>NC_053041.3:459704193-460007223 GCF_002575655.3 Aegilops tauschii subsp. strangulata | reverse complement strand
ATTTAACATTGTATTGGGTATGTTGGGGACACAAGAGACTCTTTGTTATTTGGTTGCAGGGTTGTTTGAGAGAGACCATCTTTATCCTACACCTCCCACGGATTGATAAACCTTAGGTCATCCACTTGAGGGAAATTTGCTACTGTCCTACAAACCTCTGCACTTGGAGGCCCAACAACGTCTACAAGAAGAAGGTTGCGTAGTAGACATCAAGCTCTTTTCTGGCGCCGTTGTCGGGGAGGTGAGTGCTTGAAGGTATATCTTTAGATCTTGCAATCGAATCTTTTAGTTTCTTGTTTTAGCACTAGTTTAGTTTATAAAAGAAAACTACAAAAAATATGGAATTGAGTTTGTCTCATACGCTTCATCTTTTTAATATCTTTCGTGAGAATGATGGAAAGGAAAATTGTGCCAAAGTGTTAGAAGAATAACGCATTAAAATGTTTGGCACTAAATCTTTGAATGATGAGCATGATTGCAATCTTGTTAGTATGAACTCCTTGAATATCCATAGTACTAATGATGATTGCACTAGTCATGAAAATATCTCTTATAAGGATGTCAATATTTGTGGAGTGCATTGGGTACACACCAAATAGGGAAGATAGATATTGCAAGAGGCATAAGCATTTAGAAACTAAATTGTTGCAAGAAAGGCTAGATGTCTGTGCTGAAAATTTAAATTTTCTTAGCCGTACTTGTGAACTTTGCAATGAACATGACCATTTCAGTATCTAATGCAAATTGTTCATGATCGTATCGTGTCCAAAAATTGTGTTATGAAGAAATGAAACATATAACTAAGGTTATTCCAGAATTTGCCCTTGATAGAGTTCTTCATTTTGATCTAGAGGAAATTTATATGTATTGCACTGTGAATTGCATTGAAAATCCTTATATTTCCAACTACAGAAAGAAAAGAAAACAAATAGAAGATGAAGAGAATACTAATGAAAGGGAAGAGACTTCCCAATATCCTCCTATTATTTCTTATGATGAATCAGGTAACGAGGAGGAGCCTTCTATTCAACCAATCTCATTAATAAGGAGCTTCAAAAAGAGGATTGAACCCACACATGATGTCATGAAGAAGAAGAAAAGAAAAAGTAAGAGAGGTAAAAAGATATCTCCCCCAAATAATGTTGCTCCTATTATTGTTGTGCCTCATGAAAATGAATCAAAAATAATTGTGGAAGATGATACACTTGATGATGATCTCGTTATGCCTATTGCTTTTTGTGATGATTATGATTGGGAAGATAATGATACTTCTTATGATCTTGAAAATCTTTTTGGCACTTGCTTGGAAGAATATGATAATTGCTATACTATTGGTGCTATCCATACTATTAATGATGAGAGTGATTATGCTTATGATATGAAAATGCCCAAGCTTGGGGATGCTATGTTTGAAGAAGATGATGTTTTTGAGAATATATTTGCTGCAATTAATGTTTGTCCCAAGCTTGGCGATGCTACGTTTAATGAAGATGATATTTTTAGCCTCCCAAGTTTTGATATGCAAATTTGTTATGATGATAGCATGCCTCCTACTTATGATGATTATTGTGATGAAACTTATGCTATAAAAAGTAGTGATGATTATATTTATAAAACTTTTCATGATTATGATTACCTTTTTTTCTGAACATTACTTTTTTAATGTGGAAACAATTTATAGTATTCAAGTCTCCTATGATACTCCCACTATTCCGAATGAGAAGAAATTTGCTTATGTGGAGAGTAATAAAAATTCTATGCTTGTAGATCATGAAAAGAATGCTCTAGGTGCTGGTTATATTGTTGATATTCATGATGCTACTGAAAATTATTATGAGGGAGGAATATATGCTTGTAGGAATTGCAATAATATCTAGTTTCCTCTCTATGTGCTTAAAGTTTTAAAGTTATGCTTGTTTTGCCTTCCTATGCTAGTTGATTATTGTTTCCATAAGTTGTTTGCTCACAAAATCCCTATGCATAGGAAGTGGGTTAGACTTTGATGTGCTAGTCATATTCTTCGTGATGCTCTCTTCATGTTTCAATTCTTATGTGTTATGTGAGCATCATTGAAATCATCATGCCTAGCTAGGGGCGTTAAACGTTAGCGCTTGTTGGGAGGCAACCCATTTTTATTGTAGTTTCTTGTTTTTTTTGGTTCTGTTTAGAAATAAATAAATCATCTAGCCTCTGGTTAGATGTGGTTTTATGTTTTAATTAGTGTTTGTGCCAAGTAAGACCTATAGGATCTTCTTGGATGATAGTTATTTGATCTTGCTGAAAATTCCAGAAACTTTCTGTTCACGAAAACAATTGTTTAAAATCACCAGAACGTGATAAAATACTGATTCCAATTGCAGCAGATCAATAATCAAATTATCTAGGTCGTCCTATTTTGGTAGAATTTTTTGAGTTCCAGAAGTTCGTGTTAGTTACAGATTACTACAGACTATTCTGTTTTTGACAGATTCTGTTTTTCGTGTGTTGTTTGCTTATTTTGATGAATCTATGGATAGTAAAATAGTTTATAAACCATAGAGAAGTTGGAATACAGTAGATTTAACACCAATACAAATAAAGAATGAGTTCATTACAGTACCTTGAAGCGGTGTTTTGTTTTCTTTCGCTAACGGAGCTCACGAGATCTTCTGTTAAGTTTTGTGTTGTGAAGTTTTCAAGTTTTGGGTAAAGATTCGATGGACTATGGAATAAGGAGTGGCAAGAGCCTAAGCTTGGGGATGCCCAAGGCACACCAAGGTAATATTCAAGGACAACCAAAAGCCTAAGCTTGGGAATTCCCTGGATGGCATCCCCTCTTTCGTCTTCGTTCATCGGTAACTTTACTTGGAGCTATATTTTTATTCACCACATGATATGTGTTTTGCTTGGAGCGTCATTTTATTTTCTTTAGCCTTGCTTGCTGTTTGAATAAAATACCAAGATCTGAAATTCTTAAATGAGAGAGAGTCTTGACATAGCTACATAATTATTTAACTACTCATTGATCTTCACTCATATCTTTTTGGAGTAGTTTGTCATTTACTCGTGTGCTTCACTTATATCCTATGAGTAAATGGTTCAATGATTTGAATGTCATAAATCTAAATTTATATATGTTTCATATGCCTTTCCCATGGGGAGTAATGCCTTCACATATAAGAAGTAGAGGTGGTAAATTTTTTGAAGGTTAGCAAACATTGTATTGGTCACTTGAACAATTCATGAAAGAATATTGAAGGAAGAGAGATTTCACATATAAATATATTATCTTGGACATCTTCTATGATTGTGAGCCCCATTAATTATTTTCAAACCTGAGCAAATTAGTTGAAGTTGGACAAGGAAGACAACTTAATGAGTTATGTTTGGGTATATTTGTATAAGTTATATTGTTATGGATCCTCTAACATGTGGTGCTTGCTATTTAGAATCCTTTGCTAGCAAAAATATCTGTACTAAGCGGGAATACTGCTTGTGCATCCAAATTCCTTGAACCAAGTTTCTTCCATGAGTGTCCACCATATCTACCTATATGCGGTATTTACCTGTCGTTCCAAGTAAATTTGCATGTGCCAAACTCTAAACCTTCAAATAACAATCTATTTTGTATGCCCGAATCGCTCATGTAGCGACTAGGGGCTGTCGGTATCTTCCATGCTAGGTGGGTTATTCTCACGATGAGTGGACTCCACTCATCATTCACGAGAAAATGGCTGGTAACTGGGATGCTCAGTCCTATGATCAAAAGATCAAAAACAAAATCACAAATAATTTAAACAAAAACTCCCCCAGGAATGTTGATAGTTGGACGGCACCCGTTGTTTCGGACAAGCCATGGAGTGTGAAAGTTGGTGGAGGGGGAGTAAAAAAAACTTTACCTTTCTGTGTGGGAACCGCCTATAATGTATCTAGTATGGAAGATATTGGAAACTCTTGGTCGTTATGTTGACAATGAAAGCATACCTCTCAAAATTATTTTCATCTCTGTTTTTTTCTTCGAGCTCTGGCACCTCTGCAAATCCCTGCTTCCCTCTGCGAAGGGCCTATCTTTTACTTTTATGCAAGAGTCAGTAGTATTCCTTCTCATTCCAACCTACTCTTTAGTTGGCAAGCATCATGTGATGGAAAGATCTAAGCATATATGGCCATTCAAATATAGTTGAGCATGAATTATTATTGTTGACATTACCCTTGAGGTAAAAGGTTGGGAGGCAAAATATTAAGCCCCCATCTTTCTCTGTGTTCGATAAATACTATTTGTTCTAAAAATATGCTTTCAGTGGTAGCAATCATGGAAGACTAAATGATAGTTGAGTATGTGAAATTTGCTGAATCAAAGCTCTGACATAGACTCTTCCTGAAAATAAGATGAATTGTAATTGTTTGATGACTAATAACACGGTTTGTTAGTTTTCAAAATTTTTATGATCTCTACTTTAACATGTGAATAGTTTGTTACTTGATCATGCAAAGTTTTATGATATGAGCTACTGTTATGACATATAATGATGCTAGAAAAGGTGATTGAAATTATCATTGATCAAACTTGTGCACCTGCTAGCATTCACACTTCATAAATTCTTTCTTTTAGCATTTACCTACTTGAGGACGAACAGGAATTAAGCTTGGGGATGCTGATACGTCTCCAACGTATCTATAATTTATGAAGTATCCATGCTATTATATTATCCATCTTGGATGTTTAATGGGCTTTACTATGCACTTTTATATTATTTTTGGGACTAACCTATTAACCCAGAGCCCAGTGCCAGTTTCTGTTTTTTCCCTTGTTTCAGTGTTTCGCAGAAAAGGAATATCAAACGGAGTCCAAACGGAATGAAACCTTTGGGAGATTTATTTTTGGAACGGAAGCAATCCAGGGGACTTGGAGTACACGTCAGGGAATCAACGAGGAGAGCACGAGGCAGGGGGCACGCCTACCCCCCCCCCCCAGGCGCGCCCTCCACCCTCGTGGGCCCCTTGTGTCTCCCCTTACCGACTTCTTTCGCCTATATATATCCATATACCCTAAAAACATCGAAGAACAGAATAGATCGGGAGTTCCGCCGCCGCAAGCCTTTGTAGCCACCAAAAACCAATCGGGACCCTGTTCTGGCACCCTGCCGGAGGGGGGATCCCTCACCGGTGGCCATCTTCATCATCCCGGCGCTCTCCATGACAAGGAGGGAGTAGTTCACCCTCGTGGCTGAGGGTATGTACCAATAGCTATGTGTTTGATCTCTCTCTCTCTCTCGTGTTCTTGAGGTGGTACGATCTTGATGTATCACGAGCTTTGCTATTATAGTTGGATCTTATGATGTTTCTCCCCCTCTACTCTCTTATAATGGATTGAGTTTTCCCTTTGAAGTTATCTTATCGGATTGAGTCTTTAAGGATTTGAGAACACTTGATGTATGTCTTACGTGGGATACCCGTGGTGACAATGGAGTATTCTATTGATTCACTTGATGTATGTTTTGGTGATCAACTTGCGGGTTCTGCCCATGAACTTATGCATAGGGGTTGGCACACGTTTTCGTCTTGACTCTCCGGTAGAAACTTTGGGGCACTCTTTGAAGTACTTTGTGTTGGTTGAATAGATGAATATGAGATTGTGTGATGCATATCGTATAATCATGCCCACGGATACTTGAGGTGACATTGGAGTATCTAGGTGACATTAGGGTTTTCGTTGATATGTGTCTTAAGGTGTTATTCTAGTACGAACTCTTGAATAGATCGATCCGAAAGAATAACTTTGAGGTGGTTTCGTACCCTACAATAATCTCTTCGTTTGTTCTCCGCTATTAGTGACTTTGGAGTGACTCTTTGTTGCATGTTGAGGGATAGTTATATGATCCAATTATGTTATTATTGTTGAGAGAACTTGCACTAGTGAAAGTATGAACCCTAGGCCTTGTTTCCTAGCATTGCAATACCGTTTGTGCTCACTTTTATCATTAGTTACCTTGCTGTTTTTATATTTTTCAGATTACAAAAACCTATATCTACCATCCATATTGCACTTGTATCACCATCTCTTTGCCGAACTAGTGCACCTATACAATTTACCATTGTACTGGGTGTGTTGGGGACACAAGAGACTCTTTGTTATTTGGTTGCAGGGTTGTTTGAGAGAGACCATCTTCATCCTACACCTCCCACGGATTGATAAACCTTAGGTCATCCACTTGAGGGAAATTTGCTACTGTCCTACAAACCTCTGCACTTGGAGGCCCAACAACGTCTACAAGAAGAAGGTTGCGTAGTAGACATCAGGCGCCGCAGCCCCACGCGGACCCTCAGGCTCGAGAAGCTCCAGCTCGAAGGTGAGGCGCTTGCCCTTCGTGCCGAAGTAGAAGATCAGGGACAGACCGTCCACCTCAGCCAGGACCGGGCACAAGATCTGAATGCGGGCCGTGCCATCCCCCTCCAACGAGGCCAAGTCCACCGACAGTAGCTTGCCCACAGGCTTAGAGACTGCCTTGAGGATGTGCTCGAGCTTGCCCCCCTCCCCCCCCTCCGCGGGAGCCTGTAGACCAGGACCCACACCTGGGCGAGTGGGGGGGCCGGGTCAGGCTCGGCGACCGCCTCTCGAACCAAGATGAGGAACTTGTTGAGCGGACACCTGATGTTGGTGTGGGTGCAGACGCGAAGCAACTCGGCGGAAGGGAAGGGTACTGAGAAGACAAGAGGCGCCGTCTCGGTAACCTCCCAGGAGAAGTTGGTGTCTCTGAAGTCACCGATGTAGGCTGATAGCTCAGCCCGGATCAGAGCCTGGTCTGGAACAAGGGAGACCGTCGCCAGGTCGGGGCGAGCCAGCTCCTCCTCAATCTCCACATCCACGTGGTAGAAACAGCCCCCTCCGTCCCATATCCCTGGTAGGCTATGGTCAGCGGGCAACGGGGAGGGGCTGGGCACTCCGAGCGGAAGTGACCTGCAAACACACAGTTGATGCACATGGTCTCCTCACGGGACTTGGGACGGCCAACTCTAGCAGAGGGCGCCGCCGGAGCCTGGTGCTCTCTCAAGTGCGGGTCTCTCAGCCGCCCCGGGGAGCTTCTTCTTCTTGCTCTTCTTCTTCTTGGGCGGAGCGGAGGGCCCCAGGAGGACGGGGGAACGACGATGTGTCTGTATTCATAGGAACACAAAATTCCGGCCTCCAAACGCCTACGAACATGTCCGGCCGCTTCCGCGGACAGTGACCGAACAACACACAAAAAATTGATTCCACAATCACGAACACTATTTCGAAATCACCAAATCCATATTATTATATGCAACGTGAAACCTAATCTAGATGGAGCTTGTCACGACTTGGTCGGCTATAACATAGGGTGCTGATTATGAAAACGATGACACTACTTATCAACGACATGCAGCAGCTGATGCCTCATGGAGCTCTCGCCGCCCGGTGCAGCAGCTAGCTGCGCTAAATATCACCCTCGAAAGAATAAGTAAAAAACAGACACAACATCTTAGAGACCACATGATGACTGTATATGTATGTGTAGCTGTGCAAGCATCCCTTTACCCTAGAAAATTAGAGAAGGGCATAAATAACTAGCTAGAGCGTCGAGTACACCACCGTCGAGGCCGAGTTCTTCGAGTTCATCGGTGGTCGATCAGCACCGATGGACAACAAGAACAGCCACATCACTCATGTACCGTTGCCCTCCCGCTGGCCTAGGACGGAGGGTCGCGGCTAGAGCTGGGGAAAAGGAGCCCCACGACACCTAGCTCCACGAGTAATAGGGCGACCAGGAGGCTCCTCCCAGTGACCTCGACGAGGAACAGGGTCGGAGCAACACGGGTGACGTGGACATGCAGGAAGGTAGCAGCCGGACGAGAGTACAAGTACGCCTCGGCCGCCAAGCTCCGCTCAAACGACTTCATCGACCGCTACCATGCCCTCCACGGCTAGTGCCCCAAGATCTCCCGACCGCAGGAGGCCTCCGATGGTGAAGACGAGGACCAAGCAAAGGTGTGTGCACGAGGAAGAGCAGTGCAACTCATAGGCTAATAGGTGTTTGTTTCCATTGATTAACAGAAATAAGGAGGACGAAGGCTATGTCTCGTCTAGATGTGGCATAATATGTCACATTTAAGATGACGTCGCCCCTATTTGTGACGGGCATTGAATCAGAATTGGGTCAGTCACCCTTTCTTTTGGACATGCAGCGCATGTGGTGATGTGGCGTGTGCGTGTGCGTGTGCGCGTGAGCTAGCTTAGCTCTGGCTGGCCGTGGCGCATGAGCTAGCTAGCTCGGGCTGCGACCATGCGTGAGCTAGCTAGCTCCGGCTTGCCGCATCCCTCTGTGAGCTAGCTAGCTCCGGCTGGCCGTTTTTTTTGGCATTGCAAAAAAAAGAAAGAAAATGTAAAAGCACATAAAACAAACAATGACAGAACATGATTGTCGTAGAAATTGCATTTTTTATAATAAATAAAAATAAGCATATAGTAGTGCAATTTTTAAATAGCGGTATGAACCGCACACACATTGCATAAAAATTGAGTGAGCATATATTCATCTCAAAGCATGCATGAAAACCATGGGCTTTGGTAGCCAAAACTATGCTAGGCTGTGATGCAGTACATAAACATGCAGACACGCCCACATGCATACATACACATGCACCACAGACAATAATCATTATTTTTTGGTTATGATGATGGAGCATAATTAATACTAAAACTAATACAAAATTAAAAGAACTTTTTAAAGGAGAAACGGATTAAATTTGCACAAATTATTGGCATTGTATTACCATACAAAATGAAATAAAATGAAAAATAATTTAAACAAATAATGAAAAAATTGCACACAACTTACACAGAAATTGCATTTTTTATAATATGCAAGAATAAATATATAATAGTGAAAACTAAAAAAGAAATAAAAAATGAAGTTTTCTATGAAAGAATGAGTTCGTGGCATTGGTATTACCCTTAAAAAAACTAAAACAAAATTAGAATAATGAAGTTTTCTAAAAAAAGAAAACTCTTTCAGAAGAAACAAAATGAAAAATCAAAAACTGTCAAAACTTGCACACAATTTGCACTAAAATTGCACTTTTCGAAATATGCAAAGAATAAGCATATAACAATGCATTTTTCGCATTCTACTATAATTTACACATAGTGTAACTGCAAAAATGTATTTCCTTTAAGAAGAGGATTAAAAAAACTTACGCACAACTTTGCACCGAAATTGCACGTTATCGTAAATGTAAAAATAAATCATATAATTATGAAATTTTGGCACATATTATATAGTGTTTGTTTTGTATATAATTACACTCAGCCAAAAACCCACAAAAGACAAAAAAATAATGTATAAAGAAAAGAAAAAGGAAAAAAGAAAAACGCATAGAAACAAAAAAACATAAATAAAAAATGAAGCAAAATACCCATAAAAGAAAGCGGCATTGGTATTACCATTTAAGAACAAAAAATGGGAAAAAGAATCTAAAAATTGACAAAATTTGCACAAAATATACATAAAAATTGCGCTTCTTTACAATATGCAAGAATAATCATATAAAAGTGGAACTTTTGCAAAAACAAAATCTAAGAAGAAATGAGTAGTGGCATTGGTATTAACCTTAAAGTAGAATGGATATGAAGTAAAGACTAAAACAATATCAAAATAAAGAATTTTTTGAAGAAAAAAAATGAATTAGTGGCGTTTGTATTTTCTTTAAGAAGAAATAAAATTTATAACAAAAACTTACGGACAACTTTGCACAGAAATTGCATTTTCTCGTAATATGCAAAAATAATTGTATAATTATGAAATGTTGGGACATATTATATAGTATTTGTATGTATATATTTACACCCAGCCAGAAACCCAAAAAAACAAAATATAACCAATAAGGAAAGAAAAAAGTAAGAAGAAAATATGCAACCCAGAATTAAACGGGCACAACTAAGACAAAGAAATTGACCTGGTACCGATTCGACTGACCAAAACAACGCGTCAATCGATTCCTTCCAGCCCAGCCCAACAACAAAATTAAACAGAAAAAAAATGAAAACAGCACAGATCTCAAAGCACGATCCAACTAATAGAAAATCGATTGACCATAAAATGAAAAGTCAGCTGACTCAAATGTAGCTAAAGTGATTTGTGGCCTGCTTGTTGAAAGCTTCCTCCCACTGTTTGTTTTTGTATTGTCCAGCCAGCCGTTGTTTTATTGTTTGTTTGTTCTTTATTTTTATTGTCCAACCCAGCTTCTGGAACAAGATGTAAAAAGAAGCACTCTAATCAAGAATCAAACTTCCAACCTCAGACTACTAAATGTGTATTTGTAACCAAAGAACTAATAGCTGTTGGTGGCAATTTATCAACGCACATTTTTAAGAACTCAATGAATCGCCAGATCTGAAACCTTTTTGAACATTTATTGAAAAATTGTGAATAATTTTGAAAATGCGGAATAATTTTTAAAACAGAGAGAATTTTGGGAACTACAAACATTTTAAAATGGGAATAATTTTTGAAAATTACAAACATTTTCTGGAAAACACAAACACATTTTGAAAATGAGAACATTTTTTTGAAATTCACGCACATTTTTTGAAAACCTTATGTTTTTATCAAAACATAAACATGGTTTAGTTTATGAACAATTTTTGAAAATGGAACGTGTTTTGAACATTCGAAACATTTCTTATATATAAACTGAGATTTTGTAGTGCATGATGAACTATTATTAATATACGCTGAACATTTCCTTTAACAAACTAAACTTTTATTTAGTGTACGGTGAACTTTTTTAGTTTTTTAGTGCATACTTGTATGCGTTGATCATCGTGCATGCCTTTTATTTCTTGGCCTTGTATATATGCATGTACCTCGACTTAGTCACGTAAGAGGCAAAGAAAGAAATCAACCCTATTTACGAGTCGATGGTGGACTTGAAAACGAAGCAAAAAAATCTAGGCCCAATTGTGAGTCAAAGGATGGACTTGCAAACTGGAGAAAAATGAGGAAAGAGCCCAGTTTCATGTCAATGATGGACTTGCAACTCAGACAAATATAAATGGTCGACACAGTTGCGGGTCAATGATAGACTTGCAAATGAGATAAAAAAAAGGTGTCGACAGAAGTTGTGAGTCAATGTTGGACCTCCAATTGGGTAAAATTAACAACAGGCACAATTAGAAGTTGAGGGTGGACTTGTAGTTAGGGAAACCAAAAGGATCAAAGGCTCATGTCAATGGAGGACTTGCAACTAGGATAAAAAAAGTTTGGGCCCAGTTGCAAGTGGTTGGTTGAGTTGCAACTCCGGCAAAGAAAATGATCAAGAGCCCAATTTTGAGTCGATAGTTATCTTGCAACTCAAATAAATAAAGGGGCGGGCCGAGTTGCCAGTGGACGGTTAACTTGTAACTAGGACAAGAAAAGTCAACACCTAGTTGTGAGTCGATGGTGGACTTGCAACTGAGGTGAAAAAATATCAGACCCAATTGCAAGTTAAGGCTTGATTTGCAATACTGATGAAAAAGAAGACTCAGGCCCGGTTGCAAAACAAAAGAAATATCGAGCCCAGTTGCGAGTCGCTGGGTGGACTTGCAACTGGAGATTAAAAAGTCAGGCCTAGTTGCAAGTCAAGGGTGGACATGCAACTGAGGGCAAAAAAGACAAAGACCAAATTGCATGCCAATGATGGACATACAACTGGGACAATAAAATGGACCGAGCCTAGTTGTGAGTCGTTGGTTGACTAGCAATTGCAACAAAAAAGATTAAGAGCGAGTTGTTCATCAATAGTTTTCTTGCAACTTGGATATAAAGGAACATGCATAGTTGCGAGTCGATGGTTGACTTGAAACTAGGACAAAAAAGTCAGCCTCTAGTTACGAGTCCATGGTGGACTTGCAACTAAGACGGAAAAAGATTCAGGCCAGCTCCAATTCCACCCTCAACTTCCAACTAATGAAAGCAGTTGAAAAACAAAAGAAACATCGAGCTCAGTTACGAGTCGAGGGGTGGACTTACAACTTGAGACCAAAAAACATCGTGCCCAGTTGCGATTGAAATGTCGACATGCAAGTGGGGGCAAAAAACTCCAACGACCCAGTTGTATGTCAATAGTGGAGCCCAGTTGTGAGTCGATGTATCTCCTCCAAGTGGGATCAAAAAAGGGAGGACATAGTTGCGAGTCGATTTTTGACTCGAAACTAGGTCAAGAAAAGTCAGCTTCTAGTTGCGAGTCGATGGTGGATTTGGAACTGGAGTACTTGCGAAAATGCACTAGTTGCGAGTCAAGCGTTGACTTGTGCCTGAGGAATGGTTGTGAGTCATTGGTCAGTTTGCAATTGGGGAACTAAAAAAATCTAAATGGGAGTTAGTGGTTGACTTGTACTTGGGGCACCTACAAAACTATGAAAACACACCTAGTTGTTGGTCGATGGTTGACTTGCAACTGTACCAGCTACAAACTACGACAAAACCCTGTTTGTGACACGATGGTGGCGTGCAACTGGAGTACTTGCAAAAAATGCCCCAAGTGTGACTCGAAGGTTGACATGCAATTGGGGCACGGTTGCGAGTCGATGGTTGACCTGCAACTGGGAAACATACAAAAAACCTAGTTACGAGACAATGGTTAGTTACAACTTAGGAACCTAGAAAAACTATGAAAACATGCCCTAGTTGTGAGTCGATGATCAACTTGCAACTAGGCTAGCTACAAACTACGAAGAGACCCTAGTTGCGACACGGTGGTGGACATACAACTGGAGTACTTGCAAAAATTGCCCTAGTTGCGAGTCGAGGGTTGACTTGCAACTGGGGCACGATTGCTAGTGGGTGGTTGACTTGCAACTGGGGCAAGTACAAAAAAAAACAAAAAAACTAGTTGCATGTCAATCGTTGACTTGCAACGTTGATGAAACAAAACTACGGCCCTAGTTGCGACTAAATGGTCGACTTACAACTTTGATGAAACAAACTACGACCCTGGTTGCAAGTCGATGGTGGACTTGCAACTAGGTTGAAAACGGGAGCAAAGATGTGGGGCGATGGTTGGGCTTGCAACCCGGAAGACAACAACACCCTATGGGCCAACTTGCAAGTCGAGGTGGGGACTTGCAAGTGGTACAACACCTACTACGGACCTAGCTACAATTCGAGGGTGGACTTCCAACTCGGGAAAAAAAACATGCCCCCAATTGATGTCGGGCGTGGATTTGCAACTGAAGACAAAAATGTGTCACCCCTTCCCGAGTTGTGTGTCGAGGGTAGGCTTGCAATTGGGTAAAAAAGGGTAGGGTCCAGTTGTGTATCAAGGGTGGACTTGTAACTTGGGACATAATAAGTCATCCCCCAAGTTGCATCTCGGTGGTTGAGTGGCAACTGGGAAAAATAAGGGCACCGAGTTGCGTGTCAAGTGTGGACTTGCAACTAGAACAAAATGGGGTTCGGGCCTAGTTGCGTATTGAGGGTGGATTTTTAACGAGGACAAAAAAACAAGGTGGGTCCTCCCAACTACATGTCGGGGTGGAGTTGCAACTGGAACATAAAGGGTCGGGTCCCTCATTGCCCGTCGAGGGTGGATTTGCAACTAGGACAAAAAGGGGGTTCGGTCTAGTTGTATATCGAAGCGGACTTTTAACTAGGAAAACATGCGGGCTCCTCAGTTGCATATAGGAGGTGAAGTTGCAACTTAGACAAAAAAATTGGTCGAAACTCCAGTTTCGTGTCAGGGGTGGACTTGCAACTGGGAGAAAAATGGGCCGGTGCCGGTGGCTCACTGGGGTTGGAGTTGCAACTCTCACAAAAATACAGGCTCCCCAGTTGCATGTTGGGGGTGGAGTTGCAAAATGGGACAAAATAGAGTTGGAACCCCAGTTTTGTGTTGAGGGTGGACTTGCAACTAGGAGAACAATTGGTCGAGCCCGGTTGCATATCGAGGTTGGACTTGTAACTAGGAAAACAAAGATGTATTTCAAGGGTGGAGTTGCAAAAAATGGGGGTCAAAAAAGTTGGGCCCCAGTTGTGTATCTAGTGTGGACTTGCAACTAGGGGAAAATGGGTCGGACCCCTCCCCCCTTGCGTATCGAGATTGGAGATGCAACTGACACAAAATTGGTTGGGCCCATAGTTGGTATCGAGGCTGGATTTGCAACTGGAAAAAAGATGGGACCTCTATTGCATGTTAGTGTGTGGTTGGACTTGCACCTAGAAAAAAATGGATTGGGCCTTAGTTACGGGACAAGTGGACAAAACAGAACAAGGAGACACGGGAATACATCATCCAACGTTGGGAGATCAAAGTTTTACGCAAACATTATAATAACAAGCTCCAACGGACAACAAGCAGTGGCAAACATAGAAGACACATCCCTAAAAATCATTAGATACAATTTCGCAATTACGTATAAAAACATTCACGAATTGAGAAGGTGTTCACAAAAAATTTAAAAAATCCAAAAATTATAAAAAGATATTCAAAAAAGTCATATTCACCAATTTGAAAAAAAGAAAAAAAGAAAAACAAACAGAAAAATAACCAAAGGCAAAATCGGATGAAGAAAATAGAGATAAATGAAGAAAAATAACGTCACGGATCACGGCCCCATGTTGTCCATCTCAAAAGCACTCCATGACTCCTCTGAAACAATAAAAACAAAATAAAATGCGGCCCAGACACCTCCACAAGCAATGGCCCATGTATACAACTTGCGTAGCCCACACAAATAACGAGCCAGCTTAGACAACGAGGAAGGTTGCTAAAAGAAAAAAAAAGAAGGAAGCGTTGCCCACGTGAAGAAAAGGCAAAACAACCAGTTGTTTTACCCCCAAAAAACCAGTTGTCCCTTTGCACGAATCCTGTAACACTTTGATGTGTGGTTGGGGTGTTAGATTTGAAGTAGCTATTTGACATCTAGATGTGAAATGACAAATCCATAAATTATAATGGATGGTAGGTTTTAAAGCTACAGTACCCATACAGTGACAGCTCAACTGCAGAGGGGCTGAACTCGGCGAACTCATAGTTGCTTCATCATTTGACCTTGAAACTTTTTGCATATTCAACATACACCATACTATCATACATGTCACAAATTTGACCATAGAGAGCGTGGTACAAAATTAATTATGTTTCGCAAATGTTGTCACGCAAACTACTAACAAACCGTACCATCTCCAAGTAAGAAACTAGGTTTTGAGAGGGAACACACCAGGTTTCCACATGAATCGACCACTACTTTGTCAGTTGACCTTGAAATTTTTCCACTCACATGCATCATGTAATTTTTTTGCATTTTTAAGGTCCGTTTGCTATATTTAACCAATTAAATGCTTTCAGATTTGAACTACATGTACATGAAATAATCGCCAACTGAGGGTTTAAAAAACTTGTTGGTGCCATTTATTCTATGGTTTAGGCATTAATTAAGAAAAGAAGAGGATTCCCAAACACTCGTTGCCCAAGACTTGGGCACTAACAAGGTTGGTGGCATTTTAATTCAAAGAAATTCAAATGAAGCCCAAATATTACGAAACATGGCATGGTGTCACTATATGGCCCTTGTAGGTTATGGTTAAAATTTAAGGATGTTATGGCAAAGTTGTCACATAGACTACTTACAAACCTGGCCATCTCCAAGTAAGGAACTAGGTCTCGAGACGGAATGGCCCAGGTTTGCATGTGAAGTTGCTGCTCCGCCGGTTGACCTTGAAATTGTTTCTACTCTCAACACACACCATTACATTTAACATGCCTAAAATTTGAATTTCCGGAGTTTGTTTGCTATATTTAAGTCATTAACTGCATTTCTAGGCATTTCCGGAGCCCGTTGACATGCAAAGCGACCGCTGCTTACTCGGTTGGGCTTGAAATTTTTTCCACACTCAACATAAACCACTACATTTCAAATATCAAAATGAAAAAAAAAACATCAGGCTCATTATCTATATTTAAACCCTTGCATTTACCTCCATTAAGTAATACAAATCATTTAATGACTTAAAAATAGCAAATTAACCATAACAATCCTAGCGCACACATGGCCAGAGAAGCAAATCCTGGTCTTGAACTATTGATACCGAGATACATGTTTCCGGTATATACCCGTAAGTTTCTTTTATTGTCACCGAATTACAGAGTGACGTTCATATTGAAGATCTATGCAACATCATTTTTCTGGTAACAATGTGTTTTCATTATTGATAGCATCCTTGTTACTTTAACAATGCTCATGCTCAGGAAAACAAGATCATCATCAATACATGAGCTAGTCCTAGAGGCATGACCGGGAATCATATTGTTGTTTATATTTCCAGGCATGTAATTGAGTTTTTATCTGAATCTCATATTGAAGAACAAGTATAACTATAACATAGAGATACAAATTTAATTATGACCATGGAAATTTAATAATACATTTATTATTGCGACTAGGGCATATTTCCAACACTCCCATCATATAGCTTGGCATTTATATGTTTGATAAAATGTCCAAGCAAAAAAAATTGTAGCCAAAACGACGGATTCATCAGGTTCGTAGGGTGAGGAGTATCAAAACAAGAAGATTGATGAATTCATTCAAAAAGAGTTCATCGATTTGTCGGATTCAAACGACGAAGATGCTGAGTTGATGATGATGATAAACATCCAGGAAGAAATGGAGAGGGAAGTGGAGCACATTCTGAACATCAAGGGCTGATCTAAGGGAGGAGTTCTAAACCGTGATAGACTCGCTGACACACGACTGCTCTAAAGCCTACACTGTCAACGGACACAACTACAACAGTGAGTACTACCTTGCTGATGATAACTATCCTCAGTGAGCGGCGTTTGTGAAGACCATATTCGATCCTCTTGGCAGCAACCAATGCCACTTTGCAATGGTTTTATAGTTACGTATCTACAAAATATGAACTTGGGAGTCGCATAAATCTAATTTTCTTCATGAATTAAGGCAATAATAAACATGTTACTGTTGCCAAGATTTTAGGTTGAGGGGCTAGCTGAACTTCAAGGTAAAAGAAAATACTCTTACGACAGAGGCACCTGGCGCAAGTTTAGCAGAGCAACTGGACCTTTCAGTTGCACTATTAGTTGAGTTTCTGCGCTGTTTCCTTCGGTGCCAAATTGTCCAACACATAGATTCCCACTGCCACTGGTTTCCACAGCAATCACCATCTGTCGACCCAAACAAGACCGGAGTTCCCAACCAAAAGAACAAGACACAGCACGTACTACTACTGCAGCATTGATGGAAAGATGGCACAAACAGAGGCAGGCAGGCAGGCAGCTAAAGTCGCGACAGAAAGAAATGACAGAGATTGTACTTGTAAATCTCGTGACCTTACAGTGCAGCAAGGCACAAGAGTCTAACAACAACAGCACCAACATGTACCGTGCAGATGTGATATGTCCCTTGCCCACAACCACAAGGCTGTACGTGACCTGTGGCAACGGCGAACATGAAGAAGCCGATCGAAACATGGAAGAAACTAAGAACAAATCTACTTGACAAGTACAGCACATCACTGGTATATGTTTATATCCTACTGTATAGGTACATGGAGGACCTGATCAGCCAAGCCTCTTCCATTGCACACCTTCTGAATCAAGTCCAGGCAGATCAACCGTGCCTGGTGATCATTAGGAAGATGGTCTTGGAGCTGCGTCAAACAAATTAAGAGGAGACGTTAGTAACTTGGTACTTGTACGATGTGTTTGTGCGTGTTCATCTTCATTTGTCAGATGCTGATTGTAGTTGTAGGACATGATCTTAGATTATCGGTTCCTTACCTAGGTTGACGGCCTCGGAGCTCTTCATGAGTCGGATCCGCTTGCAGGACTCGACGAACATCCTGCATTGACATGATTTGAATCAGATTAGCACATTTGGTCGGGGAAACCTTAAATCTGCAAGAACTATGGCAAGGAGTTTGATTTGCTTACTTCCAGGGGACGTCTCCAACGAGCATCCAGTCGCCGTCCCTGTCCTCGTAGGTGGGCACGTACTCGGCGCCGGTGGCCGCGTCCACGAGCCTGCTCCCGAGCTCGCCTTCGCCACGGACGGCGAGGCACGGCGCGAACATGCCGTGGAGCGCGCGGAGCAGGGCCTCGTACCCGCCGTGCGCGGCGAGGTCCACCTTGCGCAGGTAGGGGGCGCCATCCACGGCCACCTTCACGAGCTTGCACGCGCCCTCCTCGCGCAGCGCGTTGCGCCGGTAAGCCCGCACCGGAGGCCACCCCACAGCGCGCGCTCTGTCAGTCAATCATCGAACGTACCAGGTCAGAAACCATCCACAAAACACAAGACTATGTATATACATGACCAGCTCCTCGTCGTGCGACGTGCGAGAGACGGGGAAGGTAGGAGAAGGCCGCGTACTTTGGGGAGGGAGGCTTGTCGTGCTCGTCGTGGAGGGCGCGCTTGCGGTCGTCGGCGGAGGAGCCGGGGAGGGCGAGGGTGAGGGCGGTGTCGTCGTAGTCGAGGCCGGACACGGCCGGGGACTCGGCGGAGTTGGTCGAGCTCGTCGACATCGGCGTGTGCGCGTCGCTTGAGCTCCCAAGCTGCTTCGGCCGGGCTCCGGCGATCGTTGGTCGGTTGATGCGCGGTCGCTAGCTAGCTGTCGTCGGCTGGTTGTGCGGTGCGTCGTCGGTCGCTGGTGTGGTGTGCCGTGGGAGAGAAGGAGGATATGAGGAGGAGGAGGATGGGTGGGATGTGGCCACGCGGATGCTGCCTATAAAGGTGCGCCACTTGCCCACCTGCTGCCGACTTGCATGTTTCTTCACTCTTCGTTTTCCATAGGATTTTGCACATATATTTAGACACAATTATTATTCGGCTAGATGCTCATGATTTTCTTTGTGTATGAGTGTAATGCATGTCTTGGTGGGTGCAGGGTGCATTTCCACCTGTAGTGGTTGATGTTGTCGTCTCTTTTATTGGCTTGAATTTGAGCAACATTTTTGTTGTGTTTTCACAAGAAGAAAATACCTCATTCGAGTAGTAGCAGGAAGGGAATCCAGTGAATAAAAGAGACGGTTGTTCAACTAGCAAACGAGTCCGGGATCGCCGGCTCCTAGCATAGATAAACATTTGCCATCATTTCGGAAAGTTAACAAATCATCCACACATGTCAATGATTGATCAGGTAAGATTTAAAGTTTCATACAAAGTTTTGTATTCTTGTGGCCTATGCAAAGAGAACAAACTCAATGAACATGCATTTTTAGCTTTGAATTCTCGTTTACTAGTTCTTTGCACACTTTTTTTTTCAAACCATGCAAGTGAACTGCATGTGATCGAAGAAAAGAACAAAGTACAAATCCGCATTTTTTTTACGGAACTTTTCAAATGCATAGTTCATGCTAATATCTAAATCCAAGATTTCTTTCGTACTCCCTCTGGTCGTTTTTATTTCGTATATAAGATTTCTCTGAAGTCAAACTTCGTAAAGTTTGACCAAATTTATAGAAAAAAATATAAACCTTCACAATACGAAATCAATATCATTAGCGGTGTCATAAATTTAATTTCCATATTTTTAACTTTAGTATTGTAGGCGTTGATATTTTTTTCATATAAAACGGTCAAACTTCATGAGGTTTGACTTCAGACAATTCTTACATGCAGGGTAAAAACTACCGGAGGAACTATCTATTTACAATTTTTGGACTATTTTTTTTCGAAAATAAGTGGAGCATATGTGTTCGGGTATAATTAATTTTGCTCGATTTCAACAATATATGACTAATCTCTCTAAGGGCATCTACAATGCCAGGCGCCTGACCAGGCGCTTACGAAGGAAACAAAATAATAGTATTAAATTAGAAAAATCTAAGAGCCTGACCTTCCAACGCCAGATGCTAACCATGGACGCTAATTGTACGCTAATTAAACTGACTATGCGGCGCATGCGAGGGAGAAAAGGAAGGAAGCGTCCGACGCAACCTTTTGCGCCCGCTGGCGTCCGATGCCAGGATTTGACAGCTCCAACTGCCCATCGACCGGGATATCAGCAGGAAAAAATCCCTGGCGCCTCTCCAAGCGTCCAGCATTGGAGATGCCCTAACGTTAATGATGGAGCTGATACGTTCGACAAGCCACTTCCCAAAATGTCAATAATGCGCCTTTCTGTTGGAACCTTCCCGTAAAATCAAAACCCTACTCAATAGCCCATAGGCCTCTTCTTTTGTTCTTTGCGCAAGCCATCTTGGAAGTTTCCAATCCAACTAGCTACTGGTTTTTAGTAAGCGCTAGCCAGGCAGGGCAAGTGGAAACCCTAGACAGTGGGCACGAGGAAATGCCCTTCTCCATGCACGAATCACTCCCAACCCCAAGGAAAAAAGCCAACGTGAATAGAATAGCCAGGCCACCCACACCGGCGTGAGAGACGAGGTCGATCGAGGGGAGGGGTTTAGGGGATCATGCACGATTTGACCGGCACTAAACTAAGCCAAAGCGCGGCGTTCTTGGCCGAAAGCGCAGGTAAGCATCATTTGGAGGGGAGGGCCCGTGTTCCCCTGCCCACCGTTGTGTGGCACTTTGGCGGATTAGGCAGATACTTTGTCGATATGCCTGTCGGCCGAGAGGGCGCCGACGCTGACGGCCACGCGTTCCGCGTAATAGGATTAGGATTAAGAACGTGCATTATAGTTTCCTATATATTGACAATCGAATCTCTTTTGTGAACCGGTCTGAAAAACATATGATGCTCAGTCAATTAGAAAAAACTAGGCGAAAAACATGACTATGTAGTCAATCCTTCGATGTGGGCCCTGCGTGTCATCGACTAAACGTCAGAAACTTTCGGCTTTTTTGCGCCGGGTAGGGGTGGGGGGTGAAAAAACTTCCAGGAATAAACTAAAGTAATAGTTTCGGGGGAGATCGAGGATTTGGTGAAGACCTACAGATGGGGGTACACGTAGGGTACCTGTGGGGCCCGCACCCCTCTCCCCGCGTGGCTAGGAGGGACGTCGCTCCCCTAGTAGCATGGGACCCACAAGGGGGCGGTTGGCCCCTATTCTTGGTTATATAGTCCTCCTAATTCTAAAAGCCCTGAAATTTTTGTGTATTTTTCTATGACCAAGACAACTGACATCTCTGATTTCTGTTTAAGAGGTTTTTCATAGGCTGATTCCATCCCCTCGAATGGTTCTTTTCCACCGCCAACGTCACCATGCCTTCTCCATCACTGTTGTCTTGTTTTCTCCATTGACATGTGAGTAATCATGTGTAGGCACATGGGCTGAATGAGAATTGAATTATGTCAATATTGTAGTAGTGCTATAATGTTCCATAATTCGAATATTGTTCTTGATTTATTGTTGATGCAAATATGCTAAGCTTAATGCTTATTATTAGGGTACATGTAGTATGTTTTCATATCTAAATTGTTTATGTTATCATGATATTTATGTGCTTCAGTTGTATCTGCAAGTTATTTTCTGCTACTGTAACTCCAAATGGGGTGCCCCGATTGTGTCAGACTGGGATATGAATGGGGAGGGATGTAACTTCAGAATTTTATGTGTTCATGAAGTGTTACTGTTACCTTCAATTTTATGATGATCCCAGTGACTTGGGCGGGTAGGATAATAGATGTTGGGAAGATTTCTTTGCCGGTATGTTCAACTATATGGAACACAAATCTGAACCGAGGATTGTTTGCTCGTTTAGATGTACTATGCCAGGAGTGATATTGTCCATGCAATGCCCCAATCTTAATTCTGATGTGTGCTACATATATGGCTCGCATTAATTACTTATTACTTGCAATTCTTATGTACTAATTACTACTACTACTCTACTTTACTTACACCATAGACCAATCCAAGTATGTAAGCATCACTCATGCTAATAGATTCTACCTACCAAGTATTTGTTACAGTTGTGTTTGAGAGTGGCACGTCGGTTGCTAAAGACTTATCAATATTTTCGATTCCCACACTTAAATACATATTGGGGTAAAAATACTTGCTAGGCAAAACCGTCTCGATCCTCTACACTTATGGCTATCAGTCTTTTTTTATCGACTTGCAGACTCATCTTGTCCTTAGCATACATAAGGATTGGGTCACTTGTTGCACTCTCTTGCTTTTGTTACTATTTATCTTTTTATAAATTATCTTGCTATCAAACAACCTATCAAATTATCTATACAACTTATATAGTGAAACCTTACTGAAAACTACTTGTCAATTCCTTTTGCTCCTCGTTGGGTTCAACACTCTTACTTATCAAAAAGGCTATGATAGATTCCCTATACTTGTCGGTCATCAACTATTGGTATGTTTAGTAGGGCGGCGACCGTTAGATCACCTACTTTGAGTTATGGACACACATGCAAGGCCGAAACATGTGTGACGAGCATGCGACCATCAACCTACTAGCTATAGGGGAGAAATTTAGCCATCATGTTGCAATAAAAGCATCGATTTGAGGCGTTAGAAAAACCACGACATCTTTTCCTAAAACAAAACCTCTTAGCACTCTAGGACAGGAGTGGGGGATGGCCCTACGCAAATAGCAGTAACACCAGCTCCACAAAGTCCGAATCAAATATTTTGGTTGGCTTTCCCGTAAATAAGAATTGTTGGGCGTGACGAAGTGAGTGCTTCTAGCTATTCCGCTTGCTTCTTTCTCATTCTGGCGGCTATTATGGTGTTGCTGAAATGAACAAAAAGTGAGATTATTCAAATCAATTTATAGATGGTGGTGGTGATAGAGGAATTTGTAGACCCCGTGTGCTCCAAGGCTATGATTTTGCTCCCGGCCCCGGTGGCTACTCTCCGAGCACCAATGTGCCCCCCTACATGTCTGCTGCTCAATTGGGATGACTCACTTGGGTCCACTTTGAAGATCATGACGGGCAATCCCGACAAGTGTGGCGTTGAGAGGAGTCTCGGGATGAGGGTGTGTGATGTTGTCGTGGTGATTCAATTTGTTGCGCCACCAATTTATGTGGTAGATTTTCTCTACAAGGTCACATGTGTGGTTCCACACCCTTTGCTTGTGACACCAACACCCTTGCCACCGGAGAAAGATGAGGCCTCTCTTTTAGAGCGACACAATGGATGTCTCGGAAAGAAGAAGAATGCATGCAATCCTGACGGCCAAGCGCGTGGAGCATAGGTTCTTGGTGAATTCTGGTGAGTTGTCAGAAGTGAGCAAAGTAGGGGGCACCGAGCTCAAGATGCAAGCCTACCTGGACATATGAAAAACCCGCCCTTACCTCAAGCGATTGAGATGTTGTGTGCTTTGGGGCATCGGGAAGTCGAAGGTGGGCCTTGCAGGATATATATTCTCAAAAAGATTACGTAGTCCTTGAGGTTTGGATGCATAGGCGGTGGTCACCATCGGTATGGTAGAGTTTGTTCGAGTGAGTGGTGGTATTTGGTTGCTCTTGAGCTTCCCATGATCGTCTTGGGCCTTGGTGCTCTTGTGTCTGGCTCAGACGATGTTACTTGATGTTGTGTGGGTGTGCTCTTCTAGTCCCAATCCCCAAACTCTAGTGTCTTTTTTTCTTTCTGTTTTGGCATTTTGTTCTTTGATTTTCTCTCGGGTTTTTTACCGGCTTTGTGGTTTTTGACCTGATTTTCCTTATAAATTGTGTCACACTGTATTTCTTCCTTTTTTTTTATCTTAATGACATCGACAGAGCTTCTGCCTTGCATTGTCAGAAAAAAGTGTGGTGTATCCTTAATCGATAAAAATGGCAAGCATTTTGCCTCTTTCAAAAAGGAAAGTGTAACACTACTGTTCTTTAGTTTTGCCGTGTAAAGCTTTGGCAACTTAATTAAGCTTGGACACGTTGTTCGCTTGTCTCCAACATTAGTTTATATTATATATATATACTATAAGATGCTATGGAGCGTGACAAAGACTACTTTTGTCTCAACTATCGTACATGTATGCACTCAACTCAATCACTATAGTACGTTAACTCCTGCTTCTAGAAACTAAATGGCGCTGTCGACTTCGATCGGATTTGGAGCATCATCTCTCTCGACCGTATTGCGAGGACACTTCTTGAGCATGTGCAGTGACGACGGTTGACATATCTCCATCAAGCGTGAAGCGGGAATCTGCATCCACCATCGATGGATTTCATGAACAATATACTGTGTATATATAATGAACAGGATCGCGAACCACCGGCCTCGGGCGCCTGCCGCCCGTTATAACTGTATCCCGTAGAGATCAAGACACCATGTGAGCTTCTTGCGGCAGCGCCGCAGCTAGCGACCGGCCGCAGATTCGTATTTCAGAGTATATTTCATGCACCATCTAGTAGCAGTTATGAATGCGGTGTGCACAATCAGTAGTAGAGTAGATGCGTATATACGCACGACAGCACAGACGATCAAACCTACACGTATAGGAACATCTTGCAACCGGATCGAAAAAATTATTCGCCTAGCCCTAGCCGAGATCTTCCGTTGTTAACCCGCTAGCCGCCTATCTAGCTAATCAACCTGCAAACAACTATGGAGTATATCACTTAGTTTTTCTGTTTCATCTCAAGGGTCATATATATGTTGCATGAGCATGACATTTTTCTTTGGCATCAGAAAATAATGAGGAGGTATTAGTGTTTCCCGTCAACAGCTAGCCTAAAAAAAAGGGATAATTGCATTTTTACCCCTAGTTGGTTCCTACCCACGGGTTTTGCCCTTACTTTTCGAGCTTGCTCAGTTTTGCCCTTACTTTTTCCGTCGAGGTCCCTCGACTGGCCTTTGACCGTTTGACCAAAACTTTGAAAATTCATAACTAATTCATATGAACTCAGAAAAATGCAAATAAGATATCAAAATGTTTAGATAAACATTACCTTTATGTGCACATCATTTGCATTCAGGACAAAAGCACCCTTTAAACTACCTGAGGTAATTAACGTTATTAACATTATTAAAAATAAAAAGGTATAAACAATATTTTTTTCATGAATAAAAATTACATGCAAATGTAGGTGATGTTTTCTGAACATCCTGATATCTTATTTGCATTTTTCTGAGTTCGTATCATCTTCTTCATAACAAGTTGATACGAACTCAGAAAAATGCAAATAAGATATCAGGATGTTCAGAAAACATCACCTACATTTGCATGTAATTTTTATTCATAAAAAAAATATTGTTTATACCTTTTTATTTTTAATAATGTTAATAACGTTGATTACCTCAGGTAGTTTAAAGGCTGCTTTTGTCCTGAATGCAAATGATGTGCACATAAAGGTAATGTTTATCTGAACACTTTGATATCTTATTTGCATTTTTCTGAGTTCATATGAATTAGTTATGAATTTTCAAAGTTTTGGTCAAACGGTCAAAGGGCATTCGAGGGACCTCAACGGAAAAAGTAAGGGCAAAACTGAGCAAGCTCGAAAAGTAAGGGCAAAACCTGTGGGTAGGAACCAACTAGGGGTAAAAATGCAATTGTCCCAAAAAAATGTAGCATCCAAGAAACGGTTGTGAGATCATTCTGCAATTAGAGAGGGGTTTGCTTGCTGTGATATCTACTATTGCTACTAAATCATCACTTCCCTACCTCACATGCACACCAGACGGGAACAATTGGGTTGATTAGGTTTTGTTAATGCCCCATCATCTGTCCTCCGATCTAGTATTCCTATACTGTATGCCATTCTAAGGTACATATTGGTCTGTTGTACAGTTTAAGATTCTTCGACACATGCCTTGAGTCCATATATAGGCTAATAGGCAATCTAAGATGCTGCAGCAAAATAATCAAGTTAACCGCCGGAACCTGACAATCTATTATGATATCTCATATACAAGTTCTATTCATGTCATCCATGATTGTTTTTGACAGGCATCCATGATTGTTTCTGCCTCTAAAGCTAGGATTCCATTTTTCTCACATGGCTCGAGAATCTTAAGAGTGTCTCTTGCGCATCGAGCTTTGTGGTGCAACCGGTGCTCGCAAGCTTGGAGACACACTCTACAGCCTGAGGGATTCTTTCCGTGAAATCTAAGAGTTTTTTTACGCGTCTGTCATTTCTTAGGTACCTGAAAATTGCACTCACGCCAACCGGTTTTCAAACGAAGCCGGAGGAGGGGGCGACATGTGAGCGCCAGCAAGGAGCTCGACCCCAGCGAGGCCGTGTCAGGACAACGTCGGAAAGGGGACGAGATGCTGTGAGTGGCAGCGAGTTGTGGCATCCAAGGCGAAGGGGAGGAAGATGGTTGAGTGGTGCCCATCGCCCGTGCTAGAAATGGGGGCCGGAGAGGGCTATAGGGATGGTTGGGCGGCGACAAACAAAGGGGTGGACGGCGGTTGAGGGGAGGGTGAGATAGTCCGCGGCAACACCCGTAAGCCGTGAGGAGGGGAGGGGATGGGGGCAGGCGACTTTGGCGGGGCGGGTCGAGGGAACATAAAGAGGATGATGATGATGAGAAGTGGAATAGGAAGAAAACGGTTGAAGGAGAAACAAGGTGATCTGACCACTCATTTTTGATCCAACAACTGATGCCAAAACAAATTGAGACATATGTTGCATAGGCGACCCCCCCTTTTTACAACATATATGCCCCTTGAGGGCATCTCAACACCATGCCTTAAAACGGACCCACTATCGGCGGACATGGATACAAGAGAAGGCCATCCAACCCTACCCATCAAACACCCGACCACATTGAAATTGAAAATTGAACAAAACCGAACGGAAGCAGAATCGTCAAACGGGACATCAAAAGGGGGAAGTTGATTGTAGGATTTCTATTCCTCACTCTCGTATAGGTGAAGTCATGATAACCAGATGAATTTAAAGCAGACACGTCATTTTTCATTAATATTTGGATTGTTTTATGTACCACCCAAGTAAAACTAGCCCAGTCTATGCCTCACTGGACTTGGGCGTCCAGCTCCCACGTTCTATGCTCCTCGACGAATATGGGCACATCCGTGTCCCACGTCCTACTCTTCCTCATCGTCCGGCAGTTGGCCGTCGGAAGTCGTCGCATGGTCGTCTACGTCGTTGGTGGAGGTGAGGTCGACGATCAAACCAGATGAAACCATCTCCCAGTCGTTGTGGCCTAGTGCAAACGGCGGCGCGGACGACGCGCAACTGTCGACGGTTCCATTGTATTAGTCTACTAGCGCATGACCCGCTGCGGCATCCTCCTCCGCCTATACAAGGCGCCGCTTCCGAGCGCGCCGGGTGGCGTGGGCGCTGCACACTAACTCAAAGAGCACCTGATGTGGCTCAGCGAAGCCCGAGTTCTCCGCGACCATGGTCATGATAGGGAGCTTGTTGGCCTGCTTGCCGGCGATCTGCTGCTTCGCGGTGATGCGTAAGGAGGTCAGAGGTTGTATCTCTGCTCCTCCTACAACATCCGGAACAATGACACCGGCGTCGGTGCCTGTAAGTGTTCCACCTCTGCCATGAGGGCGTTGCAGTGCTCCCACGCCATAATCAAGTCGGCGACTGGCGCGGGTGCCCCCACCGGCTCGTCTTCGAACGCCTCCTCCATTGTCGGTTCGTCGTCCTTTGAGCTCTCCTCCGGCGAGCTCGGAGGCAGTCCCGCCTCTATGCGGCATGCACGCTCGCTATCCCACTCGTGGACAAGCTTGGCGATCGCGAGTCGGCGCCGTGGCAAGAGGCTCTACCACCACCCTTCCCGGGTCCCAACAATTGCGTCGAAGGAGGTGGTGCGGGATGTGCCTTGAACGGACGTGTTTATATAGTGGGCCACGGCGAGCTAGCCAAGCAGTGGTCTGAATGTGCTCGCGCGGAGTGGGCTTCTCGGTCACCCGCCTATTCAATGCCGGCAGGCGGACGGATGGTCAACCAACTTAAATGTGGTGGTAATTTGTCCTATCACGCCATCCGGTCACGTCGCTCTGAGCCGACATCCAACTCATCACGGAGGAGCGAGCGGAGGCAGCGCGCGTAGCACTACCGGCTGTCGTGCCGCTTCAACGTTGCGCCTTTCGGCCGGCATGCTGTGGACTAACATGAATGCGGCATCCAGAGCGAATAACAGTGGGAGAGGACACGTGGGAGAGGGTTTTCGGTGAGACCACGTAGTCATATGCGTACGTGGCACGAGTCTGGATGCCGCAAACCTCCCCCGGCTTGATGACGCACACCGTGATCCGGACATTTGCGGGTGTTTTGTGGCAAGGTGTTGGAGATGCCCTAATAACACTCATCTTTCATGTCAGAAACCGGTTTGGCCTCGACTCCTCCGTTCCATAAGAACTATGGAATAGAGGGAGCACCTTCATATGAACATGTTCGGCTAAATTTACCCAAGGAGGTCCATGGGCCATGGCCAATTCATGGGTAAAATACAAAAGTGCTTCAGAATTTGATCAATCTATATGGCAGATCCTATTTGTCGCGTGACACGACAAATACCGCGCAAATTCGCACCTCGGGAAACACAACTATGCAATATGGGTCGGCCCATTTAGTGAGTTTTTGTCTCTTACCGGTTTTGGGTAGGTTCTAGAATCGTTGCTGAACTGATTTTTTCATATATTTTTTTATCTTGGTTTTCCTTCGTTTTTTATTTTTTATTTTCTGTTTTTCTTAACTTTTTCCTTTTTTTTCAAATCCACGAACATGTTTTCAAACTCATGAACTTTTCTGAAAATCACTGATAATTTTTAAATTTGTGAACCTTTTGTATGAACTTTTATGGAAGTCTCAAACAATTTTTAAATTTGGTCCAAATTCATGATTTTTTAAAATCAGTAAACTTTTTTGAATTCATGACAAAAATTCAAATATGCCAAAAAAACGAATCCATAATTGTTTTAAATTCATGTACTTTTTAAAAATTGGGAACATTTTAGAAATTCGTGAACATTTTTAGGATTCATGAATATTATTTGAAATCTGGGGAACATTTCATAAATTCATAAAAAAAATTGTATGTGTTTGGGCCTTGGGCCCTCGCTCATCCCAGGATCCACCCGATATGTGTGTGAGATGGTTTAAGAGGTCACACTCCAATACTTCATTATAAAAAAAATTGTTAAGACATCACACTCAGTGATAGTTCCATGCATGGATGTGCCTTCATTATCGTAACTGGAAAAAACTTGTACGCAGGGTCAATACCGTATGTTTGTGTAAGGTGGAATTCTACGCGTACAAGTGGTCTAACAAAAATAATTTGCTGGGAAGTGGCCTAACAAATTAATGTCGAAGAAATGTGCCGACAACCCACGAGGTAAACGGAAATTCGCGCTTGGTGGTCTCGTCCATTGTAATCTAGTCTGAAGTTTCCGCATCAGAACGGATATCATCTGTGTGATGTCGTAGTCGCCTCGGTATACTGTATTCAACTTCGGTGCATGGAAATCTCTGCAGTGTTAAGCCTCAGGCTCCGAAGCAGAGCCGCTGCCATGAGAGCTTGAGTAGCATTTTTTAAATACATGGTCAAATTATTTCTTGCACATTTTATTTTTTCGTATACATGACAAACATTTTCACTATATAAGTTTAACATTTTTCAAATGCGTGTTTAACATTTTTCAATTCTGTATGTAAAATGGTTTTATTGTACATATAACTAGAATATTATGAAATATAAGCAAAATACAAAAAGGAAAACACAAGGAAAGAAAGAAAATAAAACGCCGGATGCCCGTGCTCCCCTATGGGCCGGCCCATTATGGGCACTGGTTGACGCGAGCGCTCGCTTCATCTCGCGTGAAGCAAGACATATCAGTGGGTGGTTCCTTCTTCTCAAAAAAAAAATCAGGGGGCGGTTCCTTTATGGCGCGTAGGTCGCTGGGAAGCGCCCTGGCACATAACCCCCCCCCCCCCCTCCCCCCCCCCCCCCCCCCCCGCGCCACATTGCAAATACCGCGCAAATGCGCACCTCAGGGAATGCAACGATGCAATCTGGATCGGCCGATTTAGTGGTTTTTCTCTCTTACCAGTTTTGAGAAGGTTCTAGAATTGTTGATGAACTGGTTTTTTCAAAACAAAAAAAATCTTGGTTTTCCTTTTTTTATTTACCTAATAAAATCAAATCCACAAACACTTTCTCAAACTCGTGAACTTTTTTGAAACTCATAAATAGTTTTAAAATTTGTGAACCTTTTGCGTTAACTTTTATGATGAAAATCTGAAACAATTTTAAAAAATTTCCAAATTGATGATTTTTGTTAAAATCCGTGTACTTTTTTCCATTTCATGAACAATTTTTAAATCTGCCAACAATTTTTCAAATCCATAAAGTTTTTGAAATTCATGTACTTTGTAGAAATTAGGAACATTTTTAATTTTCCTGATTTATTCATTTCCTTGAAATTTGGGGAGCATTATATAAATTCGTAAAAAAATTGTATTATGTTTGGGCCTAGGGCCCTCGCTCGTACCACCTAGGATCCACGCGATACGTGAGTGAGATGGTTTAAGAGGTCACACTGCAATACTCCATGCTAAAATTTGTTGACGTCACACTCAGTGATAGTACCATGCATGTGCCTTCATTATGGTAACTGGAAAAAACTTTGACATCCTGTACGCAGGGTCAATACCGTATGCTAGTGTAAGGTGGAATTCTACGCGTAAGAGTGGCCTAACAAAAAAAAATGTTGGAAAGTGGCCTAACAAATTAATGCCCGGGCGAAGAGAATGTGCCGACAACCCACGTGGGAAACGGAAATTCGCGCTTGGCGATCTCGTCCAGTGTAATCTAGTCTGAAATTTCCACATCTGAACGGATATGTGATGTCGTAGTCGCCTCGGTGTACTGTCATCAACTTCGGAGCATGGAAATCTCTCGAGCGTTAAGCCACAGGCACAGAACCGCTGCCATGAGAGCTAAACGTGTGATGTTCCCGCGCGTCGCCCGCGAAGATCCGTCAAAACAACGACACTTCTCACGGATGCGGAAACTAGCAGCACGCCATTGTTGACTCGCTCCGGACGTACGTGGCATGCAAGCGGCCACACGCGAGTCAGCGCACAGCCGCTATAAATTCGGAGAATGCCTGAGCATGCATGCCATTCCATCCACTGAGCTAGATTTCATTCGATCCGTTGAGCTAGCCATGACGAACGGGTACCTCTTCCGGGAGTACATCGGCGCGCAGTTCACCGGCGTCCGGTTCTCCGACGTGCCCGTCAACACCGGCGTCAGCTTCCACTTCATCCTCGCCTTCGCCATCGACTACCTGGCGAGCCAGCAGTCCAAGCCCACGCCGACCAACGGCGTCTTCAAGCCGTTCTGGGACACGGGCAACCTCACCCCCGCCGCCATGGCCGCCGCCAAGGCGGCCCACCCTAACCTGAGCATCATGGTCAGCCTCGGCGGCGACACCGTCCAGAACACCGGCGTCAACGCCACCTACGACCCGACCTCCGTCGACTCGTGGGTGGCCAACGCCGTCTCCTCCCTCTCCGCCATGATCAACCAGTACGGGCTGGACGGCGTGGACGTGGACTACGAGCACTTCGGCACCGACGTCGACACGTTCGTGGAGGGCATCGGCCGCCTGCTCACCCAGCTCAAGGCCCGCTTCCCCAACATCCGCACCTCCATCGCGCCCTACGAGCTCCCCGTCAACCAGAAGTACTACCAGGCTCTGTGGAGGAAGTACTCCGGCGTCATCGACTACGTCAACTTCCAGTTCTACGGCTACGGCGCCAACACCATCGTCCAGTACTACGTGCAGTTCTACGACGAGCAGGCGCGCAACTACCCCGGCTCCGGCGGCACCAAGTTGCTCGCCAGCTTCAAGACCGGCGACGTCACCGGCCTGCTCTCGCCGGATCAAGGCATCAGCGGGGCCAAGGAGCTCCAGCGGCAGGGCAAGCTGCCGGGGATCTTCATCTTTTCGGCGGATAGCTCTAAGATGAGCCCCTACGGGTTTAAGTATGAGACCCAGGCGCAGCAGATCGTCGCCAACCACTAAGTGGTGGATTCTATCCATGTCTGCGGCGCACAAATAAGACAAGTTTGCTGCATACAGCATATATACGTACGAAGCCATGTATCCCGGATATGTACGGGGACTAAATAAATATCGTGTACGTACTCAATCTTGAATAAGCGGTATTACCATGCAAAAAAAAGAGCTTGAATAAGCGGCACCCTACTTTGGTTTGCTCTGCATGATGTGTCTTTCGTGTGAGTGGGAAGCATGGATGTATGTATGGGACCGCCAATACATCAGACGCCTGAATTTTTTTTCTTGTGGCAGTGAGTAAATAGCATAAAACTACCACTTTTCGTCCTATGGTTCTAAAAAACTACCACAAATTTGTTTGTGACTGATAACTACCAGAATCGGCGTCGGCTGTTTCAAAAAACCCAAAACATCCGTGGCTAAGGAATTAAACCGGTTTATGACAGGTCGGGCCCGCACCTAAACGAACCGTTTGTTTGACCGCTAACTTACATGTGGGTCCTACACGTAAGTTTTGTAAAAAAAGCAATCGGGTCCCTACAAGTTTTCTGAAAAAGCAATCAGGTTTCTGTGAGTTTTCTGAAAAAGCAATCGGGTCCCCGAGGCAAGGCAACGCTGTCTCCTTCGGTCGGCAAGCCGCGCCGGAGCTCGAGGAGCTCGCCGGCCAACAGCAGCGCCGTCCCCGCTGCTCTGCTGTACGCGCCGGAGCTCGAGGAGCTCGCCGGCCAACAACAGCGCCGTCCCCGCTGCTTTGCTGTACGCGGCGGAGCTCGCCGGCCAACAGCCCCGCCGAAGGAGCTCGCCGGCCAGCAGCCCCGCCGTGAGGATCTCGCCGGGAGCAGTCGTGGCGTCGCCGCGGAGCTCCCTTCCGTCGCCCCGCCGTCGTCCAATGCGTGCGGGGTGGCCGCCGTCGTGAAGGGGCGCGCCGGGGAGAAGCTCGTCGGCGACGAGGCTTGCCGGATCTCGCCGCCTCAAGGCCGCCGAGGCACGGCGTGGAGGTGGCGCAGGAGAGGCATGGCGAGGCGGCGGCCACGGGCGAGGCACGTCGGGGCGGCGGCTGCAGGCAAGGCACGGCGGGGCGGCGGGACCCGACCGCTGCGGCACCCGTCGCCGGCAGCCCCTGCCTTCATGCCCTCTGGAGGTGAGCTCGCCGGTGGCGGCGTGGCAGCCGCTAGGTGGAGGTGGAGCTCCAGTGGGGTGGGAAAGGAGGCGAGGTGGACGGCGGCTGGGAGCTCGCTGGAGGGACCCGATTGCTTTTCATTTTTTTGGCAGGGACCTGATTGATTTTATGCCACGTCAGTTAACAGTCAAACGAACGGTCAAACAAACGGTTCATTTAGGTGCGGGCCCGACCTGTCATAAACCGGTTTAATTCCTTAGCCACGGATGTTTTGGGTTTTTTGAAACAGCCGACGCCGATTCTGATAGTTATCAGTCACAAACAAATTTGTGATAGTTTTTTGGAACCATAGGACGAAAAGTGGTAGTTTTATGCTATTTACTTTGTGGCAGTTGAATATCTGAGCCGTTGGATAAAAAAAATTGAGGGTTGGATGATAGTCTTTCAACCTCCGAATCGTTCTCTGAACCGACGCATGTTCTCCACTCCTCCCAGAACCGTCATCCGACGTAGGCCAAGCGCGGGTATCGCATGCATTTGCTTTCGCTAAAACATCTGCATCCTCAAACTCTATCGCACAACTCTATCGCACACGGTTATCTCGTAGCGTGTGCGATGCATAGCTCCACCCCATCTATTGCACAACATCGCAAGGCGACGGTTCTAATCTCTGTTTGCGAAAGGGATTTTTAACCGTGTGAGATGACCTTAACTGTACTACTGCTAGTAAACGTTTGGCACATGGAACTCGAAGGGACAGAGTGGGGAAGGAGGGAGGGAAGCAAGAAGAAATAGAAAAAAAAAAGGTATTGAGGCGGAGGTCATGGTTCTGGAGTCGATGGCATTTGTACTACTATAGATACATACTATTAAGCCCCTCTCAACTATGTCACATGTTAGCGAGAAATGTGATGATGCTATCACACACACACCGAAAAGAAAGTTGCGTGCCCCAAGTTCAAGCGCATGCAACGGAGAACTCATTGCACATGATTGGTTAAGTCAATCGTGTGCTATGACATCCATGTGATTCACAGAACTCACTTGTACAAGTGCTACATCACACATAGTTTGATTGAGCGACTTAACCAAGGACATACCAAAATGGGGGTGCATGCTATTATAAGGTATCCATGAAGCCATCCTTGTTCATGATGTTTGCAAACACATTCTAATAGTGTGCAAACTCTCGGATCCGGTCCATTCAGCTTGTGCTTAAGTTTATTAACCCATTTTCATAAGTCACCGCCGTGTTTAACATGTTCTTGGACCATACATTGTCATCTATGTGGGAGATTACGTACTAACCACACATCACACTATTATCTGGTTATTGTGATCTGCAACAGACATCAGTCTCGTGGTTGAAGCATACATTACCACTTCTTTGCCACGGTTTCTCATTTGTGTTTATAGTCAAAGAGAGCATTGTTGAGAACTCTTTTTCCTATTCATAGAATCAAAGTACTAAGTTTTGCCTCCCTTCGGCATAAGAGGATCCGGTGGACGCTGCGCAAACATGTGAACAAACCAATATTAACCCACGAAATTGGTTAGGTGCATAAGCACAGGGAAATTTATGAGAGCACAATGTAAAAATGATTTACATAGGATTGTAGGGCGCAAGTATGCAATCCTTGACCTTGTGCGCTAGCATGAAACGCATGAGGTTGAATATGCCTTTGAGCCTATAAAGGTTGAATATGTTCGAACATTCGATATGGGACGTACACTTGCCAGGCGTTATGAAGTACCATATTTCCTGCAATTAATAGGCTAGACACCTAGAGATTTAGTTCATGGTGAACAATGAATGAGTCATGAGGAGTCGGGTGCAGCGGTAATGTGAAGTTACCTCCCCCGCAAAAAATAACATGAAGTTACCTAGTTATGTGATATTACCCTTTGAATTGTACGTTCGTTAGGCGCGTCACCCTTGAATAGCCAAGTTTCTTCTGCTGGGATTGTTTGACTCTATATTCCTGTCTTCCGTTGCCATCATCAATGGTTGGCTCAGCAATTAAGATCATTATGTCATACCAATACCAATGCTTTATGAATCACTGCTTCTCGTTCTCCTCGTATTGTATTCGCTCCTCATAGATACCAACACCTGTCACCTGGAGGTCACAGATTTGTTGGACAATAAATGCTTACCCATGTAGGTCTATCGATTGTGTTGTCTAGAACCTTAATTTGGACAACACACATTACACTTACCATGGATAATCAACTTAGTAATCAAGTAATCTCAGAAAATATATCATCATTAGGATTAGGCACAAACGAATCTCACCAATCTCTAAATTTCCCACGCATGCGGGAATTACTCGCCTATTTGAAATGGATAACAACCAACACAAAGTTCATATGAAAGGATACCATATGAAAATTATTGTAGCTTGGCTCAATAAGATGAATGATTATATAGATCTCGATCTCTGGATCAAAGTACGAATAGAGTTTACAAACCATAGCCTTACAAGTTGGAATCTCTCTCTAATTGCGGTGTTGTTGATGGGGGAATGAAGGGTCGTGATGCAGAGGCAGTAGGAACCATCCTAAGTGAAGCAATTCTCCTCTAAATATCTCCTCCTCTGCTCTAGTACATCTTGGTGTGTTCTCTGATGTCACGTTAGCCTTCGCCCAATTATGGAAGTTGCTTCTATAGATGAGAAGGAAAGCTGTGGCATCTAGTTTGAACACTGATAAGAGCGGGCACGCTCGTACCATACAAAGTGGTCAAATTCCTCAATCATCCAAATATGGCTCCAAATCCTTCCAAAAGTTTTTTTCATTAGAAGACAAGTGAGGAAACAAGGTTTCTCTATTTTGAATGAATAATCATTAGTGAAACAGGGAAACCAGCAAAACCCTGGGATAAACAAGCAAAATACCATAGTGTCAGTACTAATTCTGGCATATCTCGAGGTAGGGGCCCTAAGCTAGGCATCTTGGAGCGATGCTAACATGGACACATGATTTTACCTAGGTTCGTGCTCTCTTGAAGAGATAATACCCTACTGAAGGAAATATGCCCTAGAGGCAATAATAAAGTTGTTATTTATATTTCCTTATATCATGATAAATGTTTATTATTCATGCTAGAATTGTATTAAATGGAAACTTGATACATGTGCGAATACATAGACAAAACAAAGTGTCCCTAGTATGCCTCTACTTGACAAGCTCGTTAATCAAAGATGGTTAAAGTTTCCTGACCATAGACATGTGTTGTCATTTGGTGAACGGGATCACATCATTAGGAGAATGATGTGATGGACAAGGCCCATCCGTTAGCTTAGCATAATGATCATTAAGTTTTATTACTATTGCTTTCTTCATGACTTATACATATTCGTTTGACTATGAGATTATGCAACTCCCGAATACCGGAGGAACACCTTGCGTGCTATCGAACGTCACAACGTAACTGGGTGATTATAAAGATGCTCTACAGGTGTCTCCGAAGGTGTTTGTTGGGTTGGCATAGATCGAGATTAGGATTTGTCACTCGAAGTATCGGAGAGGTATCTCTGGGCCCTCTCGGTAATGCACATCATGATAAGCCTTGCAAGCAATGTGACTAATGATTAGTTGCGGGATGATGCACTACGGAACGAGTAAAGAGACTTGCCGGTAACGAGATTGAACTAGGTATGAAGATACCGACGATCGAATCTTGGGCAAATAACATACCAATGACAAAGGGAATGACGTATGTTGTCATTGCGGTTTGACCGATAAAGATCTTCGTAGAATATGTAGGAACCTATATGAGCATCCAGGTTCCGCTGTTGGTTATTGATCGGAGATATGTCTCTACATAGTTCTCGAACCCGTAGGGTCCGCACGCTTAATGTTCGATGACGATTTGTATTAGGAGTTATGTGTTTTGGTGACCGAAGATTGTTCGGAGTCCCGGATGAGATCAAGGACATGACGAGGAGTCTCGAAATGGTCGAGAGGTAAAGATTGATATATTGGACGATAGTATTCGGACACCAGAATGGTACCGAAGTGTTTCGGGTATTTATTGGAGAACCGGGAGGTTACCGGAACCCCCCGGGGAAAGTAATGGGCCACTTGGGACATAGGGGGAGAGGCAGCCTACAAGGAGGTAGTGCTCCCCCTCCCCCCATGGGGAGTTCGAATTGGATAAGGGGAGGGGCGCAGCCCCCCTTTCCTTCTCCCTCTCCCTCTCCTTTCCCCTTTCCCCCTCTAAAAGAAGGAAGGGGGCCGAATAGGACTAGGAGTCCAAGTGGGTTTCCCCCCCACTTGGCGCCCCCCTAGGCTCCCCACCTCCTTTATATACGGGGGCAGGGGACACCTCTAGGCACATCAATTGTTTCTTAGCCGTGTGTTGTGCCCCCTCGACCGTTTACTCCTCTGGTCATATTGTCGTAGTGAAGGAAATATGCCCTAGAGGCAATAATAAAGTTGTTATTTATATTTCCTTATATCATGATAAATGTTTATTATTCATGCTAGAATTGTATTAACCGGAAACTTAGTACATGTGTGAATACATAGACAAACAGAATGTCCCTAGTATGCCTCTACTTGACTAGCTCGTTAATCAAAGATGGTTAAGTTTCCTAGCCATAGACATGTGTTGTCATTTGATGAATGGGATCACATCATTAGGAGAATGATGTGATGGACAAGACCCATTCGTTAGCTTAGCATTATGATCGTTACAGTTTCATTGCTACTGCTTTCTTCATGACTTATACATGTTCCTATGACTATGAGATTATGCAACTCCCGAATACCAGAGGAACACTTTATGTGCTATCAAACGTCACAACGTAACTGGGTGATTATAAAGATGCTCTACAGGTGTCTCTGATGATGTTTGTTGAGTTGGCATAGATCAAGATTAGGATTTGTCACACTGATTGTCGGAGAGGTATCTCTGGGCCCTCTCGGTAATGCACATCACTATAAGCCTTGCAAGCAATGTGACTAATGAGTTAGTTCTGGGATGATGCATTACGGAATGAGTAAAGAGACTTGCCGGTAACGAGATTGAACAAGGTATGGTGATACCGACGATCGAATCTCGGGCAAGTAACATACCGATGACAAAGGGAACAACGTATGTTGTTATGCGTTTGACCGATAAAGATCTTCGTAGAATATGTAGGAGCCAATATGAGCATCCAGGTTCTGCTATTGGTTATTGATCGGAGATGTGTCTCGGTCATGTCTACATAGTTCTCGAACCCGTAGGGTCCGCACGCTTAACGTTCGATGCCGATTTGTATTATGAGTTATGTGATTTGATGGCAGAAGTTTGTTCGGAGTCCCGGATGAGATCAGGGACATGACGAGGAGTCTCGATATGGTCGAGAGGTAAAGATCGATATATTGGAAGGCTATATTCAGACATTGGAAAGGTTCCGAGTGATTCGGGTATTTTTCGGAGTACCGGAGAGTTACGGGAATTCGCCGGGAGAAGTATTGGGCCTTATTGGGCCATACGGGAATAGAGGAGGCAGGCCAAAGGGAAGGAGGCGCGCCCCCCCATGGGTCCGAATTGGACTAGGGGAAAGGGGGCGCCCCCCTGCCCTTTCCTACTCCCTCTCTCTTTCCCTCTTTCTTCTCTCCTACTCCGGAAAGGAAAAGGGGAATCCTACTAGGACTTGGGAGTCCTAGTAGGACTCCCCACACTTGGCGCGCCCCCTCTAGGGCCGGCCTCCTCCTCCTCCCTCCTTTATATACGTGGGCAAGGGACACCCCAAAGTCACAACAAAGTTTCTCTTAGCCGTGTGCGGTGCCCCCTCCACAGTTACACACCTCGGTCATATCGTCGTAGTGCTTAGGCGAAGCCCTGCGCCGGTAACTTCATCATCACCGTCACCACGCCGTCGTGCTGATGGAACTCTCCCTCGGCCACAACTGGATCAAGAGTACGAGGGATGTCAACGAGCTGAACGTGTGCAGATCGCGGAGGTACCGTGCTTTCAGTACTTGATCGGTTGGATCACGAAGACGTTCGACTACATCAACCGCGTCACTTGACGCTTCCGCTTACGGTCTACGAGGGTACATGGACAACAATCTCCCGCTCGTTGCTATGCATCACATAGATCTTGCATGATCGTAGGATTTTTTTAATAACTGCGTTCCCTAACACGTAGTGCTTAGGCGAAGCTCTGCGCCTGATCACTTCACCATCACCGTCATCACGCCATCGTGCTGACGAAACTCTCCCTCGACACCTTGCTGGATCAAGAGTTCGAGGGACGTCATCGAGCTGAACGTGTGCTGAACTCGGAGGTGCCGTACGTTCGGTACTTGATCGGTTCGATCGCGAAGACGTTCGACTACATCAACCGCGTTAAACTAATGCTTCCGCTTTCGGTCTACGAGGGTACGTGGACACACTCCGCCCTCTCGTTGCTATGCATCTCCTAGATAGATCTTGCGTGATCGTAGGATTTTTTTTTGAAATTGCATGCTACGTTCCCAAGAGTGGCATCCGAGCCAGGTCTATGCGTAGATGATATGCACGAGTAGAACACAGAGAGTTCTGGGCGATCATAGTCATACTGCTTACCACCAACATCTTATTTTGATTCGGCGGTATTGTTGGATGAAGCGGCCTGGACCAACCTTACATGACCACGTTCATGAGACCGGTTCCACCGACAGACATGCAACTTGTTTTGCATAAAGGTGGCTGGCGGGTGTCTGTTTCTCCAACTTTAGTTGAACCGAATTTGACTACGGCCGGTCCATGTTGAAGGTTAAAACATCAAACTTGACGAAACATAGTTGTGGTTTTGATGCGTAGGTAAGAACGATTCTTACTAGAAGCCTGTAGCAGCCACGTAAAACTTGCAACAACAAAGCAGAAGGCGTCTAACTTGTTTTTGCAGGGCATGTTGTGATGTGATATGGTCAAGACATGATGTGATATACGTTATTGTATGAGATGATCATGTTTTGTAAAAGTTATCGGCAACTGGCAGGAGCCTTATGGTTGTCGCTTTATTGTATGAAATGCAATCGCCATGTAATTGGTTTACTTTATCATTACACGTTAGCGATAGTTGTAGAAGCAATAGTTGCGAGACGACAACGACGCTACGATGGAGATCAATGTGTCAAGCCGGTGATGATGGAGATCATGACGGTGCTTTGGAGATGGAGATCAAAGGCACAAGATGATGATGGACATATCTTGTCACATATATTGATTGCGTGTGATGTTTATCTTTTATGCATCTTATTTTGCTTAGTACGACGGTAGCATTATAAGATGATCCCTCACTAAATTTTCAAGGTATAAGTGTTCTCCCTGAGTATGCACCGTTGTGAAAGTTCGTCATGCCGAGACACCATGTGATGATCGGGTGTGATAAGCTCTACGTTCACATACAACGGGTGCAAGACAGTTTTGCACGTGCGGAATACTCAGGTTAAACTTGACGAGCCTAGCATGTACAAGCATGGCCTCGGAACACTGAGACCGAAAGGTCGAACGTGAATCATATAGTAGATATGATCAGCATAGAGATGTTCACCATTGAAGACTACTCCATCTCACGTGATGATCAGACATGGTTTAGTTGATATGGATCACGTGATCATTTAGATGACTTGAGGGATGTCTATCTAAGTGGGAGTTCTTAAGTAATATGATTAACTGGACTTAATTTATCATGAACTTAGTCCTGATAGTTTTTGCATATCTATGTTGTAGATCAATGGCCCGCGCTGCCGTTCCCTTGAATTTTAATGCGTTCCTAGAGAAAGCTAAGTTGAAAGATGATGGTAGCAACTACACGACTGGGTCCGTAACCTGAGGATTATCCTCATTCCTGCACAGAAGAATTATGTCCTTGATGCACCACTGGGTGAAAGGCCTGCTACAGGAGCAGATGCTGATGTTATGAACGTCTGGCAAGCTCGATATGATGACTACTCGATAGTTCAATGTGCCATGTTTTACGGCTTAGAATCGGTACTTCAAAGACGTTTTGAACGTCATGGACCATATGAGATGTTCCAGGAATTGAAGTTAATATTTCAAGCAAATGCCCGAGTTGAGAGATATGAAATCTCCAACAAGTTCTATAGCTACAAGATGGAGGAAAACAGTTCTGTCAGTGAACATATACTCAAAATGTCTGGGTGTCACAATCACTTGACCCAGCTGGGAGTTAATCTTCCAGTTGTGTGTCATTGACAGAGTTCTGCAATCACTGCCACCAAGCTACAAGAGCTTCATGATGAACTATAATATGCAATGGATGGACAAGACCATCGTCGAGCTTTTCGCAATGCTAAAGTTGTGGAAGTAGAAATCAAGAAGGAGCATCAAGTGTTGATGGTTTACAAGACCACTAGTTTCAAGAAAAAGGGCAAAGGAAAGAAGGGGAACTTCAAGAAGAATGGCAAGCAAGTTGCAACTCCTGGGAAGAAACCCAAGTCTGGACCTAAGCCTGAAACTGAGTGCTTCTACTACAAAGGGACTGGTCACTGGAAGTGGAACTGCCCCAAGTATTTGGCGGATAAGAAGGATGGCAAGGTAAACAAAGGTATATTTGATATACATGTTATTGATGTGTACCTTAATAATGCTCGTAGTAGCGCCAGGGTATTTCATACTGGTTCTGTTGCTCACATTTGCAACTCGAAACAGGGGCTACAGATTAAACAAAGATTGGCTAAGGACGAGGTGATGATGCGCGTCGGAAATGGTTCCAAGGTCGATGTGATCGCCATCGGCACGCTACCTCTACATCTACCTTCGGGACTAGTTTTAGACCTGAATAATTGTTATTTGGTGCCAGCGTTGAGCATGAACATTATATCTGGATCTTGTTTGATGCGAGACAGTTATTCATTTAAATCGGAGAATAATGGTTGTTCTATTTATATGAGTAATATCTTTTATGCTCTTGCACCCTTGAAGAGTGGTCTATTTTTATTGAATCTCGATCATGGTGATACACATATTCATAATATTGATGCTAAAAGGTGCAAAGTTGATAATGATAGTGCAACATATTTGTGGCACTGCCGTTTAGGTCATATTGGTGTAAAGCGCATGAAGAAACTCCATGCAGATGGACTTTTGGAATCACTTGATTATGAATCATTTGATGCTTGCGAATCATGCCTCATGGGCAAGATGACTAAGACTCCGTTCTCCGGAACAATGGAGCGAGCTACTGACTTATTGGAAATAATACATACCAATGTATGCGGTCCGATGAGTATTGAGGCTCGCGGCGGGTATCGTTATTTTCTGACCTTCACAGATGATTTGAGCGGATATGGGTATATCTACTTAATGAAACACAAGTCTGAAACGTTTGAAAATTTCAAAGAATTTCAGAGTAAAGTAGAAAATCATCGTAACAAGAAAATAAAGTTTCTACGATCTGATCGCGGAGGCGAATATTTGAGTTACGAGTTTGGTCTTCATTTAAAACAATGTGGAATAGTTTCGCAACTCATGCCACCTGGAACACCACAGCGTAATGGTGTGTCCGAACGCCGTAACCGTAATTTATTAGATATGGTGCGATCTATGATGTCTCTTACTGATTTACCACTATCGTTTTGGGGTTATGCATTATAGACAGCTGCATTCACGTTAAATAGGGCACCATCTAAATCCGTTGAGACGACACCGTATGAACTATGGTTTGGCAAGAAACCTAAGCTGTCGTTTCTTAAAGTTTGGGGTTGCGATGCTTATGTGAAAAAGCTTCAGCCTGATAAGCTCGAACCCAAATCGGAGAAGTGCGTCTTCATATGATACCCAAAAGAAACTGTTGGGTACACCTTCTATCACAGATCCGAAGGCAAGATATTTGTTGCTAAGAATGGATCCTTTCTAGAGAAGGAGTTTCTCCCGAAATAAGTGAGTGGGAGGAAAGTAGAACTTGATGAGGTAGTGGTACCTTCTCTCGAATTGGAAAGTAGTTTATCACAGAAATCAGTTCCAGTGATGCCTACACCAATTAGTGAGGAAGCTAATGATGATGATCATGAAACTTCAGATCAAGTTACTACCGAACCTCGTAGGTCAACCAGAGTATGTTCCGCACCAGAGTGGTACGGTAATCCTGTTCTGGAAGTCATGTTACTAGACCATGAAGAACCTACGAACTATGAGGAAGCGATGATGAGCCCAGATTCCGCAAAATGGCTTGAGGCCATGAAATCTGAGATGGGATGCATGTATGAGAACAAAGTATGGACTTTGGTTGACTTGCCCGATGATCGACAAGCCATTGAGAATAAATGGATCTTCAAGAAGAAGACTGACGCTGATGGTAATGTTACTATCTACAAAGCTCGACTCGTTGCGAATGGTTTTCGACAAGTTCAAGGAGTTGACTACGATGAGACCTTCTCACCCGTAGCGGTGCTTAAGTCTGTCCGAATCATGTTAGCAATTGCCGCATTTTATGATTATGAAATCTGGCAAATGGATGTCAAAACTGCATTCCTTAATGGATTTCTTAAAGAAGAGTTGTATATGATGCAACCAGAAGGTTTTGTCGATCCTAAAGGTGCTAACAAAGTGTGCAAGCTCCAGCGATCCATTTATGGACTGGTGCAAGCATCTCGGAGTTGGAATATATGCTTTGATAGTGTGATCAAAGCATATGGTTTTATACAGAGTTTTGGAGAAGCCTGTATTTACAAGAAAGTGAGTGGGAGCTCTGTAGCATTTCTAATATTATATGTGGATGACATATTGTTGATTGGAAATTATATAGAATTTTTGGATAGCATAAAAGGATACTTGAATAAGAATTTTCAATGAAAGACCTCGGTGAAGCTGCTTATATATTGGGCATCCAGATCTATAGAGATAGATCAAGACCGCTTAATTGGACTTTCACAAAGCACATACCTTGATAAAGTCTTGAAGAAGTTCAAAATGGATCAATCAAAGAAAGGGTTCTTGCCTGTGTTACAAGGTGTGAAGTTGAGTCAGACTCAATGCCTGACCACTGCAGAAGATAGAGAGAAAATGAAAGTCATTCCCTATGCCTCAGCCATAGGTTCTATCATGTATGCAATGTTGTGTACCAGACCTGATGTGTGCCTTGCTATAAGTTTAGCAGGGAGGTACCAAAGTAATCCAGGAGTGGATCACTGGACAGAGGTCAAGAACATCCTGAAATACCTGAAAAGGACTAAGGATATGTTTCTCGTTTATGGAGGTGATAAAGAGCTTGTCATAAATGGTTACATCGATGCTAGCTTTGACACTAATCCGGATGACTCTAAGTCACACACCGGATACGTATTTATATTGAATGGTGGAGCTGTCTGTTGGTGCAGTTCCAAGCAAAGCGTCGTGGCGGGTTCTACGTGTGAAGCAGAGTACATAGCTGCTTCGAAAGCAGCAAATGAAGGAGTCTGGATGAAGGAGTTCATATCCGATCTAGGTGTAATACACTACTGTAGGATGCTGCTAACGCGACACTACGGTCAGAGACCCTTCGACGAAACTGTGTGCGATGCCATAATCGCAAACGATGGTGTAAAAATACCGTCAAAAAGGTGCAAAACATTTGCGATTGAGGATGCATCAAACACGGTTCAGATTTTAGTTGCGTGTGCGATGCAGGGCATACGGTTCAGCTCAATTAACTGTTTGCGATGAGGAGGAACAAAAGAAACGGGCAACCAGATGAAGGTGTGTGCGATGTACAGCATACGGTTCACTTGGATGAACTCTTTGTGATTAGGCAAAACAAAAGAAATGGTCAGCCATATCAAAGGTGTGTGCGATATACGACATGCGGTTCACTCAGATGAACTGTTTGCGTTGAGACATGAGAACAGAAACGGTTCAAATGAACAAGATGTGTGTGATACGTGGCAAACAGGTCTGTAATCGGAAATGTGTGCGAAGACTGATAAAAACACAGACGATTACCGCTAACAAGCCGTGTGTGTTGTGAGCAAATGATTGCTGGTATACAATTGTGAGTGATTGATGAAAACATCACCAATGGGTTCCATTGTTTAGTCCATGTGTGATGTGATTTTCTTTGTCCACACAACATCTACGTTCTGTCTACAGAGCATCAACATATATACTTAAAAAGACAACATTGCATAACCAAATTAAGCATACAATTACACAAGTGACTACACACATAACATTTGCACACACCAAAGTAAGCAATTACATGCATACTAAAGTAGGAGAAACGAGGATCTAATCATCTACTTATTGTTGCGACGACGCTTGCCATTGCTCTGCTTCCGGCTGGATCCCTGGCCATTTTGGGGAAGGAGGCACTTCCTCATGTCAACGATCCGCCTGTACATGTCGTAGCTTGTGTACGCCTCCTTGGCTGCGTACACGATGTGAGCTTTGTCGAGTTTCTCCATCCAAGCCGAGTGCCCGACACGCTTGTCCTTGTTGCATGAATCCTTATTGTCCCTGTAGTAGGGGTCGATGATGGCCTCGGCGAGGTGAACTAGTGAGTCCTTCTCATGCTCCTTGCTGCCCCAGATCTTGTATTGGCCCTGGATGTCGACAAGATTCTGGCAGGCGATGCCCGAACTCTCGAGCACCTTTACATCGTTGGTGATGTCCACCGTAGCGAACATGTAGTGGGAGTTGTTGACAGACCTGGCGAAACGCTCGCAAGGCCTTGGGGCCAGGCAGTAGTGGTAGACGAGGATGTGGTGGTGCACGCACATCTAGGCGACGGCGACCTTGGGACGAGACCTGGCACGAGCGCGGGTGTACTCGAGGTCGAACCTGACCACCTTGTACTTCTCCTCGGCAAGAAACAGCTCCATGATGTGGATGGAGTGCTCCACCCAGACCGAGTCGTTGGCGTACACCACCGAGAGGTCCATGAACCTTCTGTGGGTGTCCACCACGGCACGCATGGTGAACTGCTGCTCGTCGTCGGCAGCCACTCGGAGCGCCATTGGAGCCGCGCAGGATACCCTTAAAGAATTTCTCGTGGTGGGTGTGCTTCTTGCAACAGTGGGGCGCGATCGAAAGGTTGAAGAGACACAAGGGTAGGTTAAATGGCCGCTGTAATAAATGGGGGCCGGCCAGCCTGTAATCGTCACGTCTTGTCACGACGTTCATAGCAGAGGATTCCATAATCCAGTGCACGCTTGACAACACCGCACGCGCGGGCTCGAAGAGGCGCCAAATGTATCGTCGGTGAGCCTGTTCCCGCGCTACCGCGCTGTTTACCGCGCAAGCTTCCCGCCCTGCTAGTTTGGCCACACGTCGGCTAGAAGAGGGACAAATTGTGGGAGTTTATTGGCAAAAAGCTTTGTAAAAACGAAGTGTGTGGAATGACTTCAGTCATAAGTTTACCCTTGGGTGATGAGGTCAAAGTTACATAGAAGGGTGATGATGGACACTCGAGTGCGATAATTAATTCTGCACTCTACAGTGCACACCGTGGAAGAAACCAACTGTGTGCAATAATGTCGAAGATCGCAGTCGAGTTAGCTATACAGATCGTGTGATGTGAGATCGACAAGGTAAACTGATTCGAGAATGGTTAATAAAATATAAGACCATTGCATATTAAGGTCAAAATAGTGCTAGCAATATACGAGTCTCATACGGTGCCATTTCAACGATTGTACCACAAAAGCTCAAAATGTTACAAGGTTCAAATTCCAGAGTTATATGGCTCAAATTCGAAGATTACAAGGTTCAAACTGATATTAGAAATGAAATTCAGCTCATCAGCTGCAAACGCTCGCGCTGATCCGCTGAACATGGATATCAGAGAGGTTCAAACTAATATCACCGCTTCTAAGTCTGGTTTCGAAACCTCACAATTTATGCAAAGGGGCCAGCCACTGAGAAGTCATGTATGGGGTTGACACAATGACTTCCGATTACTCTGTCATATGAAGTTCCAAAATGAAATTCAGCATTTTTGGAGCCTACTCCATTCCGCCGCAGGCGCCGGCGCTGATAAACAAACCATTCATTTTTGCAAAATAAATGTAGGGCAAACCTCATTTCCTTCAGCACCCTTGCTCTGAGAACAAAGAACCTGGCGAATATAATCTCCGGTAAGGTCCCTCGGTAGTTCTTCAAAGTAATTTCTGAGAGATGCAGATCTAGGCATTCGACGTGATTGTTACATTGTATCACATTATCCACCACTGGGCCTAATCTTATCTGCAAAAGAAGAGAACGTGTTAGTGCCTGCATGTAGTTTTGAACACTACGACAGGCCTATTTGGTTTGCAGGATTTGTAAAATGCACTAACATGCCATCTTCGATCTGACATGATTAACATGGGCATTTGATTACATTCTAGAAAAATGTAGCCTTCTTCACAAGAGGTTGGAGTGGATGAAAACTTCCCTAAGAAAACTAGTACACATGAATCCAAAGGAGAAATGCTTATTGATTGTAACCATATGGATCAAGCAACCAATATGGGGGGACATGTATGTACTAAAATCCTCCAAAAGAACCTTCAAAAATCGTAGTACATTGTCATTGTAAACTTGGAAAAAGGTGTCACAAATTGAACTCCCTTACGGTTAACATTTAACAGGAAAGGAACATCACCTCGATATATAGCTTCTCCAGGCACGGAAAGCATCTCAGGAAACTGACAACTTGCTCTAGGTCGGGGCCAATAGATTCTAGTGCCAAGACCTTCACTGTGTGCAGTTTCGGGTTCAAGCTTGTCGGAATCATTTTCTGAATGATAGACGAACAAACATCTTCAAAATTAGAAATAATATTAATTTGTAGAAGGAGAGGTAGAAGGCGGCTGTTGTACCTGAATGGGTGTGGATCCAATAACAAGTTCAGAGTATTTGTCAGACGAGTAGCCCACCACTGTCAATTTCGGCGCAGAAATGACATTGATTCTTGCTGGACCTTCTTGATCAACTACAAGTAATCTCTCAAGTGCAGGTGTGTCCTCAAGGACCATACCGTGGTGCACATCTTGTGATGTCTTCCTGCCGCACCAGCAACACACATAAATAGTCCGGAGAGTCATGGAGGTGATGTGGAAGGTACTCAACCCATTGATTGCCTGAAGACGAAGGTACTCGAGTGCAGTACAGCCACGGAGCAGGCGCTCCATGTCACCCTTTGAGAGGCAGAGGACGACGAGCTCGAGGTGCTTCAGTCGTGGTAGAATACGAGCGGGCGTGTCATTAAGGGGCGGGAAATGGCAGTTCCTGAACTTGGTGACGCGCAGCGTGGGCGCGAGGTGGAGTGCGGACGTTGGCAGCGACCGCATGTGCCCATCATCAAAAGTGAGCTCCTCGAGCTGATCTAGGGCGGGGGATCGGAAGCAGTCATCAAGCTTGGCTCGGTCCTTGCTGTTGGAACGAAACTTGCCCATTCTAAGGCCTTTGGTTGGGCCAAGGTGACTGCCGAGGATCTTGGAGAACGCATCCAAGCTTTTGCGATAGCCATGGCAGAGCTCGTGGGTGTCGATGAGGTCGAGAGGGCTGGAGTTCCATAGGGGGCGCCACCGCCAGGAAAGGACGGTTGTCCGCGACCCATATTTGATTGGGAGGAGGGAGATGATGACTCTCAACATATCATCCGGGAGGCTGCTGATGAAGTCTAGGCCTGCTGGAGTCGCTTGCGGTTCTAGCTCGCCCCGCCTCCGCTTGTTGGCAGCCCTGTTCTCCACCTCCGGAGTCTCCTTGCCAGCGGCGCTTTCTGGTAGAAATGGGAGTACATGGAATATTTAGTTAAAATAGGGCAATAGAAAAGTGTATTGGTAACTAGAAGTAGTAGGTAGGAATATAGTAAGAAAAGGGAATAACAATTGGTTGCTTAAATACTACACAATTCATTTGACATTGCTGGGTAAGTCAACATATGCAGATAGTTGAAAAGAAAACTTACTTCGAACAAAGTCTGGACGGATGATTTTGTCGGAGAAGTTAGCATATATCTCATGACCAGGCCCTTTTATGTGCAATGCAATTTTAGTGCCAGCTTTCAGTACATAAAACTTTGCAATTTCTTTCCAAAAGCCAGTGCCAAAATAGGAGTCACCACGTTCATCAAGTCTTACAATAGCAACGGTTGTAAATCCATGGTTTGTGTGCAGTATGACATCCGTGGAGCCTTGATCTATGTAAAGGGAAAAATTGTGCACTACATAATCTGTTGCATAGCAAGGGATGTTCTGCAGAAAATGGTAGGATTGTTAAAGAAAATATGGTAACATGCAAATATGGGCCCAAATTGAAAGAACTGTACAGCAGTTGAAATCGAAGGACAAAAATCTATAATTAAATAGATAGGGTAAACATGATGTCATGGAAATATGAGAGTAATCGAAAGAACAATACCTCATTAATTTGCCTAATATAGAAAGAAGAGGGGGAAAATCCCCTTTGACGTATATGGTGCATGTGGCACCTTTTATCCAAATGTAGCAATATTTAGAATATGTTCAGGAAAGTAGGCCATGCCAACCGATTTAGGGTGAGATTGAACATACCGCGCGCGTCCTCAAGTTATCTGGTACAGTGAGATGGAATCTCTAGTGGAGGTCGCAAAGTCCTGAAGTGTCGGCGCACTGTACATTCTATGAATGAAAGAAAACCCTCAAATCAGCTCGAATAAATATGAATTCATGGCAATTTCCGTCGGGTGATTAAAGGATTCAGATGAACTGGGATAAGAGATGAGATAATATCTCATTAAATTAGTTACCTTGTCGTCCATGAGAAAGAACCCTCAGTATAGCAGATTCCCCAACCGAGCGGAGCTTCGTCAACCTCGAGCAGCGTCGAGAAAGTCGATGGCGATAGGCGGCGGCAAGCGGAAGTGGCGAAATGCGGTGGGCTTTGCCAGCAGCCTGGCGGTGCCGGCAGGCATCGAGCTAAGTGTTTACTGCCGTGATAGGCGGTGCCATGGCATAAACGTAGAGGAGGTTGTGCAGGTGTGAATGGGGACCGTACCGGAGGGGGTGGCAGGCGGGGTGAGGGTTTTTGTGATGTGGGGATGGTGAGGGTTTTCTTTTTTCTTTTTTGAATTGGGTGGTGAGGGTTTTCTGTCCCACAAAGAATTTTGGGGGCGACGGTTTGCTAGAGCGAACCGTGTGTGATTGACGCAACAGGAAAAATGAAAGTCATTTCACACGGTTCCAATTTTGGGAACCGTGTGTGATTGACATACTACGTCCGTCCTGGTTTATTGGCCCCCTTTGAAATTTTTACCAAATTTTGACCAAATATTTAACATACTCAGACATAGATAATAAGCGTACACGTACATAAGCATAATTCAATCATAAGTACATAGTTCAACCGTCATTAAGCATGCTCAAGTGTACATAGTTCGTTCCATCCCACATCTCATCTCACATGCCGGCACGATCCTGAAGCTTCTCCAGGTACTCGGCGTACGCGCCGTGTGCCACCCTGCGAGAATACTTTTGCTTGAAGGAGCCAACGGCCCGTCCTCTTGCATGCGCCAGAACACTTAGATACGCGTCAAGAAGCTTGTGGTTGCAAAATGGGCATCAATAGCCGTCGTTCCAGGTTGTAATATGCCTGTTATGCATTCCCGCATAAAGGTCCCTCAGGATTCGCCTCTTGTACCTCCTCTGGGCATCTTCATCCTCGCTGTCCACATCGTCAGACAGCACCTATACAAATAGTAAAACAAATTTGGCATCAAATCACTGATTACATGCCGTGAAGTAGGATTAGGAATTTATGGCTATATACTTATACATATCCAGAGATTATGGTTCGATTTTTAAGCACAGTCGTCTCTGTATAGACCAATCTTGAAGAAAATAATGGCACAAACATATGTAGGTCATTCAAAATCAATTGTCAAGTCCTGGCTAGGAATTATTAGCACGAACACTAACCCTAGTCGGATTACTGGCAGAAATCATTTGCACAGATGAAACAACTAATCACTTATCACTTGTACTATTCAAACAATCAATACACTACACAGATCTAACGAAACTTACTCAGATTTCATGGATTGGGAGAACATAACCATACGATTTCTATTCCAAAAAGGGGGAGGCGGGAGTAAATAGAGAAACCCTGTGATCTATTTGACACATAAATGGGTACAGATGACTAACCAGCTGTCCATCATCATTGGAGTCGTCGCCGGAGTGGTCGTCGGAGTCGGTGTGGAACTCCGCCTCCGGCTGTGGAAGCTCGACGCCGTCGACGACGTCAGGGTGTAGTGATAACTCGCTGGCGGTGACGGCAACCTCTATCTCCATCTCGACGCCGTGCTACGGTGCTTTAGTAGCCCTGGTGTCACCACTCCCTCCGATGGGGCGCTTCGGTGGCATCCTCATACACTGACGGCTTTGAGGACTGAGAGCGGTGTCGAGGATGCAAGCGGAGAGAGACGATTGTGTGTGTGGCGAGGATGGGGGTGCGGCCGCTCGGGTGCACCATTAATATGGAGTAGAGGGAGTTGTGGGAGAGAGGCGGGCGGCGGTCAAACTGATGGCTCGCCTCCTGGTGAGCCTGCGCACCGGACTGCTGGCATGCCTACCAAAGTTTCACACAGCTACTTGCATGCCTCCCGATGACACTGCGCAGCGAGCACGTCTCCGTAAATTCACACACCTGCACGCACGCCTCCCAGTCTGCCTACGCGGCGGACTGCTCGCATGCGTCCCGTCAACTCATGCCTGCTCGCACGGCACACGGGTCGCACGGCGGCACGTATATTGTTTTTCTATTTGGATGATTAATGCTGCCGCTTTATTGCTTAACCGAAGCATGACACGTATCCATTGTTGGTCTAACGCTCACGGTTCGAATAAATAATCCGTTTGGGATATTGGTTCCCAATTATTAATAATCTCCCATCTGTAATTAGATAAAGATTACATCAAAACTGGTCTAAAAAATTTGACAAAAAAAGTACAATGCCACTTTGTATTGGTGTCCATATGACAACATGATAAGTTTCATGAACTTCAAATAAGTTTTGGATGTACTAGAATTTAAAAATCAAGATTCTCAATGTTTGAAATTTGTTGCATGGGGAGTAAACATGCACCCAGTGAGACACATGTGTTTTTGCAATCCATTTAGGTGCACTGTCATGTGTGCATGTAGCTCAATTTTTATTTTTGCACATTATACCCGTAGAAAATCAATCAATTAATGTACTGAAACGTCTTAATGATCTCTGTGATCTTTTTGAAATTAAAACGTCCCTCCTTTGGTAACATATATGTTCACCGCGGGATAATTAATTTAACATGCATCGTAGTTGCGGTGGATTCGCGGTGTGTGTGTGGGTGTGTGCATCTGGGGATGGCGGGTGGCTCGCAGTACACTATGAGTTGTGAGCCACCGTGTGGGTTGGACATTTTGTTAGGCAGGCCGGTGCCACATCCGAGTCATGAAATTGTTATTTAAAACATTACACAACCCTTTCATACATACATGTTTTGGCCACATGCAGTCGATGGTTGTCCTACACGACACTCGATACTCGCGTGTGACGCTTTCTATGGGCCCGCGAGGTCATCGTGCATCACTTTGACGAACAGCCGACAGTGAGGTTAATTTGACCAGCAAGGTAGAATCTTTTTTGTTTGTGTTATGGTGGTATATAGTACACGTCGAAGAGGTGGGAGGGGACTAGCATATATACTATACGTACGCGTCCGTGAACAAGTACACCTCACTCAGTGTCGGGACTTTTTTGGTTTCCGAGGCACGTGGCACATCAAAATTGTGAAATTGGCTATTCAAACATCACACAACACCTTTTTGGGCCACATTGAAAGTGCAACTATCCCTGGGTGGTTTTGGTAATTCCTAACAACATATAGCTCATTGAGCTAATGCTATCCCAAGATAAATATTCCAGGAAAGCTCAATGATTGGCATGGCATGGATTAGAAAGTGGACCCTTCAAAATGCTAAGGACAGAAGATTGGCTCAAGCTCAAAGCACAAGACTCTACATTTTCTATTTTAGTGATCCAAGATCACATCGAGTCTATAGGAAAAGCCAATACTATTAAGAAGGGGTGAGGTGTTGCTTAATGAGGTTCTTGCTCAAAATGCTTAGTGATATGCTCCAAAACCCTCCACTACTTTCTCACATCCACATATGTCCTAAACCAAAAAGTCCAACTCGGCCCCACCGAAATTTCATATCCGGAGCCACCGAGTTCAGTTGACATAGCCACTGCCAGAAACTCTAGTCTTTTCGGTCTCACCGATAGGGATCTCGGTCTCACCGAGATGGGATTGTAATCTCTCTGTTTCCCTTCGTAACGTTTTAGTCAAATCGAGATGAGCGATCGGTCCCACTGAGATTGCAATGCAAACACTCTGTTTCCTTTTTGTAACGTTTCGGTCAAACCGAGATGAGCGAATCGGTCCCACCAAGTTTGCCTGACCAACTCTCTGTTAGTCTATTACCAAAATTGGTCTCACCGAGTTTGTGTAATCGGTCTCACCGAGATTACGTTATGCCCTAACCCTAACGAAATCGGTCCCACCGAAATGCCTAACGGTCACATTATGAACCAAATCGGTCTGACCGAGTTCTTTGAATCGGTCCCACCGAGTTTGGTGATTTGTGTGTAACGGTTAGATTTCGTGTGGAGGCTATCACTCTTCACTCGTGGAGAGAGCCATCAGAACATGCCTACACTTCCAACACATATTTTCTGAGAGAGAACCACCTACACTTGTGTTGAGGTCAAGATATTCCATTCCAACCACATAAATCTTGATCTCTAGCCTTCCCCAAGTTGCTTTCCACTCAAATCTTCTTTCCACCAAATCCAAATCCTGTGAGAGAGAGTTGAGTGTTGGGGAGACTATCATTTGAAGCACAACAGCAAGGAGTTCATCATCAACACACCATTTGTTACTTCTTGGAGAGTGGTGTCTCCTAGATTGGCTAGGTGTCACTTGGGAGCCTCCGTCAAGATTGTGAAGTTGAACCAAGGAGTTTGTAAGGGCAAGGAGATCGCCTACTTCGTGAAGATCTACCCTAGTGAGGCAAGTCCTTCGTGGGCGATGGCCATGGTGGGAGACAAGGTTGCTTCTTCGTGGACCCTTCGTGGGTGGAGCCCTCCGTGGACTCGCGCAACCATTACCCTTCATGGGTTGAAGTCTCCATCAACGTGGATGTACGATAGCACCACCTATCGGAACCACGGATAAAAAATCTCCGTGTCAACATTGCGTTTGCTCCCTCAAACTCCTCCCTTTACCTTCATATGCAATTGTTTTACATTCCGCTGCTATACTCCTACAATTGCATGTGTAGGTTGATTGCTTGACTTGTGCTAAGTTGCTAAAATCTGCCAAGAACTAAAATTGGGAAAAGGCTTGATTTTTATTTGGTCAAGTAGTCTAATCACCCCCCTCTAGACATACTTTCGATCCTACAAGTGGTATCAGAGCTTTGGTCTCCATTTTCTTTGATTTCCATAGCTTTTGGTGGTCATAGCCTTGGTTTCACAACCTAGGAGAGTATGGCGTCTAGCGAGGGAAATTACCACCGTAGAGGTCCTTACTTTGATGGTACAAATTTTGCTAGTTGGAAGCAAAAGATGAAAATGCATATTCTTGGACATAACCCCGCTGTTTGGGCTATTGTGTGTATTGGCTTGCAAGGTGAATTCTTTGATGGGAGAGAACCAAACCGTGAAGCTACCGCGGAAGAGTTGAAGATGCTACAATACAATGCTCAAGCTTGTGATATTCTCTTCAATGGATTGTGCCCCGAAGAATTCAAGAAAATCAGCCGTCTTGAGAATGCAAAGGAAATTTGGGATACTTTGATTGATATGCACGAAGGTACCGACTCCGTCAAGGAATCCAAATTGGACATGCTTCAAAGTCAACTTGACAAGTTCAAAATGAAGGATGGTGAAGGTGTCGCTGAAATGTACTCTAGGCTTGCTCTCATCACAAATGAGATTGCCGGCTTAGGAAGTGAAGAGATAACCGACAAATTCATCATGAAGAAGATCCTAAGAGCCTTGGATGGAAAATATGATACCGTGTGCACATTGATCCAAATGTTGCCCAATTACAAAGATCTCAAGCCAACGGAAGTCATTGGAAGAATTGTTGCTCATGAGATGTCACTCAAGGATAAGGAAGAGCTTCACAACAAGTCAAGTGGTGCTTACAGAGCCTCGTGTGATGCTGCCACATCATCAAGTGAGAAGCAAACCTTCAATGAAGAATTGAGTCTAATGGTGAAGAACTTCAACAAGTTTTACAAGAGTAGAAGCAAAGAAAGAAGTTCCAAGTCAAGGTCCTACAATGACAAAAGATCTTCTAGTCGTGAGCGAAATTACTACAATTGTGGAAGACCCGGACACTACTCCAATGAGTGTACGGCCCCCTACAAAAGAAGAGAAGATTCTCCCAAAAGAAGAAGTAGAAGAGAAGAGTCACCATCAAGAGAAAGAAGGAGTAGAGATGATCGTTATGAACGAAGATCCTCTCGGAGAAGCAAGGATTCGGAAAGGAAGGATAACTCATCAAGGAGCTACACAAAAAGAAGACATCAAGCTCATGTTGGTGAATGGGTATCCGGCTCCGACTCCGACCATCACTCCGAAAGAAGTTATCACTCCAACTCCGAATATACTCAAGATGAAGGTGTTGCCGGTCTGGCACTTGTGTCAACCAACTCCTACGACATATTTGACTCACCAAATGAAGGAATTGGAAGATGCTTCATGGCCAAGGGTCCAAAGGTAACACATCCCGAGTATGTTGATTTCAATAGTGATGAAGATGATTTGCTAGGTGATGATGATTTACTTGTTGACAACACTAGTGATGAAAACTATGATGAAACGTCAATTAATCATGCTAATCAAGATAAAATGAATGACGATGATAATAAGGAGATTGAGCGTCTAACTAAAGAACTAAACACTCTTAAGTTAGCTCATTAAACTACCTTGAAAGATCATTGAGAACTTTTAAAGACTCATGATAAGCTACGCTTTGAAAAGCTCAACCTTGAGCAAGAACATGAGTTTTTAAAGGCAATCAATGATGATCTTCGCAAGAAAAGTTCTTCTTACATTGCCAAGCGTTTACTCTTGTCTACTTACATGCCACAAGTTAAATCTAGCAACAAGAGCAAGAAAGATTCTTCATCTTGTAGTAACAACAATCATGCTAAATCCAATGTTGTTGCATCTAGCAGTTCTCTTGATTCCACTAATGATTCTCTTAGCCAAGTTACACTTGAGCAAGAAAATAGCTTATTGAAGGGAATTATAGAGAAAGCTGTTTACAAAAGCCTTGCCGGAAGTAAGCAATTTGAGGAAATTGTACGCAAGCAAGGAAGACACCGGAAGAATCAAGGTGTTGGTTTTGAACAAAAGTTCAATGCTAATGGAGTTGAGTGGGAAGAAGATCAATACCCCAAGACGAAGCTTGTTCCTCAACAAGAGAAGTATGATCCTACTTCTTTCAAAGGGACACAAGCTCAAGATGATCTTCCACCACAAGACCACAAGCTAAAAGGCAAGGACAAGCTTCAAGAGGAAATTGATGCATTTGAAGAAGCACCTAAGGCCTCGGTCAAGTGGGTTCCCAAGACTACATCAAGTTCTACTTCATCAAGTACAACTACAACTCCAAGGATTCCCATCAAGATGGTGTGGATCCAGAAGAAGAAGAACTAGAGAGTTCTTGAGGGTGACTCCGGCAACATACCTCACTCTTATCATTTTGGCGAGGACAAGTGCAAACAACTTCCATATCTTGCACTAGTTCAAGGAGTCACAAACCCTCTTGTTGGTAAGACAAGGGACAAGGTAACCTAATGCTTTCATGGACATCATCTTGTGTATGCATTACTCTATGTCTATGGATATCCTTGTTTGTTCCTTGTGGGACTAACCCGTGTAGGTATTGAAAGTGCAACTCACTCCAAAGGATTGCTCCGAATGATCTACATCAACATTGAGAATCTACATCTTCAACACCTACATGAAGTCATCATCGACAAAACCCAAGGTTAGTTCATCCCTCTTAGGGGGGATATCACATCTAGGGGGAGCTTTACTCAAATCAATTGAGCTAAAGCAACTCTAATGGTGTGAACACAACAATGCTTTATGTAAAAGTGGTAACCTCACTTGTGCTTAAACGATGAGTATGACCTATGATCAAACGTTCTTGTCGGTGTTCTGGGAACGGGGGTCCCCAGACTTGCCTGCCTGCGGCCCACGGCATGGCTTTGCTAGCAGGCCCGTCCGGCCCATCTTCATCAACAAGGCATACAAGACCCTCGCGAGGGGCCAAGCCTCGCGAGGGGGACGACGCAAGACCTCCTCAGGAGCGGCCTCTCTAGGCAGGCTCGCGAGGAGCGGAGATATCAAGGCGGGGCAAACCTCGCGCGGCTCTCGTGACGTGAGCCATGACGGTCAAGATCAGGCGGGCGCCAGCACGCGCAGCGTCCTTGTTTCCTCTTTGGTGCCAAGGGGGCAAGCGCAGGCGCGAAGTACCGAGGCATCAGGCAAAGGTTTCCATATCGGTGCAATGAGACCGAAGACCAGTAGGACGGCAAGACAGAGGTCACCATGGAGCCCAAGACGGCGTCATCGCCAGAGCCTTTTGCAGGCGAAGACCACTTTTGTCAGGATAGCTTGTACTAGCTGTCCCCTTTCAAATTTGCCCGCCGTTGTTGGCTCCCTTCCCGCTCAATATTTGGGGAGAGGACCAGGGCCTATATAAGTAGAGCTAGCCACCACTATAGAGGCAGGTTGAGCTCATTCAGGGACATCTCACCCACACAAGTCCCCAGAGCACAAGAACACCTCAACCTCAGGAGGTTGTTCTTCCCCTTGTACTGTTTTTCATCAGCCCAAGAGGCAATCCACCACCACACACTGGAGTAGGGTATTACACCACAACGGTGGCCCGAACCAGTATAAATCTCGTGTCTTTCTGTGTTGCGAGTCTGTTGAGTTCGTCCGCGAGATCTTAGCAAGCTAGGGCGTGGATCGGTAGGAGGGAAGGAACTTCGCCCGCACCCCAGAGTTCAAACCTTAAGGGTTTTGCCGGAACCCCACATCCGACATTTGGCGCGCCAGGTAGGGGTGCGCCGTAGCTTCCCTTCTGTTGATCTGTCGCTCCGTCGCTCCATCGTCTCCATGGCGGACGCTCGCCTCGCTCGAGCTGAGCGCCGGGCTGCCCTCACCGCCCGCGTTGCTCAGACGGCTCCCGTCGGTGGCCCACCTCGTCGTTCCCCGTCGCCTGCCGCCAACGCCGCCACCGGCTTGGCGGGGAACGAGCAGCAAGCGTCCTCGCTGCACCCATCGGTGCGGCAGGACGGCCGCACCACCACTCCATTGCTGACCCCGGCCGGTTCCTCGTCCCACGCACGTCGCGCTCCCATGGACGCGCAGGCCGCACTCCTCATGGCGAACGAGCTCCTGCGCTATCACCCGGTCGATGACCTCTACGAGGACTGGCTCGACCGCGTCCCCGAGCTCGTCCGCGCCGCAGTGGGCTCCCCGGCACCGTCCCACTCTCTGCCTTGCCCTCTGCCAGCCACGGGCGACATGGCTCATGGGGCGCCTCCACCACCTCTGCCGCAAGATCGTGCCTTGGCGCCAAGGCGCACGGCCCCGCGGCGCGATCCACCACGCCCGGCGCCCTGCGCGCGAAGAAAGAAGCTACCAAGAAATTCCTCGGCCGCGAGAAGCTGCACCTGCGCTCCCTGCGTCGCCTCGCAAGACCGCGCGCTACCTGCGGTGGCAGCGCGCGGACCTCACCAAGACCAAGCTCCACCTCCGAGACGGGCCCCAGTGACCACGGCCGGCTGCCGCGCCTTCACCCCCGAGCTGCGTAGCGTCGCCTGGCCGGGCAAGTTCAAGCCGGATCTGCCTCCTCGCTACGACGGCACCGCCGACCCCGCGGAGTTCCTGCAGCTCTACGAGCTCAGCATCGAAGCAGCCAACGGCGACGAAAAAGTCATGGCGAACTGGTTCCCAATGGCGCTCAAGGATGGTGCCCGCTCCTGACTCCTGAACCTGCCGCAAGGCTCGATCTCCTCCTGGGACGAGATGCGCGACCGCTTCGTCGCCAACTTCCAAGGCACTCGCGACCGCCCGCCGGCCGCGGGTGATCTGCACCGCATCAAGCAACAACCAGGAGAGACCCTCCAGAGGTACATCCAGCACTTCAACAACACTCGTCTCAAGATCCCCAAGGTCATGGACGAGGCCATCATCTCCGCGTTCTCCAACGGGGTCCGCGACATCAAGATGAAGGAGGAGCTCGCTATCCACGAGGAGCTGTGCACATCTCAGGAGCTGTTCAACCTGGCAACCAAGTGCGCAAGAGCTGAGGAGGGGCGCCTCTCCCTCCTCGAGCTGCCAGCTGCGGGCGTAGAGGAGAAGAAGGCCAAGGCCAAGGGCGTGAAGCGCAAGGAAGCAGCCGTGCTCGCCCCGGAGCCGGATACCAAGCGAGACAGGGACCAGCCCGAGTCATCCAAGAACAGCCAACCGTTCTGCGCCTTCCACAACCTGAACACCCACAACACCAGCGACTGCCAAGAGCTCAGAGCCATTCGCGAAGGACGCTTTGGTCGACGCCCCGAGCACAGCGACCGGGGCTACGGCCGAGGAGGAGGACGTGGAGGCGGACGCTGGGACGACCGTGGCCCACGCCAGGAATGGCGCGACATGCCTCGTGAGGACCGCTGGCAAGATCATCCTCGCGAGGGCGCCTGGAGGGACCAGCCTCGTGAGGATCGTCCTCAGGGCAACGCCGGTCTTCCCCCGCTGTCGCCACCACCAAGAAGGAACGACGATCACCATCAAGACGAGGGGGCTGGGGGCTTCCAGGAGCCGCGTGCAATCGCTTGCATCTTGGGCGGCGCTCAGGCCCCAGCCTCGCAGCGTATCTTCAAACAGTTCGCTCGTGAGGTGAATGCAGTCCTCCCCAAGCTCGAGGCCACGCGCCCACTCAGGTGGTCCCAGTGTGCCATCACCTTCAACTCGGCAGATCAGCTCAAGTGCGCAGCCACCGCTGGCGCCCTCCCGATGCTTTGTTCACCAGTCATCAGCAATGTGCAAGTTACCAAGACCCTCATCGACGGTGGCGCAGGGCTCAACGTCCTGTCTGTCGACACGTTCGACAACCTCCAAGTCCCGTATGAGCAGCTTCAGCCTACCAAGCCTTTCTCAGGAGTGACCGACGGTTCCACCACACCGATAGGGCAGGTCCACCTGCCTGTCACCTTAGGGGAAAGCAAGAACTACCGCACCGAGCTCATCGACTTCGACGTCGCGCACATCCGCCTGCCATACAATGCCATCCTCGGGTATCCGGCCCTGGCCAAGTTCATGGCGGTGACCCACCACGGCTACAACGTCCTCAAGATGCCGGGAAGCGGCGGAATCATCACGGTCCCATGTGAAGAGAGAGATGCGGTGTGCTCCCTCGAGCGCACCTTCCAAGCTGCAGCAATCGACGACCTTGACAGCAAAGGCGAGTGCCCTCCTGAGGCCCTCCCCAAGAATAAGAAGCAGCTGCGCCGTGCAGGATCTCAGGAGGATGGCGTCGTAGCTGGAGCCTCGACAAGATCAGCGCCCGCTCCAGGGGCGCCTCCCTCCATCGCATAGGAAGGCGCACCCGGCGCCCTCCTCGGGCAGGGCTCGGGGGCTCTCTTCTGGAGGGCCTCAGACCTTGCCAACCTCACGAGGGAGGCGCTTGGGCACCACTTGGAGGCGTGCTTCGCGGCACGTTTCCCTCAGGAGAAAACAGGGCAAGGAGCGCCCACCACTCAGGAGTTCATCACCAAGACCACTCAGGAACTGCAAGACGCAAGGGCCATGCGCAGCGACCGCCGCTCACCAGGTGCAGCTCCCCATCCAGGCGAGGATGCCGGGCTGCGCGTCTGCATCGACGTCCCAGGACTCAACAGGGCCGCATCTCAGGAACTTTTCTGGCCTTCGCGTGTGGGCCGTTGCGAGGGTGCACCACACAGCTACGTTCGCATGCCCTTCGGCTTGCCGAGCGTGGCGTCAGCCTATCAGCGCAACATGCGGTGTGTCCTGGCAGAGATGGAGACGGTCTTCAGGGAACCACCTGAGCCCCCAGAGCCTCCCGAGGCTCAGGGCCCCGGTGGCTCGTGAGGAGCCATTCCTTCGACGCGTACCTTCAGCTGCCCCAACTCTCCTTCGTCAACAGAACCAGGTGACATTTCCCAAGTTTGTTTAGCTGGGAGCGCCCCTCGGGCTGCATTATTCCCAGGCCGCGCGGGTCCGTCCCTGTGGCATGAACCCCTTTTGCTTATGTCTTTAGCTTACCTTGCTGGGGCACCCCTCGGGCTACATCATCCCCCAAGCCGCTCGGGCCTGACCCGGTGGCATGTGTCTTCTGCATTTACCCAAGCTGATTTGCCTTCCATGCTTAATTTGCCTATGATTATCACCTGCTCGATTGCCGCCCGCCACGGGTACATCCCTTAGTCATGCAATTCGCTTGCGCGTTAAAAGGGGGGCTCCTGAGCATCGCGACTCAGGAGCTCTTACTGGCTCTCCAGCCCTCACTCACTGGCCTTGACCACGGCATCGCGACCTGGCATACCAGCGGCGGCTGAGCTCGCTCGAGGGCCAGGACCTGAGGACGTAGAGCGCTTGCACCTAACCGTCTCGCAGGAACGCACAGCTATCAAAGACTCAAGACCAGGCGCAACCCGCCTTGAGGTAGGGCCTCTTGAGTCCCGCGCTGGCTCACGAGTCCCTCTTTGTGCATCTCGGTCTGACTGATTCATCCTTTTCGGTCCTACCGAGACCACTAAGTTGATCTAGGGTTTTCAATCTCGGTGCAACCGATTAGAACCTTTTGGTCACACCGAGTTGCAGTAACTGCTTGCAGTTTTGCATCTCGGTGCCACCGAGTCGTTCCACTCGGTCACACCGACAGGGTCAGGTTATATATACCGACGGGCCAAATTTTGGAAAATTTTCCGAACCTCCTCGCCCGCCCGTAACCTGCTCTGCCTCCTCGGGTCTCCGGATCGTCCTCTCGTCGCCAGCGACCTCCCGCCGCTGGTCTCCGCCGCCGTCAACGGCAATCTGCCCCGTCGTTGCCGCTATAGCAAGTTCGTCGCCGAACTAGGGTACGAACTTAATCTTTGTGCTAATCCTTAACTCTGATTCTTAGCACATTGCTTTGCCATGATTCTTGCCACGATTGAAATCATCCTGTCCAGCGAAAACGTCTCGTAGATTAGTTTTGATTTGAAAATTTAGGGTTAGGTCTCCGCTGAATTCATCTCGGACTGACCGAGTTGTAGAAATCGGTCTCACCGATTTGGCTTGGGCCAGAGCACATGCGTTTTCGATCTGACCGAAAATTGCAAATCGGTGTGACCGAGATCGATTCTCTGTGAAACCCTAGCAGTCTCGGTACCACCGGACTGTGACTCGGTCTGACCGAGTTCACTAGTTTAGGTTCCAAAAGCTGCTTCGGTATCACTGAGTTTACAAATCGGTAGATCCGAAATGCTTTCTGTGAAGAACTAAAACTAAGTGTTTAAGTCATCTGTTTTGCAAAACTCCTGTACTTTGTGATGCTCATCTACTCTACCTCATCTATAACCTATTCACAGGGTCTGCTGTCAGAGTGTTTGCAGATATGTCTGACCAAAGTGACAGTTAGAATAGGTCTGAGCAACAGGTGCAGATGAGTGAGGGTTCAGATCCCTCTAGCAGTTATGATGAAGGCAGCAGGAGCACTCCCAGCAACTTGCCAAAGGCTGCCACCAGGACAAGGAAGAAGAGGACTTCTGATTCAGAAGATGAAGACTATGTGGCTGTTGTAGATGAAGCCACTTCAAAGAAAAAGGTACAGAAGAAAGAGTATGGCACAGCTGCTGCAACAAAGCCTGGACTAAAAACAAAGATGCCAGCAAGAAGACAACCCATGTCTAAGCCAAGAAAAGTTGCCACAGGTGAAACTATGAAGTTCACCATTGAATCTGAAGAAGAAGCAACTGGTGAGGATAAGAAGAAGAAGAGGACCAGAACTACTACAGCCAGAGTTCTTGGCAAGCCCTCAATGAGGAAAGATTCTGAAGAGGAAGAGGAAGAGGATGCTGCACCAGCACCCAAAGCTCAAAAGCTTATGGGGGATGCAATCAGATAGGGGCTGCTCCATCTAAGCCCAAATCTGCTCCCAAGGCTGCTGCTCCAGCTCCAAAGCCTAAACCCAAGAGAAGCACTAGGAATATCCCTGCTGAAGAAAAGAACAAGGCCCCAGTGCCTGAAGCTGCTACTGAAGAAGAAGATGACACTGTTGTATTGAGGAAGCTGAAACCCAAGATCCCAGACCATAATGATGCACACCCAGTTGCAGAGAACATGAAAATCAGGAAGGATGCAGGATTGAGACTATGGAGACAGTCTGATCCGTATGCTATCAGAAGAAGAATTGCTGTGGACTATAGGTTTCACACTAAGGAACAGCAGGACTTCTATGAGACAGTTCTGCTTGATAAGAAGCCCATTGTGTGTGACATGAGATGGGTTGACTAGAAGTTCATCAAGGAGAATGAGGATCACTTCCCTGGTGTGCTTGATAGCTTCAAGGCATGTGGAGTGGACACTTTTGTTGCCCAGAAGCTCACCAAGTGGAATGATGAGCTCATCATGCAGTTTTACTCCACTGCCCACTTCTATCCAGATGGAAGGATAGTATGGATGTCTGAAGGTACTAGGTACCAGTCTACAGTTGAGGAATGGGCCAAGCTTATCAATGCTCCTGAGGAACATGAGGATGACTTGGATATTTATGCAGAGAAGAACAAAGACCAGAACACTATGGCCAACATGTACAAAGAGATCCCAGATGCTGCTTTGGATACACATAAGTTTGGATCTGTTCACTACTTATTGTCTGGTCTGCCAACTATCAACTGGATTCTAAGGCGCACACTGCTACCCAAGTCAGATGATCACAAGATGATCAGAGGACATGCAATAAACTTGCTGCATATATTTGATGTCCCACAGAAGTTCAAGGTCATGAGTTTGATTGTTGAGACAATCAAGAGGACTACTACTGACCAGAAGAGAAGCTGTGGGTATGCCCCACAAATTCAGGAGCTCATAAACTCAAAGATGGGCAAAGGCAAATACATTTTGGATAAGGAGCACCTGCCCATCTACCCTGGATTTGAAGACAACACAGTGGTGATGAATGAGAATGAACCATCTTCAGCTCAAGCACATGAGAAGAGAGAGAAGGCTAAGGCAGAGAAGGCTGCAAAGATGCCAACAGTAGAGGAGGCATCTCAGATATTCTTGAAGAGCAAGCAAGACCAGCTTGGATATATGATCCAATCCACCCCGAGGATTGAGAAGGGCTTGGCCACCCTAACCAAGAACCAGGAGAGTTTGGAGAGGATCACTGAGCAGAAGTTCTATGACCTTGATGTCAAAGTTACAGAGATCCAAACTGCAGTTGAGCAGCTCCAGGAGGAAGCAGAGGAGAAAAAGGGCAAGTCTACCACAGATGCCTTTGCTAGAGTGCCCAGAGGACAGAGATCTGCTGCAGTGCCCGTGACAGACACTAGAGCTACAGCATCAGCACCAACAGCAACAGCTCTAGTTCCACCTCCAGCAGCTACTTCACCAGCTCCAGCTACTTCATCTGAAGCCTTCGTCCTTGGAGTTCTCTCAACACCTCCTACCAAAGATCAAGCCTGAGAGTCGTTTAGCACTATGCATTTTTGAACTTTTTGGTAACTTGTGGCCAAAGAGGGAGAAAAATGTATAGATCATAGGCTTCGAGAGAGAGTGTTGCTTTTTTATCTCTCTTGCTATTTTGGATAAAAAATTTTATTGTGTGCTTGTGTGAGATACTTGGTTGATCATGTGCTTGTTGGATGATATTATCTCTTATATCCTAGATGATCATTCACTTTGCTTGGTGATGAGTGCATGTGCTTAAATTCTATCATTTTGAGCGCTCCATCAAGATGTATGTGACATGGAAGAGTAACCCATGATCCTAATCGATTGTGCATTTGCATTCAAAAGCAAATTTTAAATAATGCACAAATTTAGGGGGAGCTCTTGCTTATCACATACTTCTCAAAGCGACGATGTTTTTCAATCTTATTTATCTTTGTCGAAGCTTTGATCTATATGTTGTCATCAATTACCAAAAACGGGGAGATTGAAAGTGCAACTATCCCTGGGTGGTTTTGGTAATTCCTAACAACATATAGCTCATTGAGCTAATGCTATCCCAAGATAAATATTTCAGGAAAGCTCAATGATTGGATTAGAAAGTCGACCCTTCAAAATGCTAAGGACAAAAGATTGGCTCAAGCTCAAAGCACAAGACTCTACTTTTTCTATTTTAGTGATCCAAGATCACATTGAGTCTATAGGAAAAGCCAATACTATTAAGAAGGGATGAGGTGTTGCTTAATGAGGTTCTTGCTCAAAATGCTTAGTGATATGCTCCAAAACCCTCCACTACTTTCTCACATCCACATATGTCCCAAACCAAAAAGTCCAACTCGGCCCCACCGAAATTTCATATCCGGAGCCACCGAGTTCAGTTGACATAGCCACTGCCAGAAACCCTAGTCTTTTCGGTCTCACCGATAGGGATCTCGGTCTCACCGAGATGGGATTGTAATCTCTCTGTTTCCCTTCATAACGTTTCGGTCAAACTGAGATGAGTGATCGGTGTCACCGAGATTGCAATGCAAACACTCTGTTTCCTTTTCGTAACGTTTCGGTCAAACCGAGATGAGCGAATCGGTCCCACCAAGTTTGCCTGACCAACTCTCTGTTAGTCTATTACCAAAATTGGTCTCACCGAGTTTGTGTAATCGGTCTCTCCGAGATTACGTTATGCCCTAACCCTAACGAAATCGGTCCCACCGAGTTGACGTGTTGGCCCCACCGAAATGCCTAACGGTCACATTATGAACCAAATCGGTCTGACAGAGTTCTTTGAATCGGTCCCACCGAGTTTGGTGATTTGTGTGTAACGGTTAGATTTTGTGTGGAGGCTATAAATACCCATCCACCCACTCTTCACTCGTGGAGAGAGCCATCAGAACATGCCTACACTTCCAACACATATTTTCTGAGAGAGAACCACCTACACTTGTGTTGAGGTCAAGATATTCCATTCCAACCACATAAATCTTGATCTCTAGCCTTCCCCAAGTTGTTTTCCACTCAAATCTTCTTTCCACCAAATCCAAATCCTGTGAGAGAGAGTTGAGTGTTGGGGAGACTATCATTTGAAGCACAAGAGCAAGGAGTTCATCATCAACACACCATTTGTTACTTCTTGGAGAGTGGTGTCTCCTAGATTGGCTAGGTGTCCCTTGGGAGCCTCCGTCAAGATTGTGGAGTTGAACCAAGGAGTTTTTTAAGGGCAAGGAGATCGCCTACTTCGTGAAGATCTACCCTAGTGAGGCAAGTCCTTCGTGGGCGACGGCCATGGTGGGATAGACAAGGTTGCTTCTTCGTGGACCCTTCGTGGGTGGAGCCTTCCGTGGACTCGCGCAACCGTTACCCTTCGTGGGTTGATGTCTCCGTCAACGTGGATGTACGATAGCACAACCTATCGGAACCACGGATAAAAAATCTCCGTGTCAACATTGCGTTTGCTCCCTCAAACTCCTCCCTTTACCTTCATATGCAATTGTTTTACATTCCGCTGCTATACTTTTAGAATTGCATGTGTAGGTTGATTGCTTGACTTGTGCTAAGTTGCTAAAATCTGCCAAGAACTAAAATTGGGAAAAGGCTAGATTTTTATTTGGTCAAGTAGTCTAATCACCCCCCTCTAGACATACTTCCGATCCTACACACATGCATATCCTAGCTAGGACACTCACGTGTGACGCTTCCATCTGCGGGCCCGCGAGGCCATCGTCGATGCATGCATTACGTCAGGAGAGGTTAATTAATTTCACCATCGATGAGGATTCTTTTGGGTTGTACATATATTACGGTAGGAGCATATAGTATGCAGTGTAGAGGGGGGAAGGGGACCATCATATGTAGTACGCTTGATGAACCTCGCTCTGTGTGCGTGCATGGTTTACGGCTTTTGAGGCATGTGGCACATCAAAGTTGTGCATTTTGGGTATTCAACATATATATGTTTGGCCCACATGCAAAGCGGTGGTGGTTGTCCTCTCGCACCCACTTAAGCGGTTATCAGCGATATCGATGCTTTCCATCTGTGAGCCCGCTTGGTCCATCACTACTTTTTGCCTGACAACAAAAGAGGTTAATTTGACTTAGGAGGGGATTATTATTTTTGCTCTGGGATGACATGCATGATACAGTTTGAGCACACACACATGCATGTGTACGCATGAATCCCTCCCATCGAGTCGAAGTGGCTAGTACAATGACACATCATGAACCGATCTCGCTCTGTGTGGGGAGCTAGTGTATGATTTTTGACGCACGCGCCACATCAATGTTGTGTATTCAAACATGCATGCACGCATCACCTCCAAACATATGCATGTAGTGGTTGCCTTTGAACAGTACACTCCCTCGCGTGGTTATCGGTGACAAGCCTATATATTCGTGGGCCTGCGTGGACATCCATGATCACCTTGACCAACAACAAGATAGGTTACCATGGCAGATTCTTCATTTGGTTCGTGTTATCGTAGTATAGGTCATGGTGAGATTCAGACCTTAAGTTTGAGCGCATATACTATGCACGCATGCATGCATGAATCCCCGTCGTTGGCTTGAAGTGTGGTGTAACATACATATGCATCGTCAACCGAACCCTCACTCAGTGTGGGGATTTCTAGTTCGAAATCACGGTGCCACATCAAAGTTGTTCCATTGTTACTCAAAAACACACCTCTCCTACATATGTTTGGGCCACACGCATGCAGTGGTTGTCTTCGGGGACTAGCTACTTCCGTGATTATTGGCGAGCTAGCCCATCTCCGGGGTCGCATGGACGGCCATCACTTTGACCAACAACAAGAGAGAGGTTGTACGACCAAGGTGGATTATTCTTGGTCCGTTTTACTATCCATCTTGGTGAGATATGCCTCTCTGGCCCGCCGACTGAAAGTGTGTGTGTGTGGGGGGGGGGGGGTTGCTACCTTGCACTTTGCTAGGTGAACCTCGGTTGGGGGGGCATGCATTCATAGCTTAGGATTCCCTTTGTGGCGACACGAGGGGGGGGGGGGGCTGCTAGCTACTTCGCACTTTGCTAGGTGAACCTCGGTTGGGGGGAGGGGGCATGCATTCATAGCTTAGGATTCCCTTCGTGCCGACACGAGGGGGTGGGGGCTGCTAGCTACTTCGCACTTTGCTAGGTGAACCTCGGTTGGGGGGCATGCATTCATAGCTTAGGATTCCCTTCGTGTCTACACGAGGGAGGGGGGCTGCTAGCTACTTCACACTTTGCTAGGTGAACCTCGGTTGGGGGGCATGCATTCATAGCTTAGGATTCCCTTCATGCCGACACGAGGGAGGGGGATGCTAGCTACTTCGCACTTTGCTAGGGTGAACCTCGGTTGGGGGGGCATGCATTCATAGCTTAGGATTCCCTTCGTGCCGACACGAGGGAGGGGGCTACTAGCTACTTCGCACTTTGCTGGGATGAACCTCGGTTGGGGGGGCATGTATTCATAACTTAGCATTCCCTTTGCGCCGACACGAGGGAGGGGGGCTGCTAGCTACTTCGCACTTTGCTAGGTGAATGAACCTCGGCTGGGGGGGCATGCTTTCATAGCTTAGGATTCCTTTCATGCCGACACGAGGGAGGAGGGGGGCTGCTAGCTACTTCACACTTTGCTAGGTGAACCTCGGTTGGGGGGGAGGGGGCATGCATTCAAAGCTTAGGATTCCCTTCGTGCCGACACGAGGGGGGTGTGGGGGCAAGCAATACCGTGCGCTTTGCAAGAGAGGTGCCACGTCGAAGTTGCATTTGGTATTTGAAAATCAAACCACCCTTTTGATACATAAATTTGGTCCACATGCAAGTGTGTTCGTGTTCTGACCCTCTCCCGCGTCATTTTTCGCCAAATTTATGAACATTAGACAAGTCAGGTGACGCAACAGACCGTGTGCCACGCCGGTGCCCCTGTCACGCACACATCCGCACAGTACATATATTGGACTCCACGAGGCTCCCCCTCTCAAAAATATCTGCCCACCTCGAGGTTTTTTCTGTTTCATAACACACGGTTGTTATCTCCGGACCGTGTGCGATGTTTCTTGTTCCTAATCCCGCCTGCATGCCTAGAAAATATCTACCCGCCTCGAGGGTTTTTCTGTTTCATAACACACGGTTGCTATCTCCGGACCATGTGTGATGTTTCTTGTTCCCAATCCCGCCTGCATCCCTAGAAAATATCTGCCCGCCTCGAGGGTTTTTCTGTTTCATAACACACGGTTGTTATCTCTGGACCGTGTGCAATGCACTATCATCAAAATTTTCAATAGCCCGGCATTTCACTCCCGCGTTTGACTCCCGCGTAGTAAAATTTTCAGTAACCGCATCATTTCCTCAAACACCCCGCCCCCCTCCACACACACACACACACCAAATCCTCCTAGGGCGTGCGCGCGCGCACACACACACACCCTCCCTCGCTCGAAACCCTAGCAAGGTCCCCGCCGCTGCTGCCGCGGCCGCAAGGCCTCCATTGTCAACATCTGCTGGTTTGCCCGTGCAGCTTACCCACTGATCTCCATACCCAGGCCGCCTTGAGTTTCTTAGATGACGCTTGCCAAACACTCCATTTCCCACAGATCCCCATCCCACACTCCAGAGCGTCGCAGCCTAAGCCCGGCTACGCTTCCCGTGGAGCTCGAGGAGCGACTGGCCCGAAAGAGGTGTATAGTGGTCTCTTCGCCCGATGTCGTCGGGGAAGCTGACGACCATTACTAGCGGCAGGCACTCAAGCAGCGGGTTAGAGTATGCGGGCATGTCTCGGCCGCTGGCTACAACATCAAGGACAGCGACGGCTTGAGGCGGGCTATGTCACAGGTTAAGTGGCCCACCCCCAAGCCCTCGGGTTCAACCGCCGTCGATCTCATCCATGGCCCCGCCGCTAATCTCCTCTGGCTCGCTGTCAAGAATTTGCCATTCTACATCTCCATCGAGCCCCTTTTGTCATTTCTGACGGACACGTTCTGTGATGCTGGCTTGGGATCCACAGCTTCCAAGTCAGACCTCATTGACGGCGACCACGAGGAGGGCACCCTCTCTGGCTCTTCCAAGGGGAAATAGCCCATCTGCTCATCCAAGGGGAAAGCGCCCGTCTGCGACATCAGGGAGGGCACCCTACAGCCGTGCTCTTCCAAGGGGAAGGAGCCCATCTGCGACAACATGGAGCGCATCCAGGGTTCGTGCTCTTCCCACGGGAACGAGCCCATCTGTGACAAGTGAGGAAACCCATGATTTGTTTCGCCATGCCTCTTCACAGGGGGAAACCCATGATTTGTTTTGTCGAGTCCCTTTTGTAGTGTAGTGAGAATATGTCCAGTTTTAATTGCTATATCTGGTTGTTTGCAGTATGCATTGTTTATTTCAGTTGTTCACAATGTGATGCTCTATATGTGCAATTATTTACTGTGCAGTACATTTTATCAATCCAGTTTTAAACATACCAATAGGAATGCATATATTTGCTTGATGTTAAGCCTGTTATAGCTAGCATATGCCTCTTTTAAAGTTTTTTGATTGTTCGGTTGTTTGTAGTTAGCATATGTCCAGTTTCAAATGCTATCTTTGGTTGTTTGCAGTATGCCTTGTTTATTCCAGTTATTCACAACGTGATGTTCTATATGTGCAAGTATGAACTGTGCAGTTCAATTTCATCAGTACCAGTTTCAACAATACCACTATTAATGACTACATTTGGTTGCTGCATCTTGTAGTTAACACGCCTTTCCATTTTTATTTAACAATAACCAGTGTACTTAGACCAGCACAATACTAGTTTGAATGACTATGTTTGCTTGTTGTTAAATGTTAGGCCTGTTGCAGTTAGCACACCTTTCCACTTTTTTGCTTTACTAGCGTGCTTAAACCTGCACACTGAAGCTATCATTTGGAGATTATTTTGTCTGCCATGTATAATTTTGGTTGATGTTTAGCCTATTGTGCTTAACATGCTTCTCCATGTACCTACACAGGACAATTTTGGGAACGACTGCTGTTTTCCATCGAGGTTAGTTTCATCCCATGGCTTATATCCGCTCACTGTTCAGGATATCGGTAGCTGGTACCATATAGGCCGGCGGCTGATAAGGGACTAATCGGTGAATCAGACTTTTAACTGAATATATCTGCAACCCATTTTTTGTTAGGTTAACTAGGGCCATATGTAATATATCTGAGGCTACATAGCAACATGCACTGTACTTAATGTATACATATGCAATCCTAGGCTACATAGCAACAAGGAAGAGTGTTACATTAATGTTCTAATGATGTCTAGATATACGTAGAAGAGCAGCAGCAGCAACAACAACAACAACAACAAAGCCCTGTTTGGATACTCAACTTAGCTAGAGGTTAGAGTTAGTTTCTAGCTCATGACTAACCCTGAACTAGCACCATCCAAAGAGTTGTTTGGATGGCAGGGTTAGATAAACAATAAATGCACTAGGAGAACTAGCTCCAATTAGCACCTCTTGGGTTGGATAGTTTTTTTGGGTGGGTTATAGATGCAACTAGCTCAAACTGGCCCTCATGTTTAGATATACTTTAGGGCTATTTGAGCCTGAACTAGCTCAAACTAACTGTAACCCATGGATACAACAGCAGTTAATCAACCGATAATTTGTAAGAATGCACTAAACTCCTTCCGGCCCATAATATAAGATGTTAATTCATCTAATATGTGAGTATATTGGATGTTATAAGATACTCCCTCCGTTCCTAAATATTTGTCTTTTTAGATATTTCAAATGGACTACCACATACGGATGTATATAGACATATTATAGAAGAGTGTTGTACTACATCATTGTGCAATTGCTGTTTAGCTTCTAATATTAACTTGGTGCTTTTAGGTACATATGTCATTGGTCAAGATCCGTGCTTTGACCCTTTCTGCGTATGGGGCAATGAGATATCGATGAACCAGCATCAAGTGAGGAAGCTGATAAAGATTGTTAGTAAAATGGGTCCAAAGATGGCAATTAAACTATTTGTTTACACTTTATCCAAGACAACAATGAACTGCAGGATGGTAAGTAAGAAGTCTGCAGCCTTCTTTTTACTGCCCATAATGGGTTGTGTTAGATGACAATGTCTCAATCCTTTTCCTTTGCAGTGGTTGCCAAAGCAGTTTACTCAAGATTACCTCTCAAACTACATGATTGGTGGGCATGCAAAGGTTAAAGTATTTCTACCAGAACACGATGATTATCTAGATGTTTTCATGAAGATCGTGAAGGATGGGCGGTCGGCCATCACAAGGGGTTGGACTAGAGTCGTGTCACAGCCCCAGATCAGCCCTTGCTTGATTTTTCTTGCATCCATGCATCATGTCTAAATTTCTTTCAAATTTGAATTGGGGAATTGGAGAGCCTCAGAAATCATTTCTAAAAATGATCAACATTAAAAATTGCTTGAAATGTTTCCAAGGAAATGTTCCTTTTCTGCTTTGAAAAAATATTGGCAAGAATAAAATTCAAACCAATATTTTTGGAGGTTCAAAAGTATTTATCTTGGGCCTTTGAGTTAAATCCTATAGTATTTGAATTGGATTATATTCATAATAATTAGTTTATTAATCCAATAATTCTGAAAATTGGTGAGTGGCTCTTAATATATTATACATAGCCACATGATTATTTTCAGAAGCTAAAAAAATAGTTTAGTGCCTGAACTAAATCAGAACACAAAAAACAAAATAGAAAACAGAACAGAAATTATGGAAAGACAGAAACCTCACCTGGGCCTTACCTGGCAGAAGAGGCCCAGCCCACCAGGGGCTGAGTGGTCTTCTTCCTCCCGCCAGGAGGACAGACAGGTGCGTGGCGAGCGCGCCGACGACGCCTTGCCACCTCCTGCTTCAGCCGCACGACCCCGACCCCTCCAGACGTGCCACGGAGATGCCCAGCGCTCCCTCTCGCTTTCCCCTCCTCTCCCTGGACCTCAGTCCCCTCTCTGCTCTCTCTCTCTCTCTCTCTTTCTCACGACCGAGCGGAGCTCGTCGCCGCCGACACCGTCCACCGCGGCCACCAGCCCTCCCCCGCCCAACGGTTGTGCTCTAGTGCTCCGCCTCGACGCCTGCATCGTCCTCGCCAAGCCATGCAACCCGGGGCGCATCGAATCGCCGCCATCGACGTCGTCTTCCACCCCGGCCGTCCGAGATCGCCGGCAACGCCCCATCGCCGTTCGTCTTCCCGCGAGCCCGCGGAGCACGCCCGTCGACCCGCCGTGAGCTCCCCTCTACTTCCTCTCCTTCCTCGTGCTCGATTTCGCACTCCAGCCCCGCATCGGAACGCGCCCGTAGCTCCGGCCCCCGCCGTCGTCGTGGTTGTCGTCGCCACGGACCACCCCACGGCCAGGCACGTCCACTATCTGAAGCGCCTCGTCGCGCTGGTTCCGTAGAGCCTAAGATCGCGAGCTCTCGTGGCCGGAATCGCCCGTCCGGCGAGCCACCGCCGCGCTATGAGGTCACCGGCGACTAACCCCGGCGGCCGCTGACGTGGACCCGTCATTAGCACTAATGATGGGGCGAACGAACCCCCTAGCTCACTGACATATGGGCCCCACGCACAAATTAACCCCAGTTTATTCCTGCTCAGATTTAACTTAATCACGGTGGCCCCACGTGTCAGCTTTGACTTTGGTCAAGTCAACATTGACCGGTCCCACCTGTCATCCAGCCAAACCAGCCTGGGACACTGACATATGGGTCCCACGGGTCAGGTTTGACCCGGACCAGCCCCTGTTGACTTGCTGACGTCATAGTGACGCAATGCTGACGCAGTATTACATTTTCTGGATTTATTTTTATTCAGAAAATTCCAGAAAATAGTATAAACTTCTAAAAATCATATAAAATCAACCGTAGCTCAGAATGAAATAATTTATATATGAAAAATTATCAGAAAAATGCAATCTATCCATCTGTATCATTTTCATGCATGTCAAACTAAGTTATACCTCCTGTATAGGTGAAAACATGATAATGACATTATAAATGCTAAATATGGAGTTTGCATATGAACCCTTAGTTCATATGGACCTCATTTAAACTGTTGCTAGATGCATTAGTGTAAATCATAACATTCTTGACATGTCATGACCATGCATCATATTGTCGCATTGCATTGATTGTGTCCTTCTCTGTTTGCCGGTAACCGTCCCCTCTCAGTAGCCGATGCTCCGATGACGTGATCGATGACACCGATGAAGAACTATAATATCTTCAGAAGTGCCAGGCAAGCAAAACCCCCTTGTTCAATCCGATACAATCCCATTCTCTCGCTCCTGCTCTCTTCTACTGCATTAGGACAATCGATTCAACTGTTACATGCTGCGGTAGCTGAACCCCTTATCCTCTGCATGACCTGTCATTGCCACAGTAAATAGATGAAACCCACTAGAGTAGGAGTTGTTTGAGCCCTAATGTGCCTACTCATTTATGATTGTTTGTCATGCCTGCTAAGCTTAGAGTTGTGTCAGTTCTGATTCATCGGGGATGAATTGGAGTTGTGTGAACATGTCCTACTGTGTGTGAGCTAAGTGTGTGAACACGATTTGGTAAAGGTAGCGGTGAGAGGCCATGTAGGAGTACATGGTGGGTTGTCTCATTGAAGCCGTCCTCAGGAACTGAGTTCTGTGTTTGTGATCCATGATACAGTTACTACCACGCATTGGGCCCGAAACCAATGGACCCTCTCGGCTTCTTAATCACCCTTGTCCTCTGTCCAGGAGTTGCACGTAGTTTCTGGTGTTTGTAGTAAGCTGGAGGCCGTGGACAGCGCTGACCAAGGGGTGGGCTGTGATGCGGTAGGCTCGTGGCCCGGTGTACCGAGTCGCCCGTTTGGTGTCTCGGGAACCCTGCACACATCGTTCGGGGCCGTATGTGGAAACCTCGGCCAGACTCCCTGCGGATGGAACCTGAATAGGCGATAAACCTGGACTAGAGACTTGAGTGTTTAGGTAGGCTGTGGCCGACTCCCTCGCCAGGCTTCCGCTTGAAGGTTGCCGAGGTACACGACGTGTACATGGTGGTAAGTGGCGAGAGCGTGTGTGACGAAGTACACCCCTGCAGGGTTAACATCATCTATTCGAATAGCCGTGTCCGCGGTAAAGGACTTCTGGGTTGCCTATAACAGTTCATAGACAAGTGAAAGTGGATACTCTAAAATACGCAAGATAAGCGTGAGTGCTATGGATGGCGTTCTCGTAGGGAGACGGGAGCGGATCCATAGTGGTGTATTGATATGGTGAATATGTGGACTCGTGTGCGCCACCTCAAAAGAGTTACTTGCAATTGTAGCTTAGGATAGCCACCGAGTCAAAGCTGGCTTGCTGCAGTTAAACTCCACCACCCCCTTTTGGTACCGATGCATATGTAGATAGTTCTGATGTAAGTCTTGCTGGGTACATTTGTACTCACGTTTGCTTATTTTATGTTTTGCAGAGAGACGTCAGTCTCGCTAGTAGTCCCGTGTGGACTTCGACGTTTAGCTTGATACCTCAGCTACAATCTTGTGCCCTCGGCAGGATCTGGTAGATAGTCAGGCTTCGCAGCCTTTTTCATTTGTAGATGTCTGTACTCAGACATGTTAAGCTTCCGCATGTGCTTTGACTTGTATGCCCTGAATGTTGGGTCATGAGACCCATGTTTGTAATATCTGGCTCTTTGGAGCCTAATGCATAAATACTCTGAGTCGTAGAGTCTTGTTGTGATGCCATGTTGTATTTGCACATATCGAGCATATTGTGTGTATGATTGAAATGCTTGGTATGTGTGGGATCCGACAACCTAGTTGTTTATCCTTGGTAGCCTCTCTTATGGGGAAATGTAGTCTTGTGCTTCCATGAGCCATAGTAGTCGCTACAGCCCGGTTCACCGGAGTCCTGCCAGCCCAGCACTACTGCTCCGGAACACTTGACTGGCCGGCATGTGATTCACTTCGTTCCTGTGTCTGTCCCTTCGGGGAAATGTCACGCGGTGACATCCGGAGTCCTGCCTAGCCTGCTACAGCCCGGGTTCCCGGAGTCCTGTTAGCCCAGTGCTACAGCCCGGATTCGCACGCTGCTGACCGACACGTTCGATGTTGATTCTTGTATGCCTGTCCCCATACGTTAGTGCCGCTTTGGGTTCACGACTAGCCATGTCGGCCCGGGTTCTCTGTCATATGGATGCTAGCGACATTGTCATATACGCGAGCCAAAAGGCGCAAACGGTCCTGGGCCATGGTAAGGCGACACCCGTGGGAGTACCGTGCGTGAGGAAGCAAAGTGATATGAGGTGTTACAGGCTAGATCGGTGTGACTTGGAATCGGGGTCCTGACAAGTCGTGCGTGCCTTCTACATGGAGGAGGGCAGAATATGGGCATTCCGCTTCACCTTGTTCAGCAACCAGAATATATTTTGCCTCTTTCTTTACCATCTTTAATGGTACAAGTATACAATTGTGGTTCATCATTCTTTATTTGGTTCTTATGTAATTCTTGAACATATGCACCTATGAATCGAATAATGCATTGGTTGTTTGAACCTGATGGATATGAATAAAGTTGTAGCATACATTCAAATTCAAATTCAAATATGGTACAATTTGAAAAAGAAGCAATTAAATTATAGTGAAATTACGCTCTCTAGGTTGTTACGGCACACACGGTTGGCAAAACACAAATGTTTGCGATATGCACCATAATCCAAGACGGTTCACAGAGAGGAAACATGTGCAAGCATGCACACAGTTGCCGTTTGCAAAGCGTGTGCGGTGTCAGACAATATCAGAAATGGTGCGGGCAAACTAAACGTTTGTGTTAGTTGCCTTATCGTACACGATTCTCAACCATGAACTGTTTTTGATGAAGTATGCATCGTAAACGTTGCACCACAAAATAGCGTGTGCGATAGTTGTCATGTACGACGATGTTACGACGGTCCGACGTTTTGTATTCCTGTCCGACACTCATACGACGATTAGATAATCTTCTTAACAGTGAACCCTTTGTGATGGTCCGTGCATCATACACGTTCTATAATAGTGAACAATTTGTGATGGGCCGCACATCGTAAACGTAGCACCACAGAATACCGACTGTGATGGCAATGCGAGCAGAAATGAGTAGGAGTACTGTAGGGGCCCTATCCCCGACGGTTTCTGGGTCATGTGGGAAGGACCCCCCTATCGCCCACACTAACTTGGTGATGGTTCCAAATGCCGTCACGGAAAGGGGTTAAAAACCGTTTGTTTAGGACCGACGCGCACCAGTGATACCTAGTGCATCGGGTCCAATGAAAATCTTTTGTGACAATACTGGAGCAATTGCCTTAGCGAAGGAATCCAGATTTCACAAGAGAACCAAACACATCAAGAGACACTTCAACTCCATCCGTGATCAAGTCAAGGAGGGAGACATAGAGATTTGCAAAATACATACGGATCTGAATGTTGCAGACCCATTGACAAAGCCTCTTCCACGAGCAAAACTTGATCAGCACCAAGACTCCATGGGTTTTAGAATCATTACAATGTAATCTAGATTATTGACTCTAGTGCAAGTGGGAGACTGAAGGAAATATGCCCTAGAGGCAATAATAAAGTTGTTATTTATATTTCCTTATATCATGATAAATGTTTATTATTCATGCTAGAATTGTATTAAACGGAAACTTGATACATGTGTGAATACATAGACAAAAAGTGTCCCTAGTATGCCTCTACTTTACTAGATCTTTAATCAAAGATGGTTAGAGTTTCCTGTCCATAGACATGTGCTGTCATTTGGTGAACAAGATCACATCATTAGGAGAATGATGTGATGGACAAGACCCATCCGTTAGCTTAGCATAATGATCGTTAAGTTTTATTGCTATTGCTTTCTTCATGACTTATACATATTCCTTTGACTATGAGATTATGCAACTCCCGAATACCGGAGGAACACTGTCGTGGTGGGCGCACGGCAGATGCGAAGGGATGGCTAAAGAGAGGAGGAGGCTCGAGGGCACTGGTGGGCTCCAGAGGCGAGGTCGGCATGAGCGAGCGCGGGACGCAAGACATGCCCAGGTTCGAGGCTCTCCGGAGAGATAACACCCCTTGTCTTGCCGAGTGTGGTTTATGCGTAACAGTACAGGGTTGCTCCTTGGGCTGTATGGAGGAAGAAGGAAGACAAGCCAAGGCTCAGGCTGCTCCCTCTTGTGGTGTGTGTGTTCTACTGATGGTCTGATCGCCTGTGTGAGTTGCCTGTATGCATGAGGGCTCCTGGGGGGTTTTATAGGTCAACCCCCAGGGATACAATGGTAATGTTACAAGGCCGTGGGGCCGGGTTGTCAGTGTCTGGGAAGCCGGTGCTGGGACCCACCGGGTGTTAGGGCTCGCCGGGTTCTCCGGGCACGGGCCCTGCACGCCTAGGGGCACTGTTCGGCGTCTTGTCGTTCATCAGGGAGTGGCTGGGTTGAGTCTGCTACAGTGGTTCTTCGTCAGGTTGCCGCTTGCTGGCATCAGCAGTGACGACGGGTGCACTGTTGCCACGCTGGCCCTGTTCAGCGGGTAGGTGGGGCACTGTTGCCACGCCTTGGCTGACTAGAGGAATGGGCGGGGCACTGTTGCCTCGCTCACCCTTGAATGAAGACTTGTCCCATCGTACGACCGGGATGGGATGGGAGCTGACCCGTGGCCGGGTTGAGGAACACGCCAAAGGGAGAGCCGGCTTGTTGGAGAAGTCTTGGTGTGCCGGGTTCGGCCGCCTTGCGTCGGCCGTTGGGGCCGGGTTGAGGAGTTCGGCCGGGTCGAGGGACTTGGCCGGGTTGAGCAACCCGGCCAAGCGTGAGCCGGCTTGAGGGGCGATGCTGGCCCCGTTGTTCTTGAAAAGGATCCGGGTTCCGTTGCCTGCCTGGGGTTCATCCCCCCGACAGTAGTCCCCGAAGCTGTGAAGGTCCGCCATCTTCCGGTGGGAGGGCCTTCGAAGTTCCCCCCCCCCCCTGAGGAGGCAAATTTTGTGACCGCCGGGTCCGGCAACACCCACTATGTGCCGGCTTCCGGAAGCCGGATCGCGGCATCCCAGCGGGAGCGGGAAACCGAAGAGTCCACGAATCTTTAGGAAATATTTTGGGCTTCGCGCGAGCGCCACGTGGCGCCTGGAAGCCGGAGGGGCCTGACAGGCCACGCGCGCTATAGGACAAGGCGACGCGCTGGGGCCCGCCGAAGCGCACCCTCAGCCCATGCGCGTGGATTTATTGTGGCGTCCGCAAGTCGGTTGCCATCCTCGAGGCAATTATTGCGTGCGTACGTGCGCACTTATTGCGGGGAAGTGGAAGGGGCGAGTGCAAACGACCCACTTCCACACGCTTCGAACCGTGGCTTATAAATTGGGGGAAGGGGAGCGGCGGAAATCATTCTCGCTCGCACTCCCCTGCCTCTTCATCCTCTTTCTGCTTCTTGCGACCCCCGCGCGCTGCGTCGCCCGCTGCTTCGAGCAGAGCTCCACCACCATTCTTCTACTCTCCTTCTCTTCGTCTTCACCGATGGCGCTCCCTCAGGCTCGTGGATGGGCTCGACCGTCACCATGGACGACATCACGTATTTCTGCACCACCAGGCGCTTGCTGGGGGAGACGGAGGTCGCCGTGCGCCTGCCGCAGGGCGAGCGGGAGCCGCGGACCGAGGGCACAGAGCAGGTGGTGTTCTACCTGCACTTCAAGCGCGGGTTTGGTCTTCCTGCGAGCAGCTTCTTCCGCAACTTCCTGGAGTTCTTCGGGCTCCAGCCCCATCATCTTGGCGCGAGCGCCATCGTGCAGCTCTCTGGCTTCGTCACCCTCTGCAAGGGGTACCTGGGGGTCGAGCCTTCAATCGATCTTTGGGTGCGCTTCTTCTCCTTGAAGCAGCAGGGGCCGAAGGCCAGGGAGATGTCCGACTGCGGGGCCGCCGTCATCTACAAGCGGTCGGGCACTGACTGCCCCAAGATGCCGCTGGAGGATTCTGCTAAGAAGTGGCAGAACTCCTTCTTCTACGTCCGCAACCTCGGCACGGACCGCATCAACCTGCCGCCCTTCATCGACGCGCCGCCGCAGGCGAAACAGAACTGGGGTTATTATCCCCAGCACCCGTCGCGGGAGGTACTCAACCTGTGCCAGCGGGTGTCGGAGATGAGGGAGCGAGAGGGGCTCACCGGCACCGACCTCGTCACTGCTTTCATCAAGCGTCGGGTGCTGCCGCTGCAGCAGCGCACCACATCATCGATCAGAAGACCGGACTCCAGGACCCCAACCGCATGTCGAACCTGCGCCTGGGGGTAGACCAGGTCACTCGTCGGGTCAATGACATCTCCAAGGCCGGGTTGCGGGACGATTGGGAGTTCGGGAAGTCTCCGTATAGCCAGGCGAACCCGGCACCCGTGGTGAGTCCCTGGTCTCCGTACTTTGCCACTGCCCATCTTCTTGTTCGTCCTGATACGGCGCGGGCGGTGCTTCTGAATGCCAGCCGGCATCCATATGACCGGGCCGCGACGCAGGTGGTGCGGGCCGGCTCGGAGGAGCCCGCAACCCACGGCATGGGGGGGGGGAGGAGGCGGCCGCCGACATCAGCGCAGGGCGCCGTGCGGGTAAGTTTGTCTTCTGCATTTCTTGAGTTGTCGGGCGCGAGGCGGCACGGGGGACACTGACATGGGTCGTTGATGCAGTGGCGCTTGGCGGAGGGGGCGGCGGCGCGGCTGGAGCTGGGTCGTCCCGGGAGGCGCCGATAGTGAGCCGGCCGCATGGGAAGGACGACGTCGCGCCCCGGGCCCAGGCCGTAAAGCGTGCGGCTAACCCGGTCGCTGGCGCGAAACCGCTCGCCAAGAGGAGGCGTGGCGCTCCACAGGCAAAGCCGGCAAGGCCCGCCGTTCCGGTGGTGCCTGGGTAAGTTCCCTTCTTGTTTGAATCCGAATGGCCGAGCGGCTCTGCTTGGCTCTTGCGTGTTTACTTCGTTGAGCTTCAGGTCGCCGATCTCACTGGTGCTGGCGGTGTCGGACGCCGCGTCCACCGAGGGTGCTGCATTCCGGATGACCCGTACCAGCGCCGGCGATGGGGACGAGGAGGCGACGTATCCGGACATTGTCCTGGACCTGGCCGACACCGTAGGCCTGGCCTGGCGGGACCGGAACAGGGCCGAGGTGGAGCTGGAGGCGGCATCGGCCCGTCCCCATGTCCCCCTTGTTGTGTGGCGGCATGGGGATGTCAAAAGGAAAGGGATGGAGTTTTTCTCGCTTTTGGCATAGCAGGCCTCCCTTTGGGAGGCCCGCGCGACGGGCTATTAGCTCAGTGGTAGAGCGCACCCCTGATAATTGCGTCGTTGTACCTGGGCTGTGAAGGCTCTCAGCCACATGGATAGTTCAATGTGCTCATCAGCGCCTGACCCGAAGATGTGGATCATCTAAGGCACATTAGCATGGCGTACTCCTCCTGTTTGAATCGGAGTTTGAAACCAAACAAACTTCTCCACAGGAGGATAGATGGGGCGATTCAGGTGAGATCCCATGTAGATCTAACTTTCTATTCACTCGTGGGATCCGGGCGGTCCGGAGGGGGCACCATGGTTCCTCTCTTCTCGAGAATCCATACATCCCTTATCAGTGTATGGAGAGCTATCTCTGGAGCACAGGTTGAGGTTCGTCCTCAATGGGAAAATGGAGCACCTAACAACACATCTTCACAGACCAAGAACTACGAGATCACCCCTTTCATTCTAGGGTGAGGGAGGCCTGGGTCAACGCCACGACGACGTGGGCGCGAGCCGGCGAGGAGTCGGCATGGCCGGAGATGCCGGCAGGGACGGTGCCAGCGGCGACGGTCTTCATGCCGTCATCGGAGGGGGAGCGCGGCCAAGGCGGCCACGCGGGCGCGATGGACATCGACCGGGAGGACATGGTGGTTGGGGACGACTCCCCGCCGCGGACCGACGAGGTCGAGCGGGCGGGGGCCGAGGGAGGCGGCGGTGACGCCGTCTTGGAGGAGACGCCACGGATGGCGCCGGAGGGAGCGCCTCGGGCGCCGATGAGCGGGGCGCTGCTGGTGGTGGCACCGCAGGTCACTCCATCCGTTGAGCCGGCGAGGGTGCCGGAGAGGGTGCCAGAGAAGGCGCCGGCCGCGGGCGAGGCGGTCAGTGCAGAGTACGCCCCGGTGCCTAGTCTAGGGGGACGCTTGGCCGCCGGGTCGCAGCCGGCTCGGGGCGGGACCAGCGAGGTCTTCTTCGGGCCCCTGACCCAGGAGGAGGCGGTGATGGCTGCCGTGAGCCAGTGCCTGCGGGGGCGGACGGGCAGGATTCAGGCCTTCGCCCAGGCCGAGCTGGAGCAGACGCCGGAGCTGGAGCGCGCCGTGTTTGTAAGTTCTCCCTTGTTTTCTGTTTTTCTTTTGGTTGCTTCTTCTGTGTGGGGGCGTGCTAGCACACCCACTAGTTGTGACCCCCGAGATTCAGGCCAACTGCATAGCAGTTGGGTCGAATCTTAAACTGTTGTCTTGCGCTGATCATCGCTTCTTGCAGCAACTAGACTCCTACCGAGTCGGCGTCTTCAACCGGCTCCTGGACAAGCACCGACAGCTCAAGGAGCAGCTTGCCGCCAAGGAGGAGGAGCTCTGCGTTGCCGCAGGTATTTTTCTCGTGTGCTCTTTTTAGTGGGGGCACTGGCGCACCCACTGGGTGTAGCCCCCGAGATTCGGGCCAACTGCGTAGTAGTTGGGTCGAATCTTAATGTGGTCCTTTGTTTCCGAGTCTTTCTTTTACAGCCGAGGTGTTGTCTCGGAAGACCCGGCTGTTTCGGGCCGGCTTCCATTATGACTGGCTTGTTGCCGACGCCGGCCGGCTTGAGGCTGAGGTGGCGAAGGCGAGGGCGGAGGCGACAGGAGCCCGGCAGGCGCTTGATGAAGTCAGCCGGCTGCAGGAGCAGCTGGCAGGCGACAAGAGCCGTCTTGAGGCCGAGGTGGAGCGCCTCAAGGCGGAAGCCGCCAAGGTCATGGATGCACAGCGGGCCCTTACCGAGGCTGATCAGCAACGCGGCAAGCTGGCCGATGACAAGGGCCAGCTCCAGGCCGAGGTGGAGCGCCTGAAGGCGCTGGTGGCCGCGACGGAGGAGACCCGTCAGGGGGAAACCCGTCGCCGCGAGGAGTCCGAGAAGGTGGCCGAGGCCAAGGACGCCGAGTTGAAGGCGGCCCTTGCCAAGGTGGCCGACTTGGAGAAGACGCTACAGGAGCGTGACCGCACCATTGTCAGGGAGCGGCGCGGTACGTTGCTTGAAGCGCATCACCTGGAAGAGTCCTTCTCTAGTAAGTGCTTTCCTTGGGTTCTGCCGCTTGGAATCCCGGCTTCTTTTCCTTGGTGGTTGTTCTGACTTGCTCTACTTCTTGATAGGGGCCTTCCCGGAGACGCGCCAGCTGGCGGAGGACGTTGTACGCTTTCAGCAAGACCCGCAGGGAGTCGTCGGCTCCGGGACTGACCCGCAGGTGTCTTGGACCTTCCTGGAGATCGTGATCGCCGCCGAAGCTCGTCTGCGAGTCTTGGGCGAGTAGATGGGGCGGCTCTCTGAGGCCAGCGTGGCGATGACGGAGGCCCTTTGGACGGGCTCCGTTGCACCTAACAGCTTCACGCAGTTGGCCTGGTGTTTGGAAGCGGGCCCGGACCGGCTCCACGAGTGGCGTGTTTCTACCGCCCGTGCCAGCGCTGAGATGCACTCAGGTTCGCGATATCTTGTCATCCAGACTTGTCGCTGGACACACTGATGGGCTAGCGAGCCAACACGGAGAACCAGCTGCGGGCGGAGGCCGGACGGATCGCTGCCCGGGCCAGCTACATTGCCGGGTTCGCCTTTCACGATGAGTTCCAGCCGGAGCGGGTGGAAGATGGCAGAGTCATGCCTACTGACGACTGTGGCCTGCTTCTGAACGACCCGGAAGGCAGCTCCGAGGAGATGGGTGTCTTTGGCGACGCGGATGCCGAGGAGGAGGACGTCGGCACCTCGGCAAACCCGGAAGCCACCGAGGGAGAGCCGGCAGCTGCGCGACCCGGCACTGGGGGTGCCTAAGGCTGTCCTGTTTAACTTAGTAGAGATTTTCGTTAGGTAGAAGGTCCACCCACCCACTGGGGGTATTCGGGTGTAATGAACTCTGGCCTTGGGCCTGTCTTTAAATTTGTGATGTATAAATTTTGTGAATGCTTGCGCTTTTACTTTTTGTCTTTTGAGTCGTTTTCTTGCGACCTTCCCCTCTTGGGCTCCCCCCCCCCCCCCCCCCGCGAGTCCGACGGCCGAGGCTCGGGTCCGTGACAAGGAGTTCGGCCTTTGACAGGAGCACGTGGTACTTAGGCTTTCGAAACATTGAGCGCGACCGAAACACCCACTGGGCGGCTTGCGGCAATCCGGCGAAGCCGGTTGGCGAGCAGTCGGTCGTGCGGCAACTTAAAAGTGGCGGGGCTGGGTTGGGCAATCCGGTAGTCCTTGACTTAGTATTCATGGTGCGCTGGTGCTTTGGCCTGTTGTGCTTGCCAGCCGACAGCCAAAGCCAATTCTGTGGCCTAGGGCAAAGTGGAGGGCCGCGGTGACCTCAACGCGTTAGGAACAACTAAGGAAGGTGGCGGGTGGTGACCAAGCCGGCCAGCCCCCGAGCCCCCGGGTCGAGCAAGTCAAACCGGTGGTGGGGTTGATTTAAGAGAGAAACGCATAAGTGTGAGGGACACGATAGCTTGGTCGGAAAGGGCAGCCTGTGAGCGTCGTTCGGGGACTCCATAGTTTTCATATGATTATAAAAGGCAGCGATTGTCGGATTCAGGGTTCCAGCAAACCCTTGTGAGGTTCGAACTCTGGGGTGCGCACAAAGGATTTCCTCTCCCTAGCTCGCACGCTCAAGATCTCACGGCCTAGCTCGATGAACCCAAAGAACACGAGACACAGAGATTTATCCACCGGGTGGTGTAATACCCTACTCCAGTGTGGTGGTGGTGGATTGCCTCGTGGGCTGAGGATGAACTAGTACAATGGATGAAAAGCCTCCGGAGGAGAGGTGTTCTTGAGCTCTATCAGCTGGTGAGGATGGAATGGATCCGATCCAAGGTTCGTTCGATCTCCCCCCCCCCCCGTCCTCCTTTCCTATGGTGGTGGCTAGTCCTATTTATAGAGGCCCCGGTCCTCTTCCCAAATGTTAGGCGGGAAGGGACCAACAACAGCCAATTTTGAAGGGGGGCAACTAGTACAAGCTATCCTAAAAAAGGTGGTCTTCGCCTGCCAATGGCTCTGGTGGTGAGGCTGCTGTGGGCTCCGTGGTGACCTCCGTCCTGCCGTTCTGCTAGTCTTGGTCTCGTTGCACCGGTATGGAAACCTTTGCCTGATGCCTCGGGACTCCTCGTCTGCGCCTGCCTCTTTGGCACCAAAGAGGAAACTGGAACACTGCGCCCGCTGGCGCCCGCCTGGCATTGATCGTCATGGCTCACGTCATGTGAACCTCGTTTGGTGCCCCTTGCATAGATATCTCCGCTCCTCAGGAGCCAGCCTAGCGAGGCCGCCCCCAGGGAGGTCTCGGTGTCGTCCGCCTCGCGAGGCTTGGATCCTCTCGAGGGTCTTGAGTTGTTGTTGTTGAAGCTGGGCCGTACCAAGCCATCGGTGGATCCTCGCTCGCGGGCCGCAGCAGGAAAGTCTGGGTACCCCCGTTCCCAAGACGCCAACGGTAGCCCCCGGGCCCAAGGCGCACTCGGACTTGGCTTCGAGGCGAAGCCAAAGGGCAAGTGCGGAGCGCCGCGGGCCCCAACCGCCTGTGGCCTTGGTCGACGCGTGGCGATTGACTGGACGTGGGCGCTTCCGCTTCCCCATGCCACCTCGGCAACTGTCTACTTGACGAGACCCTGCTGCATGCAGAAGGAAAACCATCATTGCGTGTGATTGCGGAGGCCGACGGTTGGCCTCCTTCTAGCTATAAATGAGGAGAGGGGCGGAGCCCCCATTGCTCATCTCCTTCTTCTCGCAGCGCGCTCCTTCTTCTTCCTCCTTGCTTCACCGTCTTGATGCGACGCCCATGGCGCCAACGAAGAGGTTCTCAGCCACAGAGAAAGGAAAAGCTCGCCAAGAGGGGCCCGGCTCGCCTCCGTGCAAGAGGGGGGCATGGGCGCCCCCGCAAGCACACCGCGACCCCGGCTGTTGTCCCTCAAGGGTGCGGGCGGACTCCTTCAAGGTCCGGCGCCGCCCTTGGCGGTCGCAGTGGCGTCTCTTCTCGCGGCAGAAGTTGCCGAAGACGTGGCTGTCCCCCTGACAAGAGGAGGTGCACCATGGTTGCCCGGCCTCCCCGGCCACGCTTCCACTCGGCGGAGGTGCTGCCGGAGTTCGTCGTGTCGTCGGAGAGGCCGGCCGGCACCTGGCTCCAGTTTCCGCGCTCCTTTGCCGGCGAGCTGTGGGCCGCAGGTCCTGGCGGCCTCTGGCTGCAGGCCGACGGCTGCTGCAGCAAGGCCTCGTGGATCGCGGTAGAGGTCTCCGTCGCGAGGAATGTGGCCCTGGCCCGCGACTGGCAGACATTCGCCCCCGCGCGCGGCCTGAGCGGGCGGTGCACCCTTCACTTCAAGTTCGACGGCGCCGCGACCCTCTTCATGAGGGTGTTCGGGGAAGATGGTCGCCACGCAGGGTGCTGCCCTAAAGACAACGGCGGCGATGATGTGCTCGGCCTTGGCGATGGCCGTGGCGAGGATGAGGGCGAGCTCGCCCTCGGCGACGGCCGCGGCTCCTTCTCCGGCGAAAGCTCTAGCAGCGGCGGCTACGACCAGCCGTCGTGTCATCGGGCTCGCTTTCAGGATGGTGGTGGGTCATCCCGTCGCCATGCCCCGGTGAAATGCGAGGAAGGCTCCGGCTGAGTCCGGGGGGAGCTGGGAGCCGACCCTCGTGAGCTGCCGCGGGTGCGCGCGCCGCTTTTGCCCGTCCGCTCCTTCCTTCCTGCATTTCAAGAAACAAGTATGGGGCCCTGCGGGGGCGTGTAATGAACCATGATTTTCATGCCGTTATGTTATGTTTATTGTTCCCATGTTGTGTTGTGGTATTCGTGCTTCATGTGGATGTAGAAGGATAACTTAGCTTGATGCGCCCGATGTAGTCTCCTGTCTCGTGAGGGCGCGTCCCCTGGCACCTGGTGAGGCCCCCTCTTTGCTGACTCTGGAGCCGTTGACCTCGGGAGGTGTCACAAAGCTATAGAATTTGTTAGGACCTTCGTCGGGTGCCTCATCCTTCCTTGCGTGAGGTCTCATGCATGGGCTGATCATGGCCTAATGCACCACGTCGACCTCGGGAGGTGTAAACCCTTGTGAGGGCGTGTAATGAACCATGTCATGGTACCCGTGGGGCACGGACTTAGAAGGGTGCGCCAATCACGAGCTCAATCGAGGGCGCCTAGCGAAGAACAGGGGAACCGAAGCTCTGGAGCGATAGGGCTTTGGCGAGGTGTGTCCATGGCTAGGCGGGCCCAGCGCATGCACACACCTGCCCAACCCCCGCGCGAGGCGCGCGAGGGAGAGCGTCGGGCAACTGCCGTTCTCCCTGGCGCAAAGCAAAGAACCGAGCGAAGAAGTAGAGAAAAGAGGGGGCTCAACCAAGCAATCGAGAAACGCCAGAACTTCAAACTCCATTAAAAAGGTTGCAAGCCAACTACAGAAAGCAAATGAATAGCCGCGTCCGGCACCTAGTCTAGTCTTCTCACCAGCGCGGAGCTAAGTGCTGCCACTAGGACGTGGGAGGGAGCCCCCGAGGCCCGAGGGCGGCACTCCGAAGACTCCGGGGCGTGTACAACCCCACTCATTATTACGTGAGAGTGTCATGAGCGGAGACCTTCACAGGCACTGCACCTTGCTTCATGGGTAGAACTTCCGGACGTGCTGGATGTTCCAGGCGTTCTGGATGGGGATCCCGTCCTGCATCTCCAGGCGAGCGGCGCCAGGCCTGGAGACGCGGGCAATCCTAAACGGGCCCTCCCACATGGGTGAGAGCTTATGCAGCCCTTCCCTGGAGAGCACCTGCCTCAGGACGAGATCGCCCACCTCGAGCGTGCTGGAGCGGATGCTGCGGTAGTGGTACCGCCGCAACGCTTGCTGGTACCTTGCCGCTCGAAGCGAGGCTTGGCAGCGGCATTCCTCCCCCAGCATGAGGTCCATCCCCCACCTGGCGTCCTGACGTGCCTCGTCAAACGCCAGGACCCGTGCGGAGCGATGCCTGACCTCGTGAGGGAGAACCACTTCGGCTCCGTAGACGAGGAAGAACGGGGTCTCGCCTGTTGGCTTGGTGACGGTGGTGGGGATGGACCACAGCATGGACTGGAGCTCGTGGTGCCAACCTCTGCCATAGGCCTCGAGCTTCTTCTGGAAGGTCATGGTTTTGAGGCCTCTCAAGACCTCCGCGTTGGCGCACTCGGCTTGGCCATTGCTCCTGGGGTGTGCCACTGAGGCATATCATATCTGCGTTCCAAGGTTAGCACAATATGTTTTGAAGAGATTGCTAGTGAACTGCGAGCCATTGTCGGTGACGATGCGGTTAGGGACCTCGAACCGGCTCACAAGGCCCTTGATGAACTTGACCGCGGAGCCGGCTGGGATGTTGCGGACGGCTTCCACCTCCGCCCACTTGGTGAACTTGTCGATGGCGACGTACAGGTAGCGGTAGCTCCCGAGCGCTCGAGGGAACGGATCCAGAATGTCCAGCCCCCAGACCGTGAACGACCAAGAGAACGGAATGGTCTGGAGGCCCTGAGCAGGCTGGTGGATTTGCTTGGCATGGAACTGGCATGCCTCACAGGACCTCGCCAGCTCGGTTGCATTGTTGAGCACCGTGGGCCAGTAGAATCCGCTACGGAACGCCTTGCCCACCAGGGTGCGCGACGATGAGTGATGCCCACAATCCCCGCCGTGTATGTCAGCCAACAGCTCGCACCCCTGCTTCCTGGAGATACACCACAAGGAAACATCGTTCGGTCATTTTCGATACAGCTCACCGTCTTGAATGCAGTATGCAATAGCCTGCGGGGCCACGCGCTCCGCGTCTTCCTCCTTCTCTGGCAATGTTCCTTGCACCAGGTACGCCCTGAACTCTTCGGTCCAGCACCCCCCTGGGGCTCAAGCGCCAGGAGCAGGCGTGCCTGAGGGAGTCCTGGACTAAGGGGGTCCTCGGGCGTCCGGCCTGTTATCCATGGCCGGACTGATGGGCTGTGAAGACATGAAGGCCGAAGACTGTACACGTGTCCGGATTGGACTCTCCTTGGCATGGAGGGCAAGCTTGGCGACCAACTATGAAGATTCCTTCCTATGTAACCGACTCTATGTAAACCCTAGATCCACCCGGTGTCTATATAAACCGGAGGGGTTAGTCCGGAAAGGACATTCATTACCATAGTCATACAGGCTAGACTTTTAGGGTTTAGCCATTACGATCTCGTGGTAGATCAACTCTTGTAATACTCATATTCATCAAGATCAATCAAGCAGGAAGTAGGGTATTACCTCCATAGAGAGGGCCCGAACCTGGGTAAACATCGTGTCCCCGTCTCCTATTACCATCGATCCTAGACGCATAGTTCGGGACCCCCTACCCGAGATCCACCGGTTTTGACACCGACATTGGTGCTTTCATTGAGAGTTCCACTGTGCCGTCGACCAAAGGTTCAATGCCCCCTTCAATCGTTGATAGCGACGCTGTCCAAGGAGAAACCTTCCTCTCCCCGGACAGATTTTCATATTCGGCGGCTTCGTACTGCGGGCCAACTCGCTTGGCCATCTGGAGCAGATCGATAGCTACGCCTTCGGCCACCAGGTCAGATTTGGAAACTTGAACTATGTTGCGGATATCCCCCTCGCTCCCCCTCGCTCCGATGAACATGACTTAAATCTGTCATCAGACCAGATTCAGGAGATGGTTCCTATAACTGCTACGGCCTTAGATCCGGAGCACATTGCACCATCCAAAGCCACAGAGTCCGCGGCGTTGGAGCTGCACACAGACTCAACACCAGGCAATATCAGTGTCAACGGAATTCTAGACTCGCCTCCGGCTATAAGTTCCGAACCACGCACGCCCCCGGTCACCGAGTTGGATCGGTTATCAATCTTCGAGTTCAGCGCCGCAGATATCTTCCAACACTCGCCCTTCGGCGATGTGCTGAATTCACTGAAAAACCTGTCCCTAGCGGAGAACTCGCGGCCGAACTATGTCCGGTTCAAGCTAGAGGCTGATAATGCAGAATTTTGCTTCCCACCCACCACCCACTTCATAGCCACTGTTGAGGACTCAACTGACATGCCTGGTTATGGCTCCGAAGACATTGACGGTATAGACGACAATGCCGACAAGGAGCATGGTCAAGACCCGCCAGTCACCGGACGTGGGACGACCACCCTTCGTACAACGTGTACATGGTTGATACACCTAAAAAAGCTCGCGACGATGACAAAGGAGATCCAGTTGAGAATAAACCTCCTGGGACACAGTCTAAGTACCGGCGCCCTAAACACCGCTCCAAGTCACATCGCAGCAACGCTGGCACCAGAGAAAATAGTACTCCGGACGACGCCGAAATCAATGAAGACCCTGTTAGAGCAAGATCCGAACAGGAGGAACAGGAAATGGGCAAGCCAGCCCCGATGAATAGGCCCTGCCCAGCAACAATTCGAAGGACGACAACTACCTCCCGCTCTCCGAAGATGAGGTAGGCCTCGGCGACGAAGACTTCATCGTACCCAAAGAGCCCCTCGAGCAGGAGCGCTTCAAGCGCAGGCTAATAGCTACTGCAAGGAGCCTGAAAAAGAAGCACCAGCAGCTTCAAGCTGACCAAGACCTACTCAACGACAGATGGAATGAAGTCCTGGTCGCCGAAGAATACGGCCTTAGTGGCCTAGCCAAAAGCTACCCAAAGCACAGATTGCTATACCGGTCCGACGATGGGGCGTTGGAGCCCGTACCATCGTCACACAATGCGGCAGGTCACCGACAATTCTGTCCGGATAAAGATGCAACTCAAGTCGAACACCGGACCGCCCCACCTCGTCGTAAAGGCAGGAACAGCGCAGGTGATGATTACCCAGACGACCTGCAGAGGGACCTGGACAATAGAGCAGGCTACGCAAGACCGATCTACGGATCTCGAAAGCATGCTTCGACACGTGACGATGGCTACCTACTCGGACGTATCAAACCTCGCCACGCCCGAGCCAAAAACCGCAAAGGGACTCCTTCGGAGTTACGTCGCAGTGTGGCCCAACATAGAGGCGCCGCACACCCGCTTTGCTTCACTGATGAAGTAATGGATCATGAATTCCCTGAAGGATTCAAACCCGTCAATATTGATGAAGGAAATATGCCCTAGAGGCAATAATAAAGTTATTATTTATTTCCTTATATCATGATAAATGTTTATTATTCATGCTAGAATTGTATTAACCGGAAACATAATACATGTGTGAATACATAGACAAACAAAATGTCACTAGTATGCCTCTACTTGACTAGCTCGTTGATCAAAGATGGTTGTGTTTCCTGGCCATAGACATGAGTTGTCATTTGATTAACGGGATCACATCATTAGGAGAATGATGTGATTGACTTGACCCATTCCGTTAGCTTAGCACTCGATCGTTTAGTATGTTGCTATTGCTTTCTTCATGACTTATACATGTTCCTATGACTATGAGATTATGCAACTCCCGTTTACCGGAGGAACACTTTGTGTGCTACCAAACGTCACAACGTAACTGGGTGATTATAAAGGTGCTCTACAGTTGTCTCCAAAGGTACTTGTTGGGTTGGCGTATTTCGAGATTAGGATTTGTCACTCCGATTGTCGGAGAGGTATCTCTGGGCCCACTCAGTAATACACATCACTATAAGCCTTGCAAGCATTGTGACTAATGAGTTAGTTGCGGGATGATGTATTACGGAACGAGTAAAGAGACTTGCCGGTAACAAGATTGAACTAGGTATCGGGATACCGACGATCGAATCTCGGGCAAGTAACATACCGATGACAAAGGGAACAACGTATGTTGTTATGCGGTCTGACCGATAAAGATCTTCGTAGAATATGTGGGAACCAATATGAGCATCCAGGTTCCGCTATTGGTTATTGACCGGGGAGGTGTCTCGGTCATGTCTACATAGTTCTCGAACCCGTAGGGTCCGCACGCTTAACGTTTCGATGACAGTTATATTATGAGTTTATATGTTTTGATGTACCAAAGGTTGTTCGGAGTTCCGGATGTGATCACGGACATGACGAGGAGTCTCGAAATGGTCGAGACATAAATATTGATATATTGGAAGCCTATGTTTGGACATCGGAAGTGTTCCGGGTGAAATCGGGATTTTTCCGGAGTACCGGGAGGTTACCGGAACCCCCCGGTAACTTAATGGGCCTTAGTGGGCCTAGGTGGAAGAGAGGAGAGGAGGCCAGGGCAGGGCCACGCGCCCCTCCCCTCCAGTCCAAATAGGACAAGGAGAGGGGGGTGGCGCCCCCCCTTCCTTCCTCCCCTCCACCTTTTCCCCCTTCATCTCCTAGTCCAACATGGAAAAGGGGGGGAGTCCTACTCCCGGTAGGAGTAGGACTCCTCCTGGCGCGCCTCTCCTCCCTTGGCCGGCGGCCTCCCCCTTGCTCCTTTATATACGGGGGCAGGGGGTCACCTCTCAACACACAATTGATCAACGATCTTTTAGCCGTGTGCGGTGCCCCCCTCCACCATATTACACCTCGATAATATCGTAGCGGTGCTTAGGCGAAGCCCTGTGTCGGTAGAACATCATCATCGTCACCACGCCGTCGTGCTGACGAAACTCTCCCTCAACACTCGGCTAGATCGGAGTTCGAGGGACGTCATCTAGCTGAACGTGTGCTGAACTCGGAGGTGCCGTGCGTTCGGTACTTGATCGGTCGGATCGTGAAGACGTACGACTACATCAACCGCGTTGTGTTAAAGGCTTCCGCTATCGGTCTACGAGGGTACGTGGACAACACTCTCCCCTCTCGTTGCTATGCATCACCATGATCTTGCGTGTGCGTAGGAATTTTTTTGAAATTTGTACGTTCCCCAACAGTGGCATCCGAGCCAGGTTTTATGCGTTGATGTTATGCACGAGTAGAACACAAGTGAGTTGTGGGCGATATAAGTCATACTGCTTACCAGCATGTCATACTTTGGTTCGGCGGTATTGTGAGATGAAGCGGCCCGGACCGACATTACGCGTACGCTTACGCGAGACTGGTTTCACCATTGCGAGCACTCGTTGCTTAAAGGTGACCGGCGGGTGTCTGTCTCTCTCACTTTAGTTGAACTGAGTGTGGCTACGCCCGGTCCTTGCGAAGGTTAAAATAGCACCAACTTGACAAACTATCGTTGTGGTTTTGATGCGTAGGTAAGAACGGTTCTTGCTAAGCCCGTAGCAGCCACGTAAAACTTGCAACAACAAAGTAGAGGACGTCTAACTTGTTTTGCAGGGCATGTTGTGATGTGCTATGGTCAAGACATGATGCTATATTTTATTGTATCAGATGATCATGTTTTGTAACCGAGTTATCAGCAACTGGCAGGAGCCATATGGTTGTCGCTTTATTGTATGCAATGCAATCGCCATGTAATTGTTTTACTTTATCACTAAGCGGTAGCGATAGTCGTAAAAGCAATAGTTGGCGAGACGACAACGATACTACGATGGAGATCAAGGTGTCGCGCCGGTGACGATGGTGATCATGACGGTGCTTCGGAGATGGAGATCACAAGCACAAGATGATGATGGCCATATCATATCACTTATATTAATTGCATGTGATGTTTATCTTTTATGCATCTTATCTTGCTTTGATTGATGGTAGCATTATAAGATGATCTCTCACTAAAATTTCAAGATAAAAGTGTTCTCCCTGAGTATGCACCGTTGCGAAAGTTCTTCGTGCTGAGACACCACGTCATGATCGGGTGTGATAGGCTCTACGTTCAAATACAACGGGTGCAAAACAGTTGCACACGCGGAATACTCAGGTTAAACTTGACGAGCCTAGCATATGCAGATATGGCCTCGGAACACGGAGACCGAAAGGTCGAGCGTGAATCATATAGTAGATATGATCAACAAAGTGATGTTCACCATTGAAACTACTCCATCTCACGTGATGATCGGACATGGTTTAGTTGATTTGGATCACGTAATCACTTAGATGATTAGAGGGATGTCTATCTAAGTGGGAGTTCTTAAGTAATATGATTAATTGAACTTGAATTTATCATGAACTTAGTACCTGATAGTATCTTGCTTGTCTATGTTAATTGTAGATAGATGGCCCGTGCTGTTGTTCCGTTGAATTTTAATGCGTTCCTTGAGAAAGCAAAGTTGAAAGATGATGGTAGCAATTACACGGACTGGGTCCGTAACTTGAGGATTATCCTCATTGCTGCACAGAAGAATTACGTCCTGGAAGCACCACTGGGTGCCAGGCCTGCTGCAAGAGCAACACCAGAAGTTATGAACGTCTGGCAGAGCAAAGCTGATGACTACTCGATAGTTCAGTGTGCCATGCTTTACGGCTTAGAACCGGTTCTTCAACGACGTTTTAAACGTCATGGGGCATATGAGATGTTCCAGGAGTTGAAGTTAATATTTCAAGCAAATGCCCGGATTGAGAGATATGAAGTCTCCAATAAGTTCTACAGCTGCAAGATGGAAGAGAACAGTTCTGTCAGTGAGCATATACTCAAAATGTCTGGGTATAATAATCACTTGATTCAACTGGGAGTTAATCTTCCGGATGATAGCGTCATTGACAGAATTCTTCAATCACTTCCACCAAGCTACAAGAGCTTCGTGATGAACTATAACATGCAAGGGATGAATAAGACAATTCCCGAGCTCTTCGCAATGCTAAAGGCAGCGGAGGTAGAAATCAAAAAGGATCATCAAGTGTTGATGGTCAATAAGACCACTAGTTTCAAGAAAAAGGGCAAAGGGAAGAAGAAGGGGAACTTCAAGAAGAACAGCAAGCAAGTTGCTGTTCAGGAGAAGAAACCCAAGTCTGGACCTAAGCCTGAAACTGAGTGCTTCTACTGCAAGCAGACTGGTCACTGGAAGCGGAACTGCCCCAAGTATTTGGCGGATAAGAAGGATGGCAAGGTTAACAAAGGTATATGTGATATACATGTTATTGATGTGTACCTTACTAATGCTCGCAGTAGCACCTGGGTATTTGATACTGGTTCTGTTGCTAATATTTGCAACTCGAAACAGGGGCTACGGATTAAGCGAAGATTGGCTAAGGACGAGGTGACGATGCGCGTGGGAAATGGTTCCAAAGTCGATGTGATCGCGGTCGGCACGCTACCTCTACATCTACCTTCGGAATTAATTTTAGACCTAAATAATTGTTATTTGGTGCCAGCGTTAAGCATGAACATTATATCTGGATCTTGTTTGATGCGAGGCGGTTATTCATTTAAATCAGAGAATAATGGTTGTTCTATTTATATGAATAATATCTTTTATGGTCATGCACCCTTGAAGAGTGGTCTATTTTTGTTGAATCTCGATGGTAGTGATACACATATTCATAATATTGAAGCCAAAAGATGCAGAGTTGATAATGATAGTGCAACTTATTTATGGCACTGCCGTTTAGGTCATATCGGTGTAAAGCGCATGAAGAAACTCCATACTGATGGACTTTTGGAATCACTTGATTATGAATCACTTGGTACTTGCGAACCGTGTCTCATGGGCAAGATGACTAAAACACCGTTCTCCGGAACTATGGAGAGAGCAACTGATTTGTTGGAAATCATACATACAGATGTATGTGGTCCGATGAATATTGAGGCTCGTGGCGGATATCGTTATTTTCTCACCTTCACAGATGATTTGAGCAGATATGGGTATATCCACTTAATGAAACATAAGTCTGAAACATTTGAAAAGTTCAAAGAATTTCAGAGCGAAGTTGAAAATCATCGTAACAAGAAAATAAAGTTTCTACGATCAGATCATGGAGGAGAATATTTGAGTTACGAGTTTGGCCTACATTTGAAACAATGCGGAATAGTTTCGCAACTCACGCCACCCGGAACACCACAACGTAATGGTGTGTCCGAACGTCGTAATCGTACTTTACTAGATATGGTGCGATCTATGATGTCTCTTACTGATTTACCGCTATCGTTTTGGGGTTATGCTTTAGAGACGGCTGCATTCACTCTAAATAGGGCACCATCAAAATCCGTTGAAACGACACCTTATGAACTATGGTTTGGCAAGAAACCAAAGTTGTCGTATCTTAAAGTTTGGGGTTGCGATGCTTATGTGAAGAAACTTCAACCTGATAAGCTCGAACCTAAATCGGAGAAATGTGTCTTCATAGGATACCCAAAAGAGACTGTTGGGTACACCTTCTATCACAGATCTGAAGGCAAGACATTCGTTGCTAAGAATGGATCCTTTCTAGAGAAGGAGTTTCTCTCGAAAGAAGTGTGTGGGAGGAAAGTAGAACTTGATGAGGTAACTGTACCTTCTCCCTTATTGGAAAGTAGATCATCACAGAAACTAGTTTCTGCGACACCTACACCAATTAGTGAGGAAGTTAATGATAATGATCATGAAACTTCAGATCAAGTTATTACTGAACCTCGTAGGTCAACCAGATTAAGATCTGCACCAGAGTGGTACGGTAATCCTGTTCTGGAGGTTATGTTACTAGACCATGACGAACCTACGAAGTATGAAGAAGCGATGGTGAGCCCAGATTCCGCAAAATGGCTTGAGGCCATGAAATACGAGATGGGATCCATGTATGAGAACAAAGTATGGACTTTGGTTGACTTGCCCGATGATCGGCAAGCCATTGAAAATAAATGGATCTTCAAGAAGAAGACTGACGCTGACGGTAATGTTACTGTCTATAAAGCTCAACTTGTTGCGAAAGGTTTTTGACAAGTTCAAGGGATTGACTACGATGAGACCTTCTCACCCATAGCGATGCTTAAGTCTGTCCGAATCATGTTAGCAATTGCCGCATTTTATGAATATGAAATTTGGCAAATGGATGTCAAAACTGCATTCTTGAATGGATTTCTGGAAGAAGAGTTGTATATGATGCAACCAGAAGGTTTTGTCGATCCAAAGGGAGCTAACAAAGTGTGCAAGCTCCAGCGATCCATTTATGGACTGGTGCAAGCCTCTCGGAGTTGGAATAAACGCTTTGATAGTGTGATCAAAGCATTTGGTTTTATACAAACTTTTGGAGAAGCCTGTATTTACAAGAAAGTGAGTGGGAGCTCAGTAGCATTTCTGATATTATATATGGATGACATATTGCTAATTGGAAATGATATAGAATTTCTGGATAGCATAAAGGGATACTTGAATAAGAGTTTTTCAATGAAAGACCTCGGTGAAGCTGCATATATATTAGGCATCAAGATCTATAGAGATAGATCAAGACGCTTAATTGGACTTTCACAAAGCACATACCTTGACAAAGTTTTGAAGAAGTTCAAAATGGATCAAGCAAAGAAAGGGTTCTTGCCTGTACTACAAGGTGTGAGATTGAGTAAGACTCAATGCCCGACCACTGCAGAAGATAGAGTGAAGATGAAAGATGTTCCCTATGCTTCAGCCATAGGCTCTATCATGTATGCAATGCTGTGTACCAGACCTGATGTGTGCCTTGCTATAAGTTTAGCAGGGAGGTACCAAAGTAATCCAGGAGTGGATCACTGGACAGTGGTCAAGAACATCCTGAAATACCTGAAAAGGACTAAGGATATGTTTCTCGTTTATGGAGGTAACAAAGAGCTCATCGTAAATGGTTACGTTGATGCAAGCTTTGACACTGATCCGGACAATTCTAAATCGCAAACCGGATACGTATTTACATTGAACGGTGGAGCTGTCAGTTGGTGCAGTTCTAAGCAAAGTGTCGTGGCGGGATCTACGTGTGAAGCAGAGTACATAGCTGCTTCGGAAGCAACAAATGAAGGAGTCTGGATGAAGGAGTTCATATCCGATCTAGGTGTCATACCTAGTGCATCGGGACCAATGAAAATCTTTTGTGACAATACTGGTGCAATTGCCTTAGCAAAGGAATCCAGATTTCACAAGAGAACCAAGCACATCAAAAGACGCTTCAATTCCATCCGGGATTTAGTCCAGGTGGGAGACATAGAAATTTGCAAGATACATACGGATCTGAATGTTGCAGACCCGTTGACTAAGCCTCTTCCACGAGCAAAACATGATCAACACCAAGACTCCATGGGTGTAAGAATCATTACTGTGTAATCTAGATAATTGACTCTAGTGCAAGTGGGAGACTGAAGGAAATATGCCCTAGAGGCAATAATAAAGTTATTATTTATTTCCTTATATCATGATAAATGTTTATTATTCATGCTAGAATTGTATTAACCGGAAACATAATACATGTGTGAATACATAGACAAACAGAATGTCACTAGTATGCCTCTACTTGACTAGCTCGTTGATCAAAGATGGTTGTGTTTCCTAGCCATAGACATGAGTTGTCATTTGATTAACGGGATCACATCATTAGGAGAATGATGTGATTGACTTGACCCATTCCGTTAGCTTAGCACTCGATCGTTTAGTATGTTGCTATTGCTTTCTTCATGACTTATACATGTTCCTATGACTATGAGATTATGCAACTCCTGTTTACCGGAGGAATACTTTGTGTGTTACCAAACGTCACAACGTAACTGGGTGATTATAAAGGTGCTCTAGAGGTGTCTCCAAAGGTACTTGTTGGGTTGGCGTATTTCGAGATTAGGATTTGTCACCCCGATTGTCGGAGAGGTATCTCTGGGCCCACTCAGTAATACACATCACTATAAGCCTTGCAAGCATTGTGACTAATGAGTTAGTTGCGGGATGATGTATTACGGAACGAGTAAAGAGACTTGCCGGTAACGAGATTGAACTAGGTATCGAGATACCGACGATCGAATCTCGGGCAAGTAACATACCGATGACAAAGGGAACAACGTATGTTGTTATGCGGTCTGACCGATAAAGATCTTCATAGAATATGTGGGAACCAATATGAGCATCCAGGTTCCGCTATTGGTTATTGACCAAAGAGGTGTCTCGGTCATGTCTACATAGTTCTCGAACCCGTAGGGTCCGCACGCTTAACGTTTCGATGACAGTTATATTATGAGTTTATATGTTTTGATGTACCGAAGGTTGTTTGGAGTCCCGGATGTGATCACGGACATGACGAGGAGTCTTGAAATGGTCGAGACATAAAGATTGATATATTGGAAGCCTATGTTTGGACATCGGAAGTGTTCCGGGTGAAATCGGGATTTTTCCGGAGTACCGGGAGGTTACCGGAACCCCCCGGTAACTTAATGGGCCTTAGTGGGCCTAGGTGGAAGAGAGGAGAGGAGGCCAGGGCAGGGCCGCGCGCCCCTCCCCTCCAGTCCAAATAGGACAAGGAGAGGGGGGTGGCGCCCCCCTTCCTTCCTCCCCTCCACCTTTTCCCCCTTCATCTCCTAGTCCAACATGGAAAAGGGGGGGGAGTCCTACTCCCGGTAGGAGTAGGACTCCTCCTGGCGCGCCTCTCCTCCCTTGGCCAGCGGCCTCCCCCTTGCTCCTTTATATACGGGGGCAGGGGGGCACCTCTCAACACACAATTGATCAACGATCTTTTAGCCGTGTGCGGTGCCCCCCTCCACCATATTACAACTCGATAATATCGTAGCGGTGCTTAGGCGAAGCCCTGCGTCGGTAGAACATCATAATCGTCACCATGTCGTCGTGCTGACGAAACTCTCCCTCAACACTCGGCTGGATCGGAGTTCGAGGGACGTCATCGAGCTGAACGTGTGCTGAACTCGGAGGTGCCGTGCGTTCGGTACTTGATCGGTCGGATCGTGAAGACGTACGACTACATCAACCGCGTTGTGTTAAACGCTTCCGCTATCGGTCTACGAGCGTACGTGGACAACACTCTCCCCTCTCGTTGCTATGCATCACCATGATCTTGCGTGTGCGTAGGAATTTTTTGAAATTACTACGTTCCCCAACAATTGAATCATACGACGGGAAAACCGTTCCCGCGGTATGGATAGAAGATTTCATCCTCCACATCCATATGGCCCGTGGGGACGACCTCCATGCCATTAAATACCTCCCACTAAAGCTGAAAGGGCCAGCTCGGCACTGGTTAAACAGCCTGCCTGAAAATTCCATAGGCAGCTGGGAGGACTTGGAAGAGGCCTTCCTCGATAACTTCCGAGGAACATATGTCCGGCCAGCGGATGCCGATGACCTAAGTCACATTGTCCAGCAGCTCGAAGAGTCAGCCAGGAAGCTCTGGACTCGGTTCTTAGTCAAAAAGAACCAAATCATCGACTGTCCGGACGCGGAAGCCCTGGCGGCTTTCAAACACAGTGTCCGGGACAAATGGCTTGCGCGCCACCTCGGCCAAGAAGGACCTAAATCCATGACAGCCCTCACTGCTCTGATGACCCGCTTTTGCGCGGGAGAAGACAGCTGGCTCGCTCGTAGAAGCAACTGCGCCAGCGACCCAGGCACTTCTGAAATCCGAGACGGCAACGGCAAGCCACGACGAAGCAAATACAATAGTCGCAATGATGATGAAGGATCATGCGACACAATGGTCAACGCCGGATTCAGCAATCCCAAGCCCGGTCAACGGAAAAAGCCATTCAAGGCAAATCGAGACGAACCATCCAACCTAGACAGGATATTGGACCGACCTTGCCAGATTCATGGCCTCCCCGATAAACCAGCTAATCATACCAACAGAAACTGCTGGGTCTTTAAACAAGCCGGCAAGCTCACCGCCGAACACAAGGAGAGGAGGCCGTCAGGCGACAGGGATAACGGAGGCGTTCATCAACAAAATACTGGGGGTCAGAAGCAATTCTGACCCGTGGATCGACCACTCCCGGAGCGGAAATAGCAACCCGGCTTCCGCCGCCCACTCCGCACACCCGCAAAATTTTTACCGCGCATACATCATTACGCACTCAAGATACCATGGGCATTGGCGGAAGCACAATACGGACATGCCTACAAGCATTCCAGTAACATTTTTTATTATTCTCTTTTTTTTCTTTCTTCCTTCATTATCCTTTAAAAACAGGTGACGAACAGGATAAACATCTGAAACTGGCTCTATCGGAGTCCGGATCCGTACACTCACCTAAGGGGCTATTTCCATCAAGGATTCCCCCCACCGAGGATTGGCGGCACAGACGTGCGACAGGAGGTCCAAAATAACTTTTGTAGACCGCACTCTCTATTTTTTGAGCCTGTACTATGCTTGTTCCTCCGCCTTCGACCCCGAGCATGTCAAATAGCCGGGAGGATGGCTTTTATATATATCATAAGTAATCATTGGCATATTGCTCAGTTCCCAGTAAACAGTATCCGAACTAATCATCCGTGTGGTCTTGCCACTGAATACGGCTCCCATGGTTGTTTCACAATATACCTTGGCATAAACTGCCAGGGGCTCGGTATGGGAATAAACGAGTTGCCAGCAAAAGCCCGAACAGCTCTACAGCGTACTTCGGCGTCGCAAGTTTGGCCTTATATGCATCAGCTCCGAATCATTGTCTTGGGTCAATAGTTGGGTTGCCTGGCTCCTGTGCTTGCTTCCCTATGTTCCGCTCTATCGACTAGGGTAGTAAAGGGAGAACTACTGCGATTGTGCCCTGGTCTAAATCGAACGAGCACCTCAGTAGAGAAAGCCGAAAATTGACTGTCATGATGCGGCGTGAGCTGGTCAACCACTTGACGACTTCTTGGAATCTTTAGCGATTCTTCGTGTCACACAAAGGATCTTTTTCAGATCAAATATGTAAGGCACCATACGCCGCATACATACCAGGGGCTATGTCGTAGTCCCACCATAAAACTCCTATGGCTAAGTGAAAGTGTTAACGCACTATAGTCCGATTGCCTGGTTCGCCGCATTATCACCTCCTTCATGGACCAAGACGTTGGATACAGAGTGATTAAATGCTTTCCCGAACACCCCCGTACTTCCTATGAGGGGGCTGAAGCCGACGACTAGAAAACTTTCAGATTATATTAAAACGGCCGCACAGGAGGAATTCAAGCTTTCGAGCAAAACATAAAAATAGATTAACTATAAAATTGTCTTTAGAATTCCCATACATCTCACTCGAACATTATGTCTTTCGAGCACTGACCCTCTATCAAGCGGCCGGCCTCTAGGACGTCTTCAAAATAATGCTCCGGTTCCGCACGTTCCTTGCCTTGGGGTGGACTCTTCGTCGCAACATCGATGGCCTTCATCTTCCCCCAGAACGTCTTGACTCGTGCAAAAGCCATCCGTGCACCCTCAATGCACGTTGACCGCTTCACAGCGTCGATACGCGGCACCGCGTCAACAAGCCTCTACACCAAACCGTAATAGCTATTCGGAACAGGCTCGGTTGGCCACAACCAGATTATGACATCCTTCATGGCAGCGCCGGATATGCTATGAAGTTCGGCCCATTGGGACAGCTATTCATTGAGCAACAGAGGGCGCTTTGACGCGCCAAACTGCGACAAAAAAAGCTTCTCCGTTGCATACCCATCTCGCGCTTGGTAATACCGTGCCGCATCAGAAGAACTCTTCGGCAAGTCCAAGAACTCGTCCGGAGAACTCCACACTTGGTTAAGCTACGCATAGTTCAGGTCACCGAACTTAGTTTGCAGCAAAAATGGCTTTCCAGCCGCAATCTCCCTAGCCTCCCGAACCTCCTCACGGACTGCTCTGGATTCCGATCGCGCTTCCCTCGCCTCTTGTGAGGCCTTGTCTAGTTCAGCTGTTAAGGCTTTATTCTCCTTCTCCAGAAGTTCACAGCGGCCAGTGGCATTATCCAGTTCAAGCGCCACCATGGATATCTTCTCCTCGTCCTGGCGCCATGCAGCTTGTCTGCTTTCAGCTCGGCCGATGCCTTTTCGACAGCAGCATTGCTATGCCGGGCCTGCTCCTTGGCCTGGGCCAGCTCCGCTCGAAGAACTTCAACGGCGGCGGCACCATCTGCAGCCACGCATACTCCAGCATACAGATTTTAGCATCATGCTTATACCATAAAAATATATGCGGATTGCACCGAATACATACCTTGCGACTCGTCAAGACGCATATTGACTAATGCAAGATCATCCCCTGCCGCATCAATCTTCCGCTGCAGCTCGGCAATTTCCATAGTCCGGGAAGTGGCCAAGGGGGAAGCAGCCTGTGTTCAAAGTTTACCAGGTTAGTCCTCAAGCGATCCTTTTCGATCATCCGTTTGCTTCCTTAGGGAAGACAACCCGAGTCTCAGGGGCTACAACCTATACACTGGCGCATCTTCACAAATGAAACATAGCAGAAAACATTATGTCACAAACCTCGAAGCCCTTCAGTAGGCTCACGAAGGCTTCATTAATCCGCTTTTCGTGGACAAAACCTTCTCAATCACTGTACCCATCAAGGTACGCTGTTCCCCCGAGACGGATGCTTTCCGCAACATGTCCCGCAATATATCTGGAGTCTCCAGGTCCCCGGAAGCTGCTCCAAAAGCACAATCATCCTTTGAAGGAATCTGTTCACCCATCTCCAGAATCATTGTCGGCTATGAACCAGACAATCCGGGGCATTTGTTATCATCAGCCCCGGAGTCCCGGATGGTCGGAGGTCCACCTTCGGGTACTGCCTCTTTTTTCCCCTGGTCTAAAGGGACCCTCCGCGATGACACTTTGGAGCCATCCGCCTTATTGGGCGAAGAGGTTGGAGGAGGCGTTTCGCTCTCCATCATCTCTGGGAGGAGACTTCCCGAAGAAGAGGATCACCCAGAAAAACTCTGTGCCGACCTGTAAAAATGCATGAACGCGTTACGTATATCTTCGGTAACAGCAACGGAGCGGGACGCTATCAAAGTACTCCGAATTCACTTACGGTTTGCCAAAGGGCTTATTCCCTTGTTGGAGCTGTTTAACGACATCGCTTTCCAAACCCAAGACGCTCGACGGTGGCACCTTCCTCTTCTTGGAAGACCGCCCCTCCCAATCTTTGGAGGCAGCCCTTTTCCTCCTGCTTGGAGAAGGGATACTGGGTCCTTTTCTGCCTCCGTCTTTGGGCGAGGAAAGGTCGATTCCTCCGGACCCAGTGTCCGACTTACCTCCGGAACCAAGGTCATCTTGGGTCTTCTCGCCCTCCCCTGCTGATGCATGGTATGGCGCCGAGGCCAGCATCCTTGTTAACATAGGAGTAGCTGAGTCTTTGGGAAGGGGAGCCGGACACCTAATCCGTTCCACCTTCTTTATCCAGCCCTGAAAAAAGGATGCTACTGTTGGTATCTTGCCACTGGGTATCTGACTATAAGGTATTCGGTAAACGGGTACTTACCGGGGTATCCGGATGGTTACAGTCTAGGCCGACATCTTCGGTGGTGTCCGGCCATTGCCTTTGTTTCCCGAAGAATAATCTCCACATTCCTTCGTCCGTTGTGCCGAAGAAGTGCTGAAGAGTCTGCGACCCTTCTAGATTGAACTCCCATAGGCGGAGAGGCCGTCGCTGGCACGGCAGGGTCCGACGAACTAGCATTACTTGAACAACGTTGGCTATGTGGATGTCCCTCTCAATGAGGCTTCGGATGCGACTTTGCAGAGTTCGCACATCATTCATTGATCCCCAATCCAGCCCCTTGTTAATCCACAATGCAAGCTGAATTGGTGGGCTGGATCGAAAGGCAGGCGCAGCTGCCCACTTGGAGCCTGGGGGCTCGGTTATATAGAACCACCCCTGCTGCCATAAATCGGAGATTTGGAGAAGGATCCTTCCAGCCAAACAGCGCTAGCAAGCTTGCTCACAGTAGCGCCACCGCACTCAGCTTGCTCCCCTTCTATCGCTTGTGGCTTCACATCAAAAGTCTTGAGCCACAAACCGAAGTGCGGAGGAGTTCAGAGGAAGGCTTCACATGTGACGATAAACGCCGAGATAAGAAGAATAGAGTCCGGGGCCAGATCATGAAAATCTAGCCCGTAATAGAACATGAGCCCTCGGATGAAGGGGTTAAGTGCAAACCCTAAACCACGAAGGAAGTGGGATACAAACACGACCCTCTCGCCGGATCTGGGGATGCGAATAACCTGCCCCTCGGCAGGAAGCCGATGATGGATTTCTGTGGTCAGGTACCTCGCCGACGAAGCTTGGCAATATCTCCCTCTGTGACAGAAGAAGCTACCCACCGGCCTTGACGGCTGGATCCGGACATGATTGGGGCTTGAGGCAACCGAAACCCGGGTGTTGGAACTCGGGGTAGCAGGGGTCGAGGAAGAAGCAAGCGTGAAAGAAAAAGACGGGTATGTACCCCTATATAAAGGCTGTGGATATCAAACGTCTCCTCATGGGCCTCTAAACTTGCCTATTCCCAAGGAGTTGTACCCAAGCGACGGTTGGGTTACCCACGTCTAGGTTGGCAAGATTCCCCTAAAGAAGGGGAGACTCGATCTCCGCTTGGATAAGACATACCAATAAAACCACGTCTCGAGACGTGGGATGGTGGGCCAGCTAACGGCTCGAAAATAATGGCCAAGCAGGCGTGATGTCATATTACCAAAAATTATCAGTGGATTGAGCCCGTGAAATATTGTATCCTCTGTAGTTGTGTATACAGGTCCGGATACAATCATCACATCTGAAGAATATCTTGGTGTTCAGAAAGGGGAACCCGCCTTGCAATGCCGAAGACAATCTGCGCGCCGGACTCCTCGTCATTGAAGCCAGGTTCAGGGGCTACTGAGCGAGTCCTAGACTAAAGGGTCCTCGGGCGTCTGGCCTATTATCCATGGGCCGGACTGATGGGCTGTGAAGACATGAAGGCCGAAGACTATACACGTGTCCAGATTGGACTCTCCTTGGTGTGGAGGGAAAGCTTGGCGACCAACTATGCAGATTCCTTCCTATGTAACCGACTCTATGTAAACCCTAGATCCCCCCGGTGTCTATATAAACCGGAGGGGTAGTCCAGAAAAGACATTCATTACCATAGTCATACAGGCTAGACTTTTAGGGTTTAGCCATTATGATCTCGTGGTAGATCAACTCTTGTAATACTCATATTCATCAAGATCAATCAAGCAGGAACTAGGGTATTACCTCCATAGAGAGGGCCTGAACCTGGGTAAACATCGTGTCCCCCGTCTCCTGTTACCATCGATCCTAGACGCATAGTTCGGGACCCCCTACCCGAGATCCGCTGGTTTTGAAACCGACAGTGCCCCCTGAGGTTGGACCGCAGGCAGGGGCCCCTGAGGCTGGTGGTGGGGGAAGCTCCTCCCGAGGTGGCGCTGATTCTGTAGCCAGAGGGGCTGCTGTAGGCGTGAAGAGCCGCTCTTCAAAGACTCCAGGCTCCTGAGGCAGGCGTCTGGACGCCCTCTTGGCGATCTCGTCGGCCTCCTTGTTCGTGCCGCGGGGCACGTGCTGCAGTTCCAGGCCCAAGAATTGCTTCTCTATTTTGCGTACCTCCGCGAGGTATGCCTCCATGTGCTCGTCCTTCGGCTCCTATATCTTGTTGGAGAAGTTGATGAGGAGCTGCGAGTCGCCCTTGATGGTGAGGCGCTTCATGCCCAAGGCTACCGCGGCCTTAAGGCCGGTGATGAGGCCTTCGTACTCCGCGATGTTGTTGGGGACCTTCTCGCCCTGCTGGAAGCAGAGCTGCATGGCATAGTAGAGCTTGTCCTGGGTGGGCGAGATGAGCACGGCTCCAGCCCCTGTGCCCTGACGTGCGAACGCGCCGTCGAAGTACATGACCCAGCCATCTGGCGCTTCACTTCCTGGCGAGAGGGATCGGTTCTCGCCCGCTTCGGGTTCCGGATCGCCAGTCCATTCCGCCACGAAGTCGGCGAGGGTGGCTCCCTTGATGACCCTGGTTGTGCTGAACTCTAGCTGAAACGCCTGCAGCTCGATGTTCCACTCGGCGACTCTTCCCGCAGCGTTGGGGCTCCGGAGCACCCTCTCTAGTGGGTAGGCTGAGACGACCTTAATAGGGTGGCCTTGGAAGTAGTGACGCAGCTTGCACGAGGCCACTAGGAGCGCGAGTAGAAACTTCTGTGGCATGGGATAGCGTGCCCTTGCGTCCCGTAACACCATGCTGACGAAGTACACCGGGTGCTCGACGAGAGCGGGAGCGTCATTTGAGCCCGAGGCCCCCGGAGATTGGAACGCCTCCTGAGGTCATGGGACCTCGGGAGCCTAGTCACCCATCGGGGCCACCGCAGTCCCAGGAACACCGTCTTGTGGGGCCTGATCATCTGCCGGTGTCACTGAGGCTTTAGTGGCGCCGTCTTGGTGTCGCACTATCCCCACCAAAGGTGTGGCATTGCGTGGCGGGCCCTTGTCCTCCCGGACGGCCACCAGCGCCGTGCTGGCAGAGTGAGGTGTGGCAGGGAGGTAGAGCACAAGGGGCTCCAGGGTCCGAGACGCTACCATCACCGGCGGGCTGGTCAGGTATCTCTTGAGGTCTTGAAACGCCACGTCGGCCTCCGACGTCCACTCAAACGGGCCCTTCTTCTTCATCAGCTTGAAGAATGGTAGGGCGCGCTCCCCCAGCTTGGAGATGAAGCGCCCCACACATAGCCCGCGAGCTTTTGCATTTCCTTGAGAGTTTGCGACGGACTCATGTATTCTATTGCCTTGACCTTCTCTGGATTCGCCTCGATCCCCCTGTGTGACATGAGAAAACCCAGCAGCTTGCCAGAGGGGACGACAAACATGCATTTCTCCGGATTGAGCCGCAAGTCCACCTGGCGTAGGCTGGCGAAAGTCTCCTCCAGGTCCTGAATGAGGGTCCTTGCCTCCCGAGATTTTACCACGATGTCGTCGACGTAGGCCTCAGCGTTCCTCCCGAGCTGCTGGCCCAAGGCGATGTGCATCAGCCACTGGAAGGTCGCTCCAGCATTGCGCAGTCCGAACAGCATGCAGATGTAGCAGTACACCCCACAAGGGGTCAAGAAGGCCATCTTTTCCACGTCCTCCACTGCCAGCTTGATCTGGTGGTAACCTGAGAATGCATCTAGGTAGCATAGCAGGTCGCACTCGGCGGTGGAGTCGACGATCTGGTCGATGCGTAGAAGCGGGAACGGGTCTTGAGGGCAGGTCTTGTTGAGGTTGGTGAAGTCGACGCACATGTGTTCCTTTCCGCCTTTCTTGGGCACGACGACGGGGTTCGCTGGCCACTCCGGGTACCGGACTTCACGGATGACACCCGCTGCCTGCAGCTTGCAGGTTTCCTGGACGATGAAGGACTGCTTCTCCGTGGACTATCGTCGTGCCTTCTGCTTCACGGGGCGCACATTGGGGCACACCCTTAAGTGATGTTCGATTACCCCCCTTGGGACCCCCACCAGCTGCTTGGGATCCCAGGCGAATACATCCTTGTTCGTGCGTAGGAACTTCACCAATGCCTCCTCTTGGTCCGTGTCGAGGTCGGCGCCTATGGTGAAGGTGGCTCCCGAGGCCCCGTCTTCCTCAACCGGCACTTGCTTCGTTTCGGCCAGATCCTAGGTGAACAACTGCTTCTTTTTTGCTGGCGCAGCCCCCTTAGCCCCTGGGGCGGCTCCGCCGGCCGGGCATGCTGCCGCGGCGGCCCTAAAGGCGAGCTTGAGAGCCGTCAGGGATCCTTGGGTGTCCCCGGCCACGGTGAGGACGCCGCTGCTCCCCGACATCTTCATGAGGTTGTGGGCCGGGTCGGTCGCTGCCATGAACTGAGCCAGGGCAAGGTACCCGAGGATGGCGTTGTACGAGAGGCCGATGCGAGCGATGTCGAAGTCGATAAGCTCGGTGCGGTAGTTGTCGCGGGTGCCGAAGGTGACCAGGAGGCGTATTTTCCCTAGGGGGCTGGTGGAACCGCTGCCAACTCCAGAGAAAGGCTCGGTGGAATGGAGCCGGCCGTACGGTACGTAAAGCAAGCCGAAACCTTCCACGGAGAGCACGTTGAGGCTATCCCCGCCATCGATGAGAGTCTTGGTCACTGCTACGTTGCAGACGGTGGATGTGCAGAGCATCGGGAGCGCGCCCGAGCCAGCAGTGGTTGCGGGGTGGTCCCCCGAGTCGAAGGTGAGGTTGGCCTTGGGCGCCGCCCATCTCGGAGGGGCTCCCTGTTGCATAGAGGCGGCGCCAATCTGGCGGAAGAACTGCTTGACGTGGCGGTCCGAGGGCTGCGCCTGCGAGCCGCCGAGGAGGGCCGCAACGGCGAGGGGTTCCGGTGTCGTGAAGCGTGCGACGAAGAGGCGGCGCAGCTCCTCCTAGGAAGCCACAGAAGATCCTGGCAGGTTTAGCAGCCAGACGCGTGGTGCGCCAGCGAGGGCCATGGGGAACCAGTTGGCCATGACCTTGTTGTCGCCTCCGGCTTCTAGAACGGCCTCGTTGTACGCCTGCAGGAAGGCCGATGGATCCGTGATGTCTACTACACAACCTTCTTCTTGTATACGTTGTTGGGCCTCCAAGTGCAGAGGTTTGTAGGATAGTAGCAAATTTCCCTCAAGTGGATGACCTAAGGTTTATCAATCCGTGGGAGGCTTAGGATGAAGATGGTCTCTCTCAAACAACCCTGCAACCAAATAACAAAGAATCTCTTGTGTCCCCAACACACCCAATACAATGGTAAATTGTATAGGTGCACTAGTTCGGCGAAGAGATGGTGATTCAAGTGCAATATGGATGGTAGATATAGGTTTTTGTAATCTAAAATATAAAAACAGCAAGGTAACTAATGATAAAAGTGAGCACAAACGGTATTGCAATGCTAGGAAACAAGGCCTAGGGTTCATACTTTCACTAGTGCAAGTTCTCTCAACAATAACAACATAATTGGATCATATAACTATCCCTCAACATGCAACAAAGAGTCACTCCAAAGTCACTAATAGCGGAGAACAAACGAAGAGATTATTGTAGGGTACGAAACCACCTCAAAGTTATTCTTTCTAATCGATCTATTCAAGAGTCCGTAGTAAAATAACACGAAGCTATTCTTCCGTTCAATCTATCATAGAGTTCGTACTAGAATAACACCTTAAGACACAAATCAACCAAAACCCTAATGTCACCTAGATACTCCAATGTCACCTCAAGTATCCGTGGGTATGATTATATGATATGCAACACACAATCTCAGATTCATCTATTCAAACCAACACAAAGTACTTCAAAGAGTGCCCCAAAGTTTCTACCGGAGAGTCAAGACGAAAACGTGTGCCAACCCCTATGCATAAGTTCACGAGGTCACGGAACCCGCAAGTTGATCACCAAAACATACATCAAGTAGATCACGTGATATCCCATTGTCAACACAGATAAGAACATGCAAGACATACATCAAGTGTTCTCAAATCCTTAAAGACTCAATCCGATAAGATAACTTCAAAGGGAAAACTCAATCCATTACAAGAGAGTAGAGGGGGAGAAACATCATAAGATCCAACTATAGTAGCAAAGCTCGCGATACATCAAGATCGTGCCAAATCAAGAACACGAGAGAGAGAGATCAAACACATAGCTACTGGTACATACCCTCAGCCCCGAAGGTGAACTACTCCCTCCTTATCATGGAGATCGTCGGGATGATGAAGATGACCACCGGTGAGGGATCCCCCCCCTCCGGCAGGGTGTCGGAACAGGGTCCCGATTGGTTTTTGGTGGCTACAGAGGCTTTTGGCGGCGGAACTCCCGATCTATTGTGTTCCTCGATGTTTTTAGGGTATATGGACATATATAGGCGAAAGAAGTCGGTCAGGGGAGCCACGAGGGTGGGGGCGTGCCTAGGGGGTAGGGCGCGCCTCCCTGCCTCGTGGCTTCCTCGAAGCTTCCCTCACGTCTACTCCAAGTCTCCTGGATTGCTTCCGTTCCAAAAATAACTCTCCCGAAGGTTTCATTCTGTTTGGACTCCGTTTGATATTCCTTTCCTTCGAAACACTGAAATAGGCAAGAAAATAGCAATTTGGGCTGGGCCTCTGGTTAATAGGTTAGTCCCAAAAATAATATAAAAGTGTTTAGTAAAGCCCATAAACATCCAAAACAGATAATATAATAGCATGAATACTTCATAAATTATAGATACGTTGGAGACGTATCAGCATCCCCAAGCTTAATTCCTGCTCATCCTCGAGTAGGTAAATGATAAAAGAAATAATTTATGAAGTGTGAATGCTAGCAAGTGCATAAGTTTGATCAATGATAATTTCAATTACCTTTTCTAGCATCATTATATGTCATAACAGTAGCTCATGTCATAAAGCTTCTCATGATCCAGTAACAAGCTATTCACATGTTAAAGTATAGATCATAAACTTTTCTTGAAAACTAGCAAAGTATGTTCTCAGTCATCAAACAATTGCAATTCATCTTATTTTCAGGAAGGGTCTATGTAAGAGCTTTGATTTAGCAAATCCCACATACTCAACTATCATATAGTCTTCCATGATTGCTACCACTCAAAGCATATTTTTAGAACAAATAGCATCCGTCGAACACAGAGAAAGATAGGGGCTTAATGTTTTGCCTCCCAACTTATTTATCATATAGATAATTGTCAACAATAATAATTCATGATCAAATATATTTGAATGGCCATATATGCTTAGATCTTCCATCACATGATTCTTGCCAACTAAAGAGTAGGTTAGAATGAGAAGGAATACTACAGACTCTTGCATAAAAGTAAAAGATAGGCCCTTCGCAGAGGGAAGCAGGGATTTGCAGAGGTGCCAGAGCTCGAAGCTTTAAAACGGAGATGAAAATAATTTTGAGAGGTATGCTTTCATTGTCAACATAACCACCAAGAGTTCCCAATATCTTCCATACTAGATACATTATAGGCGGTTCCCAAACAGAAAGGTAAAGACTTTACTCCCCTCCACCAACAATCACACTCCACGGCTTGTCCGAAACAACGGGTGCCGTCCAACTTTCAACAATCCTGGGGGGTTTTGTTTAAATTATTTGTGATTTTGCTTTTGATCTTTTGATCATAGGACTGGGCATCCCAGTTACCAGCCATTTTGTCGTGAATGATGAGCGGAGTCCACTCATCGTGAGAATAACCCACCTAGCATGGAAGATACTGACAGCCCCTAGTCGCTACATGAGCGATTCGGGCATACAAAACAGATTATTATTTGAAGGTTTAGAGTTTGGCACATGCAAATTTACTTGGAACGGCAGGTAAATACTGCATATAGGTAGATATGGTGGACACTCATGGAAGAAACTTGGTTCAAGGAATTTGGATGCACAAGCAGTATTCCCGCTTAGTACAGATATTTTGGCTAGCAAAGGATTCTAAATAGCAAGCACCACATGTTAGAGGATCCATAACAATATAACTTCTATACAAATATACCCAAGCATAACTCATTATGTTGTCTTCCTTGTCCAACTTCAACTAATTTGCTCAGGTTTGAAAATAATTAATGGGGCTCACAATCATAGAAGATGTCCAAGATAGTATATTTATATGTGAAATCTCTCTTCCTTCAATATTCTTTCATGAATTGTTCAAGTGACGAATACAATGTTTGCTAACCTTCAATAAATTTACCACCTATACTTCTTATATGTGAAGTCATTACTCCCCATGGGATAAGCATATGAAACATATATAATTTCAGATTTATGATATTTAAATCATTCAACTATTTACTCATAGGATATAAGTGAAGCACACGAGTAAATGACAAACTACTCCGAAAAGATATAAGTGAAGATCAATGAGTAGTTAAATAATTATGTAGCTATGTGAAGACTCTCTCTCATTTAAGAATTTCAGATCTTGGGATATTATTCAAACGGCAAGCAAAACAAAATAAAATGACATTCTAAGAATAGCAAACATCATGTGAAGAAGCAAAAACTTAGGATCAACTGATACTAACCGATAGTTGTCGAAGAAGAAAGGTGGGATGCCAACCGGGGCATCCCCAAGCTTAGACGCTTGAGACTTCTTGAAATATTATCTTGGTATGCCTTGGGAATCCCCAAGCTTGAGCTTTTGTGTCTCCTTGATTCCTCTCATATCACGGTCTCCCTAAATCTCAAAAGCTTCATCCACACAAAACTCAACAAGGACTCGTGAGATAAGTTAGTATAAACCAATGCAAAAACCTTATCATACTATACTGTAGCAAATCACTAAAATTCTTATTCAAAATTCCATACTAAATGCCTCTGCATATTTAATAGTCCTATCCTCAAATAGAATCATTAAAGAAGCAAACAATGCAAACATAACAGCAATCTTCCTAAACAGGACAGTCTGTAAAGAATGCAGCAAGATCCATACTTGCCAAGCTCCAAAAATTATGAAAAAAAATTCCCACTGTAGTAAATTTATCAGAGCTTATTATGCAAAAGGTTTCAACATTTTATCACATTCTGACTTTTCTAGGGAATTTTTGCAACAGCGGTAAACTTTCTGTTTTCAAACAGCAACATGAAGACTTGTAAAATAGGCATAGTAAAGGCTATCAATGCCACTTTTATTGAAATAAAATATGCAAAACATTGTTCTAAATAACATCATGCAAATCCTAACAAAATAAATTGATGCTCCAAGCAAAACACATACCATGTGGTGAATAAAAATATAGCTCCAAGTAAAGTTACCGATGAACGAAGACGAAAGAGGGGATGCCTTCCGGGGCATCCACAAGCTTAGGCTCTTGGTTGTACTTGAATATTGCCTTGGGGTGCCTTGGGAATCTCCAAGTTTAGGATCTTGCCACTCCTTATTCCATAGTACATCGAATCTTTACCCAAAACTTGAAAACTTCACAACACAAAACTAAACAGAAAACTCGTAAGCTCCGTTAGTATAAGGAAATAAATCACCACTTAGGTACTGTTGTGAACTCATTATAAATTCATATTGGTGTAATATCTACTGTATTCTAACTTATCTATGGTTCATACCCTCCGATACTACTCATAGATTCATCAAAATAACAAACAACACATAGAAAACAGAATCTGTCAAAAACAGAACAGTCTGTAGTAATCTATATCAAACGTGTACTTCTGGAACTCCAAAAATTCTGAAATAAATTGGTGGACCTGATAAATTTGTATATTAATCTTCTGCAAAAAGAATCAACTTAAAAGCACTCTTCTGTAAAAAAAAATGGCAGCTAAACTTGTGAGCGCAAAGTTTCTGTTTTTTATAGCAAGATCACATTAACTTCCACCCAAGTCTTCCCAAAGGTTCTACTTGGCACTCTATTGAAACAAAAGCTATAAAACATGATTACTACAGTAGCTTAATCATGTGAACACAAAAAACAGTAGGGGTAAATATTGGGTTGTCTCCCAACAAGCGCTTTTCTTTAATGCCTTTCTAGCTAGGCATGATGATTTCAATGATGCTCACATAAAAGATAAGAATTGAAACGCAAAGAGAGCATCATGAAGAATATGACTAGCACATTTAAGTCTAACCCACTTCCTATGCATAGGGATTTTTTGATCAAACAACTTATGGGAACAATAATCAACTTGCATAGGAAGGTAAAACAAGCATAACTTCAAGATTTTAAGCACATAGAGAGGGAACTTGATATTATTGCAATATGTAGAAGCATATGATCCTCTCTCATAATAATTTTCGGTAGCATCATGAATGAATTCAACCATATAACCAGCACATAAAGCATTATTTTCATGATCTACTAGCATAGAAAATTTACTACTCTCTACATAAGCAAATTTCTTCTCATTCGGAATAGTGGGAGCAAACTCAACAAAATAACTATCATGTGAGGCATAATCCAATTGAAAATTAAAATCATGATGACAAGTTTCATGGTTATCATTATTCTTTATAGAATACATGTCATCACAATAATCATCATAAATAGGAGGCATGCTTTCATCATAATAAATTTGCTCATCAAAACTTGGGGAACTAAACATATCATATTCATCAAACATAGCATCCCCAAGCTTGTGGCTTTGCATATCATTAGCAGCATGGGTATTCAAAGAATTCATACTAACAACATTGCAATCATACTCATCATTCAAATATTTAGTGCCAAACATTTTAATGCATTCTTCCTCTAGCAATTGAGCACAATTATCGGAATACTTATTTTCACGGAAGACGTTAAAAAGATGAAGCATATGAGGCACCCTCAATTCCATTTTTGATGTAATTTTCTTTTATAGACTAAACTAGTGATAAAACAAGAAACTAAAAGATTCGATTGCAAGATCTAAAGATATACCGTCAAGCACTCACCTCCCCGGCAACGGCGCCAGAAAAGAGCTTGATGTCTACTACACAACCTTCTTCTTGTAGACGTTGTTGGGCCTCCAAGTGCAGAGGTTTGTAGGACAGTAGCAAATTTCCCTCAAGTGGATGACCTAAGGTTTATCAATCCGTGGGAGGCATAGGATGAAGATGGTCTCTCTCAAACAACCCTGCAACCAAATAACAAAGAGTCTCTTGTGTCCCCAACACACCCAATACAATGGTAAATTGTATAGGTGCACTAGTTCGGCGAAGAGATGCATGGTGATACAAGTGCAATATGGATGGTAGATATAGGTTTTTGTAATCTGGAAATATAAAAACAGCAAGGTAACTAATGATAAAAGTGAGCACAAATGGTATTGCAATGCTAGGAAACAAGGCCTAGGGTTCATACTTTCACTAGTGCAAGTTCTCTCAACAATAACAACATAATTGGATCATATAACTATCCCTCAACATGCAACAAAGAGTCACTCCAAAGTCACTAATAGCGGAGAACAAACGAAGAGATTATTGTATGGTACGAAACCACCTCAAAGTTATTCTTTCTGATTGATCTATTCAAGAGTCTGTAGTAAAATAACACGAAGTTATTCTTTCCGTTCAATCTATCATAGAGTTCGTACTAGAATAACACCTTAAGACACAAATCAACCAAAACCCTAATGCCACCTAGATACCCCAATGTCACCTCATGTATCCGTGGGTATGATTATACGATATGCATCACACAATCTCAGATTCATCTATTCAAACCAACACAAAGTACTTCAAAGAGTGCCCCAAAGTTTCTACCGGAGAGTCAAGACGAAAACGTGTGCCAACCCCTATGCATAAGGTCACGAGGTCACGGAACCCGCAAGTTGATCACTAAAACATACATCAAGTAGATCACGTGATATCCCATTGTCACCACAGGCACATGCAAGACATACATCAAGTGTTCTCAAATCCTTAAAGACTCAATCCGATAAGATAACTTCAAAGGGAAAACTCAATCCATTACAAGAGAGTAGAGGGGGAGAAACATCATAAGATCCAACTATAGTAGCAAAGCTCGCGATACATCAAGATCGTGCCAAATCAAGAACATGAGAGAGAGATCAAACACATAGCTACTGGTACAAACCCTCAGCCCCGAGGGTGAACTACTCCCTCCTCGTCATGGAGATCGTCGGGATGATGAAGATGGCCACCAGTGAGGGATCCCCCCTCCGGCAGATACCGGAACAGGGTCCCGATTGGTTTTTGGTGGCTACAAAGGCTTGCGGCGGCGGAACTCCCGATCTATTGTGTTCCTCGATGTTTTTAGGGTATATGGACATATATAGGCGAAAGAAGTCGGTCAGGGGAGCCACGAGGGTGGGGGCGCGCCCAGGGGGTAGGGCGCGCCTCCCTGCCTCGTGGCTTCCTCGAAGCTTCCCTGACATCTACTCCAAGTCTCCTAGATTGCTTCCGTTCCAAAAATAACTCTCCTGAAGGTTTCATTCCGTTTGGACTCCGTTTGATATTCCTTTTCTTCGAAACACTAAAATAGGCAAGAAAACAGCAATTTGGGCTGGGCCTCCGGTTAATAGGTTAGTCCCAAAAATAATATAAACGTGTTTAGTAAAGCCCATAAACATCCAAAACAGATAATATAATAGCATGAATACTTCATAAATTATAGATACGTTGGAGACGTATCAATCCGCCGCGCCGTCATAGAGAGGCGGCATCTCCGTCCTGAACTTGTGCGACCACTGCACCTGCTGTCGGAGTTATTGGCCATGGGTAGCCTCATCTGCCCCCCATGGCATTTCAAGACATCGGGGCCGACTGCACCCCTCAGAGTCTCAAAGCTTGGTTGCCGCCTTCCCATGGCCGGCTGGTCCAAACGGCCGGCTGCCAGAAGGCGGAGGACCCCAGAAGACGGCCACGAAGCAGGCCGCCTTCTAGTAGGCGGCCTCCAGAGAGGCCGGCTCCTAGCAGGCGGCCCCAAGTGCCCTCAAAGTCTGCACCCCCATAAAGACGACGAGACGGGGCGTGGCTAGAGTGAAGCCTGCCACCCCCATATCCAGGGTGAGTCGTGTTTAACAGTGCGCCGTACGAGCCGGAGATCTCCCGCACGGCGTGGCACTGTAGCTCCTCCGCCCGTGACATCACCCAAGTCAGAAGGGCCATGACCCCACGATGGGCTGTCGGTACGGCCCACAGGCGGCGGGCCCAGTTGCCAGCGAGAAGCCAAAAGGCGGCAAGCCTGGCCAGCCGGTCGAGGGGGAGGCCGGCACCCAGAAGGCGGCCCTCCCCCTTCCTAGGAGTTTGTGCGCCATTAACCAGAAGAGACGGGGAATGGCTACAGTGAACGCCCGTCAGGCGGCGGGACTGTAGCCACGCCTTCCCCGACAAAGCAAGCGTCAATAGAGACACGGCTACAGTAACAAGCAGCCGGCAGGACCCGCAAGCGGCGGGCGTGGCCTGTCGACCAAGTACAAGACAGCCGGCGGGCCCCAGCAGCCGGCGGAGAAGCCGGCCACAAGAGACACTGGCGGCCTGGACCTACACCCGGCCAGTTTACCATTGTACCCTTGGGGGGTAGGCCTATATAAACCCCCCCAGGGCACCCATGCAAAGGTTTCAGACCCTTGGCCAACACACCCACTCGTAGAGACAGGAGAGCGCCAAGCCTTGCCCTTCTTCCTCCTCTAGCAAACAGCTCAAGGAGCAACTTGTAGTTCCTTGTTGAGATTGTGATCATGCGGAGACCCCGCAGAGCAGGACTAGGGGTGTTATCTCCTAGGAGAGCCCCGAACCTGGGTAAAGTTCGCAGGCGTACGTGTCTACGCCTCATCCCGCTTCCTGGCACCGGCGATGTCTTACTATCCCCCGCCATGATAAGCCACCCGTTGGCATATGTCGCACCAAAACCTCGACATTTGGCACCCACCGTGGGTCTAGGTGCACCGTCGTCCGGAGATCTATTCTGGACGGGAACCCTCTTCCTCCCCCGCGAGCGCAGCCAGCCCTGCACGCCAGACGGCGTCTGCGCCGACGCGCTGCATGGCGCAGAGGTCGCCTGCGCGGCGAGCTGCCTCGCCGACCTTGTTGGCGAGATCCGCCTCTGCGAAGAGCCTGCATTCGACGCAGGCACAGATGGCCTCGAGGGCCGCCTCGTCAGCCTCCTCGACCAGCTCCACATCGCCAACGAGCCGGCCGTCGAGTTGGAGTCGGTTGGCTTCACCGACCCGATGCTTGTCTAATCCGACACGGCGTCGCTTGACGCATTCCCCACCAACCTGGTAGTCATCGACGACCCTCTCCCTTGCACTGACAGCAGCGCGAGCACCATCACGGAGGTGCTCGTCATCAGCCATGATGGAGCCTCTGGGGGCGGCACCCAAGATCCGCTCAAAGCGGCGCTACGCGACTTATCCGCGCCCATTGCAGAAGACGCCAACGCCGAGACGCTGGAAGCCTGCCGCGTCCAGCTCGTCGAGAGCGCCAAGAAGCTGGCCAGCATGAGAGGCCTCTCAGAGGCTTACCAGCGCGAGATGGACCGTGCAGTGGGCGGCACGCCGGCTCCTGGCGGGCCCAGCTGCATCGGCACGGTACGGCAACATGGCACGACCATTGCCAGCATATTCGAGGCAGACCGCCCTGTCTACGCCACGCCTGCAGAGAACATACGAGCTGCTCAGGCGGCAGCAGACGAGCTGGACAAGATCGAGGGTGACGAGTGTCGCCACATGACGGAGCGCGTCCAGCGGCTCACTGACGCGGCTGCCGAGCAGCAAAAAGCCAGCTGCCGCACCGAAGCACCCAACCGGCGGGACGAAGACCCGCCTCCTCGCCGAGATCAAGGCGCGACATCCCGGACGCCGACTGGTGGCGTCCGCGACAGAAGAGACAAGGAGCCGGCTGCCAGCCGCAGTCGGACTCGCATCACCATTGAGCGCAACCAAGACGACCGCCCAAGAGCAGTGGAACAATGGGACGACTGTCCGCATCCCCCTCCTCCCCGCAGGGAGAGGCGCACCTCCCCGCCGCCTGTTGACCACTCGACACTCGGCGACCGCCTAGGCCACCGAGAAGGAGTCAGACAGAACGATGCCCGCCACCGGATCGACCACCTCAACCGGTCCCTAGCGCTAGAAGAGGAAGCACGCTGGCCCCACCTTGCTTCGGCCCCCGCATCCACGACGAGCCCTTTCCCAAAGGGTGCACGCTCCCAAGAGATACGCCCAGGTACACCGGCTCCGTGAAGCCGGAGGACTGGCTGGTCGACTACTCCACGACCGTCAGCATAGCGAACGGCAACAAGCGCGTTGCCGTGAAGTATGTTCCGCTCATGCTCCAGGGCACCGCCCGGACATGGCTGAACAACCTGAAGCCCCGCAGCATCAATAGCTGGGTAGATTTCACTGAAGCCTTCGTCCGCAACTTCACTAGCACTTACAAGCGGCCGCCCAAGCCTCGCCAACTCTCCTTGTGCGTCCAAGGTCCCAACGAATCGACTCGCGACTACCTCACGCGTTGGGCCGAGCTACGAAATTCTTGCGAAGGCGTGCACGAGGTGCAGGACATCGAGTACTTCACCGTCGGGTGTAGAGAAGGCACCCTGCTCAAAACCGACTTCTCTGCGATGAGCCGGCAACCCTTGATGAGCTGCTGGTCATAGCGGACAAGTATGCCACGGCCGACTCCTCCATGAAGACGGAGATTCAAGTTGATGCATCCGGCAAGGTGGCTCCTCAGGCCCCTCGGACTCTGGCTGGTGACACCAGTCAGCGACAGCAGCAAAACGACAACAAGCGCAAAGCACCACAGCCGGCTTCCACCAGCCGGCAGGTGGCGATAGTCGAACACCAGCAGCCGGAAGGGCAGCCTGCTCCCAAGCGTCAGAAGGGCGGCAAGCCAAATTGGTTACCCGCCTTCTCTTATGAGCAAACCCTTGATGCACCCTGCAAGTTTCACAGCAGTGCGAAGCCGTCCAACCACACCACTCAGAAGTGTCACTGGCTCACCCGAATCGCCAAGGGCGAAGGATTGCTACCTCCTCCACCAGCCGGCCCGCCGCCGCCGCCTCCTCCTCCGCAGCAGGCGGCCCGGCCAGTCGGCGCTATTCAAGATGAGTACCCAGAAGAGCAAGGAGCTTAAGTCGTCTTCACCGGTGTGGCTGACAACAGGCGCAGCCGACGTCAACAATCCCGAGAAGTGAATGCAGTAGTTGCTGAAGCCCCAAAGTTCATGCACTGGTTTGAGAAGCCGATCATTTGGAGCTGAGTCGACCACCCGGAAGTGATGCCTTGTCCGGGTTCTTACGCTCTCGTGTTGGATGCTACCTTTGCTACAGAGAGAAGAGCAGCTCGTTTTTCCCGAGTCCTGATAGATGGCGGCAGCAGCATCAACATCTTGTATCTTGATACCATGGAGAAGCTGGGCATCAAGCAGAAGCAGCTCCAGCCCAGTCGGACTATTTCCCATGACATAGTACCAGGCCTTTCACACTCACCAATCGGCAAGATCAAGATAGATGTCCTCGTTGGAGACAAAGATCATTTCCGCCGAGAGCCCGTCTGGTTTGAAGTAGTTGACCTTGAGAGCCCCTACCATACGTTGCTTGGCCGACCTGCCTTGGCCAAATTCATGGCGGTGCCACACTATGCTTACCTCAAGATGAAGATGCCAAGCACCAAGGGGATCATCACCGTCTCTAGAGACTACAAGAAATCATCCGCCTGTGTAGCTGCCAGCAGTCGGCTGGCCGAGTCCCTTGTGACCGTAGCCGAGAAGCGGCTCCTTGACCGAGTTGTGGCAATGGCCGGCAAGCAGCCGGACATGTCCCCTGATCCCAAGGAGTTGGAAGCTGAAGGTTCCTTCAAGCCGGCTAAGGAGACAAAGAAGATACCGCTAGACCCGGAGCACCCGGAGAAGTACATTATCATAGGTGCAAACCTTGACAGCAAATAGGAAAGCGAGCTCGTCGATTTCCTCCGTGAGAATCGGGACATCTTTGCATGGTCCCCCAAGGACATGCCGGGTGTTCTGACGGATCTCGCCGAGCACAAGCTACATGCCCGACCTGACGCCAAACCGGTCAAGCAACCCCTCCGCCGCCTGTCGGAAGAGAAGAGAAGAATTGTTGGTGAAGAGATAGCCCGACTCCTAGCAGCCGGCTTCATTATGGAAGTATTCTACCCAGATTGGCTGGCCAACCCAGTCCTTGTACTGAAGAAGAACAACAAGTGGCGCATGTGTATCGATTATACCTGCCTCAACAAAGCTTGCCCCAAAGATCCATGTGCCTTGCCAAGAATTGACCAAGTGATAGACTCCACAGCCAGATGAGAGCTGTTGAGTTTTTTGGATGCATATTCAGGGTACCACCAGATCAAGATGGACCCGGCCGATAGGCTGAAGACCTCTTTCATCACGCCATTCGGAGCCTTCTGCTACTTGACGATGACGTTCAGCTTGAGGAATGCCGGCGCCACATTTCAACGCTGCATGCAGAAGTGCCTCCTCAAGCAACTCGGCAGAAACGCCCACGTCTATGTGGATGATGTTGTGGTGAAGACGGAAAAGCGTGGCACCCTCCTAGAAGATCTCAAGGAGACTTTTGAAAGTATGCGCCAATTTCAGATCAAGCTCAACCCAGAGAAGTGCGTGTTCGGAGTACCAGCCGGCTAGCTCCTTGGCTTCCTGGTCTCGGAACGCGGCATTGAGTACAATCCTGTGAAGATCAAGGCCATCGAGAGGATGGAGAAGCCTGCCCGACTGAGAGACATCCAGAAGTTCACCGGCTGCTTGGCATCCATCAGCCGTTTCATCAGCCGGCTAGGCGAGAAGGCCCTTCCCCTGTACCAACTCCTGAAGAAAACCACTCACTTTGAGTGGAATGACAAGCCGGATGAGGCTTTTCTCTAGCTCAAGCAGATGTTGACCATGCCGCCTGTCCTGGCCGCGCCGGCTGCTAAGGAGCCCATGCTCCTCTACATCGCCGCCACCAGCCGGGTGGTCAGCACAGTCATTGTGGTAGAGCGCAAGGAAGACGGCAAGGTTTTGCCGATCCAAAGACCGGTGTATTACTTGAGTGAAGTATTGTCGGCTTCCAAGCAGAACTACCCTCACTACCAGAAGATGTGCTATGGTGTGCACTTTACCGCCAAGAAGTTGAAGCCATATTTTCAAGAGCACCCCATCACAGTTGTTTGCACAGCTCCGCTTGCTGAGATCATAGGCAGCCGAGATGCTTCAGGCCGAGTGGCCAAATGGGCCATCGACTTGGCCCCCTACACCATCTTCTACCAGCCTCGCACCACCATCAAGTCCCAAGCGCTGGCCGACTTCCTCGTTGACTGGGCCGAGACCCAGTACCTGCCGCCAGCGCCAGACTCCACCCATTGGCGGATGCACTTTGATGGTTCGAAGATGCGCACCAGTTTGGGAGCCGGCATCGTCCTCACCTCTCCCAAAGGCGACAAGCTCAGATACACATTGCAAATCCATTTTGCCACCTCCAACAATGTGGCCGAGTACGAGGCACTTGTACACGGACTCTAGCTTGCCAAAGAGCTCAGCATTCGCCGGATTCTGTGCTACGGTGACTCTGACTTGGTGGTCCAACAGTCGTCTGGTGACTGGGACGCCAAGGATGCAAACATGGCAAGCTACCGCTTCCTCGTCCAACAAATCAGCGGATACTTTGAAGGGTGCGAGTTCCTTCACGTGCCAAGAAACGACAACGAGCAAGCAGATGACTTGGCACGAATCGGCTCCACTCGGCAAGCCATACTGGCCGGCGTGTCCCTCCAGCGCCTCCTCAAGCCGTCCATCAAGCCTTTGCCAGAATCAGATTCCATCTTCGTGTCGGCTGCTCCTGAAACAGTCGGATCTGACCTGAAGGTCGCGGCTGTCGGCTCGAGGACTTCGGCAGGCGGCTCGGGGACTGCAGCAGTTGCACCCGACCCGGGGACTTCAGATCCCGGCCCGGGGACTGCAGCAGTCGGCTCAGGGACTGCAGCAGTCGGCTCGGGAACTTCAACAGCACAGCAAGCGGTGGCCGACTCCAACCCGCCACCGCCCAACCCAGCCACCCTAGTACAAGTAGCAGTGCTGACAGTGGAAGAAATCACAGCACCATCATGGCTCAGCCTATCCTCAACTTCCTAGTGAACAAAGAGCTGCCAGTCAATGAGATCTTGGCCCGACAGGTGCAGCGTCGGGCAGCAGCATACACCATCGTCAACAGAGAACTCATGAAGCGCAGTGTTACTCGTGTATACCAGCGCTGTGTAGAGCCGGACAAGGTCCAAGCAATCCTCAAAGATATCCACCAAGGCGAGTGTGGCAACCACGCGGCCTCAAGATCACTTGTGGCCAATGCTTTCCCCCATGGTTTCTTCTGGCCGCCTGCTCCGGAAGACGCCAAAGACTTGGTCAAGAAATGTAAAGGATGCCATAAATTCAGTTCCAAGCAACATCTGCCGGCTTCTGCACTCAAGACCATTCCCCTGGCTTGGCCTTTTGCCATCTGGGGACTGGACATGGTGGGACCATTCAAGACAGCACGCGACGGCATGACTCATCTGCTCGTCGCCGTGGACAAATTCACCAAGTGGGTAGAAGCAAAGCCAATCAAGAAGCTGAACGGTCGGACTGCTGTGACTTTTATCGCAGACATCACCACTCGGTACGGAGTACCTCACAGCATCATCACCGAGGATGGCACAAATTTTGCTAAAGGAGCCTTCGCCCGTTTCTGTGCGACGCAGGGCATCCGACTGGACTTAGCGTCCGTTGCCCACCCATAGTCAAACTGCCAGGTTGAGCGAGCAAACGGCCTCATTTTGTCCGGAATCAAGCCCTGACTGGTCGAGCCTCTGGAGCGTTCGGCCGGCTGCTGGCTCGACGAGCTGCCGACCGTCCTCTGGAGTCTGCGCACCACTCCAAACAAGTCAACTGGCTTCACACCCTTCTTCCTCGTGTACGGTGCCGAGGCTGTCATCCCAACTGACATCAAGTTCGACTTCCCTCGCATCACCATGTACACCAAGGCGGAAGCAAAGGAAGCAAGAGAAGACGGCGTCGACCTGCTGGAAGAAGGCCGGCTGTTGGCACTCAGTCGGTCTGCCATCTACCAATAGAGCCTACGCCGCTACCACAGTCGGAAGGTCAAGCCAAGATCCTTCCAAGAGGGAGACCTTGTCCTCCGGCTGATCCAGCGAACAGCCGGCCAGCACAAGCTCTCGGCCCCTTGGGAAGGCCCTTTCATCATCAGCAAAGCCTTAGGCAACGACTCCTACTACCTGATTGATGCCCAGAAGCCCAGGGCGCGCAGGAGGGACGACTCCGGCAAGGAAACAAAGCACCCGTGGAATGCAAATCTCCTTCGAAGATTTTATAGTTGATGCAGTATGTACCATGCTACCTTTTGTATTAAGTACGAAGACTTCGGGTTCCTCGAGGAGCACTCGGGGACTGCCCCTTTTTATCTATATGATAAGTATTATGCCTATGAATGTGTTATTTCTTTCTTCCGCCTGAAACCGGGTTCGACCAGTCGGCCCGGGGGCTTGCCGCCTTGTATTATGTCAGTATTTCCTGCAGTCGGACAAGTAATGTGCCGACACCTAAGCCACCTCTTGCCACAAGCCGCAACTCGTAGAGCGACTATTCGCTTGGCAAGAGTTAGAGGCAAGAAACGGGTGCTCACATGAAAATGGCTAAGGACCAAAACATTGACATAGGACAGGCCGGCTTCTCGCCTCGCCGACCGGCTGCCGAGCAGCCGGCCGGCCGGCTTCCTGCTTAGTTTACAACGTACCAATCGGCCAAAGTACTTGCCCTCCCAAAATGATGAAGTACTTGACAAGACGGCAGTCCGCAGAGCGGCTATTCGGCTGGCAAGAAGGCAACCCAGGGAGGGCGGCAAAGGAAAAAGCCAAGGAACAAAAAAGCAAGAAAAGTCGGAACTCGGCAAAAGCACAGCTTGTGTGGGAAATAATTTACAGACCAAGAGGCCCTCGGCCAACATTCAACGTAGTTTGAATACACCCCATGGGTGGAATTGTGCAAATTTAACAAAAGTTTGTTGAGGCAACTACTAAGCAGGAAAAGCTATGATAAATTGGCGGCCTAGACAAAAGGAGTAGCAGGCGGGTCCGGCAGGTTGGTGGAGTTGGGGGCGCCGGCTGGTGGAGTGGCCGGCTGGCGAGTCTCGGCTTGGCTGCCTTCATCAACAGCCGACGTGCTAGCACGCGGCTCGTTGCTGGAGGCACGGTCGAGCTGAGGCTGGCCGTCTGCTCCGACCTCCGGTGTGCCATCTTCATCATCCTCGCCTTCCTCGTCTTCCCCTTCGTCGCTGGAGTCGATGACCTCCGCCGAGTCCTCGCCGTCGTCTGGGTTCAGCCCGAACCATTCAGGCGGTGCCTCGACGCCATTTTCGTTCAGCTCAGGGACGAAGATACTGGTGTTGGTGTACTCTGTAAGAGCCTGGATTTTGGCCCGTTGCTTTCTCTTTTGATTTGTTTGGTTTTGCTCTGTTTTTCTTTTTGGAGTGGTTCTGTGGCCTTGCCACCTGGGAAATCATCCTCATTCCCCCTTCCAAGTGGCTCACCATTCTCAAAACCTTGCGAAGATCATGCCACTTCACTCCTTGACCAAACCCTAAAATCTTTTTCTAGGGAATATTCTTTTTTCTATTAAAGGAATAACCCTGTGTGCCCTAGGTTGTGAAGCAACCTATATTTCTGTCCATCCAAAAATTCCCAAATAATTCTCATAATTCCTTTGGGTCATATGTTGCTCAAATATGCCCAAACTTTCCTGTCCTAGCCCAAGAATAATTCCCCAATAATTATTCTTCATTTCTTTCCATAGTGGCATTTTGTGAAGGAAGTGCCACCTATACAATCTTGTTTGCTCCCAAACTTGTTGGGCATTCTTTTATGTCCAAATAATTGCCTCATGCCAAAATTCAACTTTATTTGCCTAGCCAATCTCCCTCAGTGATTTTTCAAAGTTTCTGTCCAAATAGAAGCTTTGTGAAGGAAGTGAAAGCTAGGATTATCCAAATGAGTTGGAATTTTGCAGGCCTCTTCATGTGCTCATATAATTACCCTCCTCCAAATTTCAGCTCCATCCAATCATCTATGTGAGCACAGGACCAAACCTTTGATTCTGGCAATATTTTCAGGTGGTGAAGCAAGTGCATGTTATATTGCTTCAGAAATCCCGATAAATTACCAGATTGTGCTTCTACCCTTATAACACCTCTCCACCAAATTTGGCACCATTTCAATTAGCCAATATTTCTCTAAAATTATTGCAAGTTTCTGGTTAGCAAGGATGTTTGTAAAGCAAGTACCATTTTGGTAAATCCAATTGGTATGAAATTTCTACAGCATCATTGTATGACCAAATCATCATCCTATGCCAAATTTGAGCTCAAGTTGATGCTTCATGTGAGTGTATCATCCAAATATCTAATTCTGGCCATTATAGTGGTTTCTACAGCAACCCTCATCTAAACTCCTCCTCTTAGTCCGATTTTTGGAGATCAACATCACCTTAGTGGGTGATCATCAGCCGACAAAATATTTACCACGTTACCAAGCTGGTGTCACCACATCAAGTTACAAACACCTTCTTCTTTTCTTTTGAGCTAAGTGCAAATCTCTTCTTTGCCCCTGGCCCGATTTATTTCCTCATTTTGACTAAGGGCACGATGGTCTATCTACTAGACATGGTCGGCCGAGCCAAAACCCGGAGTTTGCTCCAGTGCGTGTGGTGATCACGCTGAGGTCATGCCTAATTGCGTGCTCTAGCTTGTTCTTGCCCCTGTGCTCATCTCCTCCCTCCTCGTCTCGACGTCCAACCATGTCCTGGAGCTTCCCCGTGATCGACTGCATCTCCCTGCGTCGCTGCCTCATCGTGGTTCGCCTTAAATGCGTCGCAAACGCCATGCACGTGTGATGCCTAGCCACTGTCCACCATTAGAGCACTGCTCGAGCTCGCTAGCGATGCTCTAGATCCCTCCCCCGCGGCTATTTAAGGACCTCTGAACCCCTCCGCAACTCATTCATCCCTCCCCCGCCTCATTTGCCCTCTGGAGTCGCCCGCTCTCGCCGGAGTTGGCCTCTGTCCGCCATGGCCGCCGCGGTTCCTCCTTGGTCCCGGCAAGCCTAGTCCCTCCCCGCTCCTTCCTAGTTGTCCACTACATTCCCCTCGTCTCTGTGGTTCGCCCCAACCCCTTGCCCCTCACCGGAGAGCCCCGTGGCCGCGTCTCCCAAGTTCGGCCACCGCTCACTCCGACCGACCTAGCCACTTCCAGCCTCCTCCGACCTCACCACCATCCTCCCCACTCCACCACGAGCCGCCCCACACCCTCGGCCCTCACCGGAGCGCCTGCTTCGCCGAGCACCACCACCGGCCGTCCGCCTCTGCTCCTCTCTGTTGCGTCGCCGCGCGCTCGTGCAGCTCCTCCTCCGGCGTTGTTTCCTCTCTGGATGGATGCGGCGCAACGCCCTGAAGCCCCCGGTGCCCACGCCCTGGCCTGAGGTGGCCGGAGCCGGCCAGGCCATCGCCGGCAGCGCGGCCCCTCCCCTGCTTCCTTGTTCCCGTGCGGGGGGCAGCGCGAGGAAGAGGACGAGCGCACCTGGCCCCACCCCCTGCCCTGGACCCCACGCACCAGCGGCCCAGGCGCCTCATCCCATGTGGCAAGTGGAAACGGTTTCTGGTGAGTACATTTTCGTTTGATGAAAACGTATTACTTTCCTTCTTTGGCAGGAATGCGCTTTCCCTTCTGGAAAATGTATTTTTCGTCAACTGCGGGCAAGAATGCGCTTTCACTGTTCCGAAAGCGTATTTTCTGAAATCCGTTTCTGTCTTATCCACTCAGGGACCCGTTGGTGATGAAAACTTTCACAGATTGGTCCCTGGTGTTCAACCCTTCATAACTTTTTGCTCCAACTCCGTTTGAGGTGAATCCAAAGTCCACGTCTTTGTTTCGTTGAGCCTGTTCTGTTTTTTGCATTTTCACTATGGTTTGACACTGTGAAAATGACCTTTTTGCCCTTGCTCTTAATCAGCCCCCTCCGAGAGAGAACGGTTTCCGACGATTCGTTCTGCGAGCTTCTCGCACTTTCTCTCGGTGATTTCTTCCACCCCAGGCAAGCCACAACCACCATTTGCATGATAGCAAGGCAGTAGCATTGGTTTTCAACTTGAATCTTTAATAATTGTCTGTTTGTTTTACTACTGCTGTCGTTATTTCGGTTATGCTTATGGATCGGTGATTACCGTCATGCTATGCGTTATTGCACCTTGTTATCATGAACTGCTTGCTAGTGTTACTTTCATATTGTCATGCTTGATAGAAGTACATGTTGGGTTGGTCATGTTCTTCGGTACATAACTAACGTCAGTTACTGAGTACCATTAATATGCATTGTTCCTTTGCTATTAATAGGTTAAGTGCTTACTCGGTTATGTTATTGATGTGTTCTTGCATGGTACTTATTGTTGATGCTAATGGTCATGTTATGTTGTGAGTAGTGTTGTACTTGTAATATTCCTGCTTGTCATGATGCTATGCTCAGTTGGATATGATTCATTGTTGATATGGTGGATAGTTATGTTGCACCCTCATGTTATGTTGATATCATGCTCATGTATTGTAATTGCGTCATGTCATTTTATCATGACTCAGCATATTGCATTCAAGTTTAACCGGATTAATATGAACTTGAACAATTGTTGGCTGAGTCATGGTGCCACCATATCGAGCTGACCAGTGCAACCACGCTTACCTTTATGGGAAGGTCCTAACTGGGTCTATTGTCTTGCCTCTCGCCGGTGCCTCCAAGGAGGGAAGGTTATGGGCATGCGGTACCCTGGCCCGGTAAGCAGACATAACCTTTTGTGCCCGTAGTTGGATGATAAGCGCTTTTGTCCCTGTTTGGGACCATTTTGTTTTGCCACGACGGTGGTCGTTGGTGCCTTTGGTAGGCACGGGGCCACCCAGGACTTATCCCAGAGAGGAGTTTGTCGGAGTGGCCGGGAGAATGTCATGGCAGTAGGACGGTTTTGTCAGAACGCCGTTGGTCCACCCGAATGGGAGCATGAGGCCATGGGTTCCGTGGTGTGGGTACAGTGTACTAACCTCTGCAGAGTGTATACTAAATCTATCGATAGCCGCACACGCGGATAAGGGCCCAGTTCGTAGTTGCTCACACTGTGAGTCAACAGTAAATAATAATAATAATGTGCTTAATAACAACCCCGGTTCGATGATGAGGTAAGTTGGTTCTGTGATCCGTGAATGATCACCGTTTGGTTAAGAGGTAACCCGTTGAACCAGAGTGGTTCCGTTTGTGATCCGTGAATGATCACTGTGGTATCGAGGATAGCGAGCTGTTGGATATTCGTGATGTTGTGCGAGAATCATGGGTAAAGATGAAGCTCCTTGTGGTCATTTAATGATTACTACAGTATGGTTTATACCAAGCTTGATTTGATCCTGAGATGATCGTGTGATGTCCGAGGTTGGTAAGTGATACATGTGATGGTTATGAGTTAACCCGAGCAGAATAAGTGGTGCATATAGTGTCATCATTTTGCATGCTAGTATCGTCAGATTTATATGTTCATGCCATGATCATATTGTTCTAGTTGTATCATGTTGTTCCTGCCATGTTATCCTGCTGATCTCATGATAATTCCAGCTTAACCTGTAATTTCCATGTTGTTGTTTGTCTTGAATGCTTCTGGTTAGTGTGAGCTTGCAAGTACATTCAATGTACTGACCTGGCGTGTCATGCCAGTTTGCAGGTCATGCCGTGATTGCTTGATTGCTTGTCGTGGTTTCCGTTCGTGAGAGCTAGGATAAGCGTTCCAGCCAGAGTCCCTGCGGAGTGGAGTTCACCACCGTCGTCGTTGTTCCGCTGCTAGAAGTTTTTCCGCTGCTTCGAGTTGTTCTGCTGCTTGCATAGAGCAACTGAGGATGGCGTAGTGTCGCCGTGCTGATGTTATTCATTGTAATATCGAAGACCATGTATTCATATTCGTGTAATAATAGAAAGCTTGTTTGTTCTATGCTAAGCAGTGTCGTATTCCAAAAGACTTATCCTCGATCTCTGGGCTGGAATACGGGGCGTTCCGGTTTCTCTGAGCCGGGGTGCCACAACGCTTGGTATCAGAGCAGGTCTGGGTAGGACGCCCTAGTCAGTGCGAGCGGTAGAAACCGGTAGAAATCAGTAGTTTAAAGTCCGGCTTGTTTATTGTGTTTGGTTGCTACATTTGTTTGTTTCATAGCATGCATATAACCTTAGTATTTGTTGCTAACGGTTTATCTGGTAAGTGTAGCTGGCATCGGTTCGGATCCACTACAGCTCAGCCTTTGCATTTCTCCAGTTTTCTTTTCTTGCTTGTTTTTCGGTGTTTGGTGTCATTTCTCTACCAGTAGAGTAATGCCAAGTGATTCTGACACTGTTTGCAAAAATGGTGCTCAGACATCTCGCCGATATCCTCCTTTCAGCTCCGCCTATCGTTTCGGGGATGGACATGCTTCTATCCCGAATAGCTCTTTCATTTTTTTCATGTTGACAACCCTTAATGATCTTAGTTATTAAGAAAGGGCAATGTCAGCAGCCTCAGTTTTTCCCCGCTATCCTATCTCTTGGACAAGTACGGATCTTTTTCCGCCCGCTTGATAATAATGTGGTTGCGACCTTCGTGTCTCACTACATTATTACCGAGTGTGTCCTCGCCTCCGAGCTAGTCCAGGTTCAATCTGGCTAAGCTAGCACTTGGTGTGGCGCCGTTTACACCAATTCTTCCACACATTTATTCGTTCTCGTGCACACCGTCACAGCATGCTAGATCGTAGAACCGGAGATCCTGCGAGATTTGTGTGCTTAAGTAGGCATGCATATTGTGTGACTAGCAGTACTATGTGACTTTGATTGTGCGTGAATTGTTTGATTAGTTGAGTTTTCTTTTGCTTCTTTCTTTTTTGGGCCCCGGTGTTACATTATTTTTCCCCTATGAAGAGTTGCTCATCAACTGACACCGGACTCAAAGAAGTAATAAGGAGTTCATATATTTGGAAACTCAGCTAAACCGAATGGGATTCTCAGCCGACTGCAGTGGAATGGGGAATATCTGATTTTGAGGCTGATAATCAATTTTGCATTTGTGTGCACTCCTCACAACAGTACTGATAACTCAAGTCTACATCAGTACAAAATCCTCACAGCAGTAATGATCAAGTCAGCAGCAAGGCAAGTGAGGTACCAGATCAACGGTATATTTTCAGTCAAAGGTATGGATCATATACAAAATTTTGGCTCCGCAATGCATGATGCTTGAAATATGTTATCATCCGAAATAAGGTCAGAATGTGATATGCTCAAGGAAGACAGTCAAACACATTTTCTCATGCAAATAATCATCCACCGAATATTATGGGCATGTGTGTAGATGTCAGTCTGCATATTAGTATGAAGCTTTGGATGTAAGAAACTCAGTCTTCTTCCACACGTTATCGAAAGAAATTTATGATGCAAGGCTCCCCAATTTTCATCAGCATGATATGTGAACAACTTCCGGTCCAAGATACCCGGTCTTTCTCAGCAAGATACCTCGGTAAAAGCTTCCGACAGACGAAAATGATTTTTTCTCAACAAGCAAATCCGAGGAGAAGTTTCTCAAGTACGGAACACAGGCTTCTCCGGCACAATAATCAGACCAAGTTTCGTGCGTAAGCTATAGAGCTTTCTTCTGCACGATACCCAGACAAAAGATTTGAGCAGAAGTTAACAAGTCTTCCTCAGCAAGCTACTCGAATGGCTTCTCTCGTAAGCCACTCAGCCCCCGTCAGTACAACCTCATGTATCGTCCTCAGAGGATATATGATGAGTTGCTAATGTATGGCAGTACCGCTCAAGAATCAGACTCGCAACATTTTGTCCGAAGCACAAATCCGTCAGGGCATGTGTCTTCTTCAGAAAGCCAGTGTTTGGTTGCATATGGTTCTTATATATGGTGAGCATGCATCCCCAGTCATATCAGTCACTCATACGAGATGCGGCAGGGATCCAGCAGATATACCTAAGGAAAGTAAAGATCCCACAACCTCATGAGTCAGGCAAAGGAATATAAGCAGAGGTACATCTCATGAATTACAAGAATCGACAAGATCTAGGGATGACATCACAGGATCAACAATCTTGACAATGGTTATCAAGGTCATTATTCCCGCAACTGACAAGGAGATGTCCTAACACCTTGTCACCTTCTTGGACGATTGGCCTCAGCAATGAGCTCCGCACAGCTACAAACCCCGGGTATATGTCATATATGTGCGGACCCAGGTCAGAAAACGGGCACAAGGAATAATGTCAAAAATATGACACTAATCACGTCCCTGGTCATCCGAAGAATCAAGGACAGGTGTGGCCAAGTTATTTCAGTAAGGTATCCTAACAAAGGAAATCATGACCATCAAAGGATGAGAGCGACAGCAACGGTATGATGATGAATTTTGCGCGACCATCAGGGTCCAGATACCCAAGTCAGTTGAAAGCCGTAATTCCATATGGATCCACAAAGGAATACTCTCAGTGGCCTACTCTGTTTTACAAGGATTTCATATCCCGCTGACCCGATTGGAATGGTTAGTGGGGAAAATCCAAATGGGCATACCGACAAAATGAAAAAATCAAAAGCCGAACAATCAGCTCAGAGCCGGTATACTTACCGACGGAATCAAGTACACGGTCAGTCTGTCAGGAAAAAGCAATTGTCCGTCAGCCCCCTGTCAGGCCAGTCTCAAGATGTAAATATTTGAGATATGACACAACTATAACTCCATACACTGTTATATTGCTCACGACAAAAGACAGTCGAACCTTTGGTACATATCTCATGCTCGAGCCAAAGGAATAAATCAAAAATAAATCAGTACCATTTATGAGCAGTCAGATCCCGTCAGAAGATGGCCATGATTAATTCTTAGCATTTATTGAAACCAGAAGGCCTGCATTTATTTGAAGCAACCCCATGACAGAAGTAAAAAGGTTTTCATGACCAAAACAAAATTTATGCTCAGATCCATTGGATATCACCACGAGTATGGAGAATCAACGTCAGTAAAAAAGGAATTGGTATATGAGCAAAGACCCGTCAGAATCTGGGGAAATGTGAAGCAAGCCACCCCAGACCAAGATAAGTTGATCGTCTGAAATTCTTGGGGGAACAATAACTAAAGGAAAAAGGATACCCGAGTTGGAAACGATGATCTCAAGTCATACTTGTTCCCTGAGCAACAAAATCTTGAGGACGAGATTTCCTTAAGGGGGTAAGAGTTGTAACAGCCTGGATTTTGGCCTGTTTCTTTCTCTTTTCATTTATTTGGTTTTTGCTCTGTTTTTCTTTTTGGAGTGGTTCTGTGGCCTTGCCACCAGGGAAATCATCCTCATTCCCCCTTACAAGTGGCTCATCATTCTCAAAACCTTGCGAAGATCATGCCACTTCACTCCTTGACCAAACCCTAAAATCTTTTTCTAGGGAATATTCCTTTTTCTATTAAAGGAATAACCCTGTCTGCCCTAGGTTGTGAAGCAACCTATATTTCTGTCCATCCAAAAATTCCAAAATAATTCTCATAATTCCTTTGGGTCATATGTTGCTCAAATATGCCCAAATTTTCCTGTCCTAGCATAATTATTCTTCATTTCTGTCCAGAGTGGCATTTTGTGAAGGAAGTGCCACGTATCCAATCTTGTTTGCTCCCAAACTTTTTGGGCATTCTTTTATGTCCAAATAATTGCCTCATGCCAAAATTCAACTTTATTTGCCTAGCCAATCTCCCTCAGTGATTTTTCAAAGTTTCTGTCCAAATAGAAGCTTTGTGAAGGAAGTGAAAGCTAGGGTTATCCAAATGAGTTGGAATTTTGCATGCCTCTTCATGTGCTCATATAATTACCCTCCTCCAAATTTCAGCTCCATCCAATCATCTATGTGAGCACAGGACCAAATCTTTGATTCTGGTAATATTTTCAGGTGGTGAAGCAAGTGCATGTTATATTGCTTCAGAAATCCTGATAAATTACCAGATTGTGCTTCTACCCTTATAACACCTCTCCACCAAATTTGGCACCATTTCACTTAGCCAATATTTCTCTAAAATTATTGTAAGTTTTTGGTCAGCAAGGATGTTCGTGAAGCAAGTACCATTTTGGTAAATCCAATTGGTATGAAATTTCTACAGCATCATTTTATGACCAAATCGTCATCCTATGCCAAATTTGAGCTCAAGCTGATGCTGCATGTGAGTGCATCATCCAAATCTCTAATTATGGCCATTATAGTGGTTTCTATAGCAACCCTCATCTAAACTCCTCCTCTTAGTCCGATTTTTGGTGATCAACATCGCCTTAGTGGGTGATCATCAGCCGACAAAATATTTACCACGTTACCAAGCTGGTGTCACCACAGCAAGTTACAAACACCTTCTCACTGATTTACTTTGGAGCTAAGTGCAAATCTCTTCTTTGCCCCTAGACCGATTTATTTCCTCATTTTGACTAAGGGCATGACGGCCTATCTAGTAGACATGGTCGGCCGGGCCAAAACCCGGAGTTTGTTCCAGTGCGTGTGGTGATCATGCTGAGGTCGTGCCCAATTGCGTGCTCTGGCTTGTTCTTGCCCATGTGCTCGTCTCCTCCCTCCTCTTCTCGACGTCCAACCATGTCCTGGAGCTTCCTTGTGATCGACTGCATCTCCCTGCGTCGTTGTCTCGTCATGGTTCGCCTTAAATGCGTTGCAAACGCCATGCCCATGCGATGCCCAGCCAATGTCCACCATTAGAGCACTGCTCGAGCTCGCTAGCGATACTCTAGAGCCCTTCCCCGCGGCTATTTAAGGACCCCCGAACCCCTCCGTAGCTCATTCATCCCTCCCCCGCCTCATTTGCCCTCTGGAGTCGCCCGATCTCGCCGGAGTTTGCCTCTATCCGCGATGGCCGCCACGGTTCCTCCTTGGTCCCGGCAAGCCTAGTCCCTCCCCGCTCCTTCCTAGCTGTCCACTGCATTCCCCTTGTCTCCGTGGTTCACCCCAACCCCTTGCCCCTTGCCGGAGAGCCCCGTGGTCGCGTCTCCCAAGTCCGGCCGTCGCCTCCGCCGTACGGCCACCGCTCACTCTGGCCGACCTAGCCACTTCCAGCCTCCTCCGATCTCACCACCGTCCTCCCCACTCCACCACGAGCCGCCCCACACCCTCAGCCCTCGCTGGAGCGCCTGCTTCGCCGAGCACCACCACCGGCCGCCCGCCTCTGCTCCTCTCTGTCGCGTCGCCGCGCGCCCGTGCAGCTCCTCTTCTGGCGTCGTTTCCTCTCTGGATGGATGCGGCGCTCCGCCCTGAAGCCGCCGGTGCCCGCGCCCTAGCCTGAGGTGGCCTGAGCCGGCCAGGCCATCGCCGGCAGCGCGGCCCCTCCCCTGCTTCCTCTGTCCCGTGCGGGGGCGGGGGGCAGCGCGAGGAAGAGGATGAGCGCGCCTGGCCCCTCCCCCTGCCCCTGGGTCCCCTTCGCCAGCGGCCCAGGCGCCTCATCCCATGTGGCAATTGGAAACGGTTTCTAGTGAATACGTTTTCGTTTGATGAAAACGTATTACATTTCTTCTTTGGCAGGAATGCGCTTTCCCTTCTGGAAAATGTATTTTTCCTCTACTGCGGGCAAGAATGTGGTTTCACTGTTCCTAAAGCGTATTTTCTGAAATCCGTTTCTGTCTTATCCACTCAGGGACCCGTTGGTGATGAAAACTTTCACAGATTGGTCCCTGGTGTTCAACCCTTCATAACTTTTTGCTCGCAACTCCATTTGAGGTGAATCCAAAGCCCACGTCTTCGTTTCGTCGAGCCCGTTCTGTTGGTTTCATTTTCACTATGGTTTGACACTGTGAAAATGACCTTTTTCCCTTGCGCTTAATCAGCCCCCTCCGAGAGAGAACGGTTTCCGGCGATTCATTCTGCAAGCTTCTCGCACTTGTTCCCAGTGATTTCTTCCACCCCAGGCAAGCCACAACCACCATTTGCATGATAGCCATGCAGTAGCATTGGTTTTCAACTTGAATCTTTAATAACTGTCTGTTTGTTTTACTATTGATGTCGTTATTTCGATTATGCTTATGGATCGGTGATTACCATCATGCTATGCATTATTGCACCTTGTTATCATGAACTGCTTGCTAGTGTTACTTTCATGTTGTCATGCTTGATAGAAGTAGATGTTGGGTTGGTCATGTTCTTTGGTACATGACTAACGTCGGTTACCGAGTACCGTTAATATGCATTGTTCCTTTACTATTAGTCGGTTAAGTGCTTACTCGGTTATGTTATTGATGTGTTCTTGCATGGTACTTATTGTTGATGATAATGGTCATGTTATGCTGTGAGTAGTGTTGTACTTGTAATATTCCTGCTCGTCATGATGCTATGCTCAGTTGGATATGATTCATTGTTGATATGATGGATAGTTATGTTGCACCCTCATGATTATGTTGATATCATGCTCATGTATTGTAATTGCATCATGTCATTTTATCATGACTCAGCATATTGCATTCAAGTTTAACCGAATTAATTTGAACTTGAACAACTGTTGGCTGAGTCATGGTGCCACCATATCAAGCTGACCAGTGCAACCAAGCTTACCTTTATGCGAAGGTCCTAACTGGGTCTATTGTCGTGCCTCTCGCCGGTGCCTCCAACGAGGAAAGGTTATGGGCGTGCGGTACCCTGGCCCGGTAAGTAGACATAACCTTGTGTGCCCGTAGTTGGATGATAAGCGCTTTTGTCCCCGTTTGGGACCGTTTTGTTTTGCCACGACGGTGGCCGTTGGTGCCTTTGGTAGGCACGGGGCCACCCAGGACTTATCCCAGAGGGGAGTTTGTCAGAGTGGCCGGGAGAGTGTCATGGCAGTAGGACGGTTTTGTCGGAACGCCGTTGGTCCACCTGAATGGGAGCATGAGGCCATGGGTTCCGTGGTGTGGGTACAGTGTACTAACCTCTGCAGAGTGTATACTAAATCTATCGATAGCCGCGCCCCCGGATAAGGGCCCAGTTTGTAGTTGGTCACATTGTGAGTCAACTGTAAATAATAATAATGATGTGCTTAATAACAACCCCGGTTCGATGATGAGATAAGTTGGTTCTGTGATCCGTGAATGATCACCGTTTGGTTACGAGGTAACCTATTGAACCAAAGTGGTTCCGTTTGTGATCTGTGAATGATCACCGTGGTATCGAGCATACCAAGCTGTTGGATATTCGTGATGTTGTGCGAGAATCATGGGTAAAGATCAAGCATACCAATCTTGATTTGATCCTGAGATGATCGTGTGATGTCCGAGGTTGGTAAGTGATACATGTGATGGTTATGAGTTAACCTGAGCAGAATAAGTGGTGCATATAGTGTCAACATGTTGCATGCTAGTATCGTCAGATTTATATGTTCATGCCATGATCATATTGTTCTAGTTGTATCATGTTGTTCATGCCATCTTATCCTGGTGATCTCATGATAATTCCTGCTTAACCTGTAATTGCCATGCTGTTGTTTGTCTTGAATGCTTCTGGTTATTGTGAGCTTGCAAGTACATTCAATGTATTGACCTGGCGTGTCATGCCAGTTTGCAGGTCATGCCGTGATTGCTTGATTGCTTGTCATGGTTTCCGTTCGTGCGAGCTAGGATAAGCGTTCCAGTCAGAGTCCCTGCGGAGTGGAGTTCACCACCGTCGTCATTGTTCCACTGCTAGAAGTTTTTCCACTGCTTCGAGTTGTTCTGCTGCTTGCATAGAGCAACTGAGGATGGCGTAGTGTCGCCATGCCGGTGTTATTCATTGTAATATCGGAGACCTTGTATTCATATTCGTGTAATAATAGAAAGCTGGTTTGTTCTATGCTAAGCAGTGCCGTATACCAGAAGACTTCTCCTTGATCTCTGGGCTGGAATACGGGGTGTTCCGGTTTCTCTGAGCCGGGGTGCCACATAATCGGCGATCGCCGACGCGTGAATTTGGAGGTCACGCTTCACCGCCACCAACTCAGCACCGACTTCTTGCCGAAACATGGTCAACTGGGCTAGATCCAGCCAACGATACCACGGCTTGGCGAACTCCAAGGCTCGCTTCGCTCCCGCTCGCGCCGCGGAGCCCTTCCACGCCTCAAGAAGGCCGGCGGCCACTTCCAATCAGTCGGCAGTCCGACTGGGGGTGCGCGGGGCTTGCATGTCCGGCCAGAGGGCGGAGATCGCTTGAGCCCCGGCACGCTGCTGCCGGCGGAGCATCCGGCTGGCTGGCTGGAAGCGAGCTTGAATGCTAAGGAGCTACTCGCTAAGGGACCGAGGGGCGTCGGCAGTGATCTCCGCGCCTTCCACCCTTCGTTCCTTGCAGCGAGCCTCGATAGCCTGATTGGCGGCAACGGAGTTGTCGGGGAAGAAGTCTGCGCAAGCAGAGCAATAAGTCAGAAACCAGAAGCTAGAAGCCGGCTCGCCCGGAAGCCGGTAGTCGAAAGAAAAGAAAGAAGCTCACCATCGACTATGTCTTCAATCTCGCCATAGCCGGCGGTCAGCGCCGCCTTCGTCTCAGCCTAGCCGGTGCGCTCAGTCTCAAATTCAGTCAGGAGCTTGGCTTCGTTGTCTGCCACCTGCTTCAAGGCCGTCTTGTGAAGCTCCGCCTGGTCCTTCAATTCGTTGGCTAGGCGGTCGCGCTCCTGGGCCGCCTTGTTGCACTCGTCCTCCTTGGCACGCAGTGCGGTGTTGGCTTCGCCCAGTTGCTGCTGCAAGACGGCGTTGGTCTCTGCAAGAGCAAGAAAGGAAAGATATCAACAAATCAAGAAAGAGGAGAAGTAGTTACAGGAAGATCCGACCCGATTGCTCAGCGGTCGGCTCGCATCTCGGGGACTACAGTCCGCGGGTGCGCTAACGCGCCCCCGCAGAGAAAAGAAGATGGAGTACTTACTCCGGCTCTCTACCAAGTCGGCGGTCCGTCGGTCCAGCTCCCGGATATTGGCATTGAAGGTGGCCGCGCGGATGTTGTGATAGTCCTGTAACAAAGCAATAGAAAAAGAAATAAGCCAGAACTCAGAGCCCACTATGAAGTTCCAGGCCGCCTGCTCAGCAGCCAGCCCAGAACTCGGGGACTACACCCAGTGGGTGCGCTGGCGCGCCCCCACCGAAGATCACAGAAATCAAAAGCAAGAAGCAAAGTTACGTACCCGGACGGTGGCCAGCGTCTTCATGAACACTTTCATGCACTGCGAAACAGCGGCGGCTTCGGCCCTGAAGTCGGCTTAGACGTCTTGTGCCGCCTTGGTCAAGGCGCTCATCCCACCCCCGTGTACCCACTCGGCCGGCGCGGCACTGGTGGCTTCGGCTTCAGGGGCCGACGAGCTGGTGCTCCCGACCTCCGCCGGCCTCGGCGCCGATGCCGCTTTCTCCATACGGCATCGCACTGGAGTGCGGGCCATGGGGGCCGAGCCCACTACCAGCTCGCCTCCGGCTGACGTCACCAATGGGGCGGCCGATCGGCTGGCCTGCGCGTCTGCAGTCGGCGGTTGCGGAGGCACCTCCATCTCTGGCAAGACGGCATCGCCGCCTTCCTTCTCCCTGATCGGATGCTCACCACCAGCTCCCCCAGCCGGCACCAAGAACTCTGGCACTGGTGGCGCAGAGCGCAGGGGGTGACGAGCAGCAGGGTTCCAGGACGCGCTGTGTCCTCGGCTCGCTTCTTCGCCGCGGCGTTGGCTTGGGCCTTGGCCGCAGCGTCCGCGTCCGCTTGCTCCACCTTGGCTGCGGCCGCCTTGTCGGCCTCCGCCTTCTTGGCGGCGGCTTCCTTCTCCTCCTGCACCTCCCGTGCGTTCCTCTCCTGCGCCTCCCGGAGATCGGCGGCTGGGTCTACACGGCGGTTGTTGGTGGAGCCCTCCGCCGTCCTGACGACGGAGGCCGAGGTCGACCGTTCGAGAGAGAGGGGGGGCCTGCTCAAGAGAAGGAGGAGAAGGAAATTCAGAAGGAATCAACAAGATAAAGAGTAAATAGAAGACATGAGAAAGGCTGAGGACTTACACCGACACCATCGGAGGCTGCTTGGGGGCCTTCTGGAACTTGGCCGCCTTCGCGGCGGCCGTGCTCTTGGCCGCGGCAGCAGCGTGCTTTGGCTTCTTGGGGTGGCTGCCGAATAGCAGCACGCCTCGGTGTTTCAACCCGCCGCCTGGTGCGGTCGGCGCGGCGGCCGAAGAGCTCGGGCCCGTCTTGTCGGCAGGCGGCGGACGGCGCGGCACCTCCGCCTCCTCCTCCTCCTCGTCGTCGTCATCTGACCAGTCCTCCATGCCTCCTCCTCCGGAGCCGCCTGCTCCACCGCCACCGCCTGTAGCGTCGTCTTCCAGGGTGGCCGCCCCCAAGTCGAGGTCCGCCATGTCGCTCGCATCCCGATCCGGCAGGAAGTCGGCGTTGGCCTCGAGCTGGAGGGGGAGGACCTGCATCATGGTCGGGTTGGTCAACCGGCAGGAGAGAAGCCGGCAAGAGAGAAGCCGACACAAGAGAACCCGGCAAGAGAAAAATGAAAGAGTCAAGAGTTTACCATAGCTGGCGGGTCTGCGTGGGAATACGGCTGCTTGCCGAACCGCCACTCCTCCGGCTCGAGCTTGAGGTTGGCAATCTCTTTCACCAAGTAGGCCACCTCAGCAGTCGGCATCTCCTTGGTGCACATCCGACATGGGTCGCGATGCCCACTCATCTAGCTGATGATGTGGGGCCAGCCTTGGAGCGGGAGGACTCGGCGCACCACGAAGGCGAGTAGCAGGTCGGCCGCCTTGAGGCCCTCTGACTCCTTCATCACCTTGAGGCGGGCGATGGCGGCGGAGGCGTCGGGCGAGAGCGGCTTTGGCTTGAAGCCCCAGTTGGTGCGGGGCTCGGCAGGCGGACCGGGTACATAATCCGGCAAGTTGATGAAGTCAATCGCCGGGTTGACATTCTTCTCGTAGAAATACGACTTCTGCCACAGCTTCACCGATTGGATCAGCTTGATGGCTGGGAAGGCATTGCGGGCACCCGGGCGACGCACGACGACAACGGCCCCGCACTGGGCCGCCTCCTCCCTCGCTGAGCTGCCGAGCTTGGTGTAGAAGAAAGCTCCCCAAAGCTCGATGGTGGGGAGGATGCCGAGGTATCCCTCGTAGTGGGTGACGAAGGCTGACAGCAGCAGCACCGTGTTCGGCGTGAGGTGGTGCGGCTGGCGGCGATAGAAGGTGAGGAATGAGCGGAGGGAGCCGCTCGCCGGCAGGCCGAAGCCCCAGAGGAAGTGCGAGCGGAAGATGACACGCTCGCCTTCCTTTGGCGCCGGCGAGATCTCGTCGGTGGGCGGCACGCGCGTCTTGACATAGCCCTTGCCGGGCAGCCGCTGTGTGTCGCGAAGGAAGGTAAGATGGTCCTCATGGATGACGGAGCCGTCCCAAGCACCGGCACGCTCCATGGAAGCTTGAAATCGAGGAAGAAGCGAAAAGCAGCAACGTCAAGCCACGACAGCACTTCGGCGGAGCTCGAGCGCAGCGGCGGCGAGGAAGAAGCAGAAGCGATAGGGGGCGAAGGAGAGGAGAGCGCGCGTGCCTTGGCCGCTCCCCTTCTCCCCCAATTTATAGCCCCTGGCTACGAAGCCGAGGGGGCGGGGCGTGGGATTAACTGCGCCCACGTCCCACGGCCCCGCATTTACCGCACGGTAAAAGCGCGTAGTGATGGCGCGCGGGATCCCAACCGCCCCGCCTCGGCCGCAGCGGATCCCCGTGCGTGCTGAGGATTGGTAGTGGCGGGCCCGGCCTGCAGCACGTCCCATCACGCTCGTGGGCTGGCAGGACGGTTTGGTCGGCTGGCGCCGTGTGGCGAGCGAGCGGCGGGCGGTAGGCCTAGGGGCCTAGCTAGCGCACCACCTGGCTAGTGTTGATGAAACTTCGAGAGCATCGCCTTTATGCCAAATTCTCCAAGTGTGAATTCTGGTTGCCAGACATATCTAGGCCATGTAATCTCTGGTAAGGGTATTGCTGTCAATCCTGAGCGAGTTCAAGCCGTCCTTGATTGGACTCCACCTGAAACGGTCAAGCAAGTTCGGAGTTTCCTTGGCTTAGCGAGCTACTGTCGCCGCTTCGTCGAGAATTTCTCCAAGGTTGCTAAACCTCTAACTGAACTCCTCAAGAAAGATAAAAAGTTCGAGTGGACCCCATAGTGCGAGTTTAGCTTTCAGGAACTGAAAAGATGCCTGACATCTGCTCCCGTACTCGTACCACCAGATTTTTCTAAGGACTTTGTTATCTATTGCGACGCCTCGCGACAAGGACTAGGTTGCATACTCATGCAAGATCGTCATGTGATTGCCTACGCTTCTCGACAGTTGCGTCCACATGAGGATAACTATCCCACACATGATCTAGAGCTTGCAGCTGTGGTCCATGCACTCAAAACATGGCGACATTACCTTCTCGGTAATCGTTGCGAGATTTACACCGAGCACCAAAGTCTGAAATACATCTTCACCCAACCGGATTTGAATCTCAGGCGAAGACGTTGGGTTGAGTTGATCTCAGACTACGACTTAGGAATAACTTACACCCCGGGCAAAGCCAATGTCATGGCTGATGCGCTAAGTCATAAATCTTATTGTAATAACCTGATGTTACAACAAAGTCAACCACTTCTCCACGAGGAATTTCGTAATCTTAACCTTCACATTGTTCCTCGAGGATTCCTATCCACCCTGGTGGCGAAACCTACCCTTACGGATCAGATCATCAAAGCTCAGAAGGTAGATCCGGGAATCTCCCGTATTAAGAGAAACATCAAGAAAGGAGTCGCGGATTGTTTCTCCGTTGATGATCAAGGTGTTGTGTTCTTTGGAGACCGTCTAGTGGTTCCCAAGGTACGCAACCTGAGGCGGTTGATCCTTAAGGAAGCTCATGAATCTCCTCTCACCATTCATCCCGGTAGTACTAAAATGTATCAAGACCTACGCCAGAGGGTTTTGGTGGACTAGGATGAAGAGAAAAATTGCTCAATACATTGCTAATTGCGACGTCTGTCGTCGTGTTAAAGCAGAGCATCAATGGCCCGCTGGCACCCTTCAACCTTTGGCTATTCCTGAATGGAAATGGGATAAAATCGGTATGGATTTCATTACCGGGTTTCCCAGGACCAAGAGAGGGAATAACGCTATCCTCTTCGTTGTCGATCGTCTTTCCAAAGTAGCCCACTTCCTACCTGTTCGTGAGAGTATAACCACTAGCCAGCTAGCTGACTTGTACATCTCCCGAATAGTGTCTCTTCATGGTGTTCCATTGGAGATTAATTCAGACCGTGGAAGTCTCTTCACCTCTCGATTTTGGGAAAGTTTCCAAAATGCTATGGGAACTCGTCTCTCCCTTAGCACTGCCTTCCACCCTCAATTAAGTGGTCAAGTAGAATGGGTCAATCAAATTCTGGAGGATATGCTCCGAGCTTCTGTCATCTCTTTCGATATGGATTGGGAGAAATGCCTTCCATTCGCCGAGTTCGCTTATAACAATAGTTATCAAGCTAGCTTGGGAAAAGCTCCTTTCGAAGATCTCTATGGACGAAAATGCCGAACGCCTATTAACTGGTCAGAAACCGGGGAAAGACAACTCTTTGGCCCGGATATGATTCAGGAAGCAGAAGAGCAGGTTCGCATTATTCATGAGAAATTGAAAACAGCCCAATCTCGTCAAAAGAGCCAATATGACCGCAAACATAAGCTCATGACTTATGAAGTCGGCGAGAAGGCTTACCTTCGGGTTACTCCTTTGAAGGGAACCCATCGTTTCGGTATCAAAGGCAAATTGGCTCCTCGTTATATTGGACCCTTTCGCATTCTTGCCAAATGAGGGGAAGTTGCCTACCAATTGGAACTACCTCCGCATCTTTCCAGAGTTCATGATGTCTTCCACGTTTCTCAACTCAGGCGTTGCTTCGCGGACCCTATCCGTGAAGTGGACCACGAAACGCTTGATCTCCAGGATAATCTCACATATCGGGAATATCCCGTTCGCATCCTTGATCAAGCCGAGCGTACCACTCGACGCCAGAATATCAACTTTCTCAAAGTTCAATGGTCACACCATTCCGAGAAAGAAGCTACTTGGGAAAGGGAGGATCGTCTTCGACTTGAGTACCCCACCTTCTTTCCGGAAGATCCTAAATCTCGGGACGAGATTCTTTTGAGTGGGGGTGAGTTGTCACATCCTAGCTAGTTCATGCATTAGAGTGTTGCATCATGTTTAGTTTTTCCAGAAACTTGAAATGGGGATGACAGAACCCCCAGCACCCCCCCTTGAAAACAACTAGGGTTTACTAAAATTATTTTCAATGAACCTGAAATGCCCTTCTAAAAATTCCACCCTTTTTGTCTTGGGTTAGGACCTCTGACAAAATGGGTTCACGATTTCTAGGTCATCACAAGATCATTGGATTAAATCATATGTACCTTGCATTTGGGCATTTAAATGCTAGTAAATATTTTAAATGCCCGAATAATTCTGGAAATAAGTGTGGGCTGTTGGAAATAATCTAAACAGAGTCCCTGATTATTTCCAGGATTTTTGAAAGTGCCTAACTATTTTAAATAAAGCCAAACAGTTACAGAAAAATAGAAAAAAACAAAGCAGAATAAAGAGAGGGAGGGAATCCTACCTGGCAGCCCACTGGCCGGCCCAGCACTGTGCTGGCCCGTGCCAGCCAGCTGCTTCCTCTCGCCAGAGCAGGCAGAGAGGTGACGCCTGCGTGCGCGAGCTTGCCACGGTGCCACCTGCTTGTCGTCCGCGCCTCTGGATGCGTTGGTCGACCTCCACGTCGCCCGCTCGACCGCCCCGACACCCCATTCGCCCCCCTGCACCTCCCCCTCGCCTCTCCTCGCCATGGCCAACACTGCCGCGCTCGCGCCGACGTGAACACCGCAGCCACCGTGCTCCCCTCGTCTCCTCGTGCTGTCCACGAGCTCTGCCTCCATCCCCCGCGCCTCTCCGTCAACCCGCGCGACGCCGAACGCCCTGCATCAACCTCTGCACCGCCATCTTCGCTGCCTCTGCCCCGAGATCGCCAGCGACCCCCCCCGACGTCGTCAGCCCCTCCCCAAGCTCGCCAAGACCACCGTCGACTCCACCGTGAGCTCCTCAATCGAACCCCCCTCTCCTCCGGCTCATTTGCACGCCGTAGCCGCCGCCCCTTGCTGACCATAGCGCACCGCCGCCCGCGCTCGTTGCCGGTGGTGCTCCGGTGACCATATGGTCCCGGGCTTGTGCCCATTGCACTCCCCGCATCGCGTAGGAGCCGTAGGTGCTAGCGCCGCCCCGCCTAGGCCATTGCAGCAACGAGCCCGAGCTCGACCGAGCTTCGGCCGCCGCCGAGCTTGTCGCCGGTGCCACTCCGGCCACTCCCCGGCCGCGCCACCACCACGGTTGGATGCGGACGAGCGTCCGCATCCCGTAGCTGTGCTCTGTGCGCCAAACGGCGGTCTGTAGGCGAATCCCACAGCGCACCGCCGCATCTGGACTCGCCGGCGGCTAAACGCCGGCGACCGCTGACCCGTTGACCGGCGTGGGTTGACCCCACTGCCCGGTTTGACTTCACCCTCTCTCTCTCTCTCACTGACTTGCGGGCCCCGCCCGACTAATTACTCTAGTTAGCACTAATTAACTAGTTAGGTTAGTTACTACATTCACTAACTAGTGGGCCCTGCCCAGTTAGTTAGGGCTAACTAACTTAGTTAGCTGACTGGGTCACTGACCAGTGGGTCCCACTGGTCAGGATTGACCTGGTCGACGCCTTTGACCTGCTGACATCACCCTGACGCAATGTTGATGCAGTAAATCATTTACTGGAATTATTCTTATACAGGAAATTCCAGAAATTACTTCAAACTTCAAAAATCATAGAAATTAATCTGTAACTCCAAATGCAAAGATTTATATATGAATTTTGATCAAAAAAATTCAATCTTTCCATCTGTACTGGTTTCATGCATGTCAGAACAACTTAACCTTAATGTTTAGGTGAAACAAGCTAATGCACTAATATCACCTCTTATTTTGGGTTAGCATTTGAATCCTTGATTCAAATGAACTCAAACCAATATGTCCTAGTTGCATTAGCCCAAAACACACTCATTTTGCCATGTCATTGCATGCATCATATTGTTGCATATTGCCATGTGGTGATTGTGTTTCGATATGTTCTTCGTGGTAGGTTCTGCCTCCGAGGATATTCACGAGTATCCAACTGAAGGGCAGTATTCCACTACCACTCTGCCAGGCAAGCAACCCATTGATCATTTCGATACAAACCCAACTTCTTGCTTCTGGTCTCGTTTACTGCATTAAGAAAACGCGTTTCAAACTACTGTATGTTGTGGTAGTTGAACCCACTTCCTCTGCATGACCTGTCATTGCCACAGTAACTAGATGAAACCCACTAGCATGTGTAGGAGTTGATTGAGCCATGTTTGTGTTCTTACCATGCTATGCTTGCTATGCTTACACTCGTGTCAGGTCTGGCTCATCGGGGTGATGAACTAGAGTGAAAGGTTGTGTCGGTAATGAGAGTGAAGTGTTGAATATGATTTGGTAAGGGTATCGATGAGAGGCCATGTAGGAGTACATGGTGGGTTGTTTCATTGAGGCCGTCCTTAAGAACTGAGATCTGTATGTGTGATTTAAGATCAGCTACTATCACGCGTTGGGCCCGAAACCAATGGACCCTCTCGGCTTATTAATCACTCTTGTCCTCTGTCCAGGAGTTGCAAGTAGTTTCTGGTGTTTGTACTTGCTGGAGGCCGTGCGTAGCGCTGACCTTAGGGGTGGGCTGTGATGCGGTAGGCTCGTGGCCTGGTGTACCGAGTCGCCCGTTTGGTGTCTCGGGAACCCTGCACACATCGTTTGGGGCCGTTGAGGACACCCCGGCCGTATTTCCTTGTGGATGGAACCCGAATAGGCGATAAACCTAGACTATGGACTCGTGTGTTTAGTTAGGTCGTGGCCGACACCCTCGCTGGGCTTCCGCTTGAAGGTTGCCGAGTAAATGTCGTATAAACGGCGATAAGTGGTGGAAGCGTGTGTGAAGAAGTACACCCCTGCAGGGTATAAAACTATTCGAATAGTCGCGTCCGCGGTAAAGGACTACTTGGTCGCTTATGCAGTTCATAGACAAGTTAATGGTTACTACTAAAAGACTCAAGATAAGTGTGAGTACCGCGGATGGCCCTCTCGTGGGATGACGAGGGAGGATCCACGGTGGAGTATTGTGATGGTGATTAGTGGACTCGTGTGCGAAAACTATTTTACAAGTGGTGTCTCGTAGGATAGCTTAGCCAAGAGTCAAAGCTGGCTTGCTGCAATAACTCCACTACCTTCTTGAGAATGTGCATGTATAGTAGGATATGTTGTAAGACTTGCTGAGTACCTTTGTACTCATGTTGCTTTAATTACTGTTTTCAGACGACAACACCGCCCCTTCCGATGGGTTCTATGTAGATCTCGACGTTGACGAGTGACTTGCCACCCAAGTGGTGATCTGAGCTTGTGAAGGGCCTATGTAGATAGACAGGCTTCGTCAAGCCTTCTTTCTTTCTAGTTGTCTGTACTCAGACAAGTTTGCTTCCGCATGTGCTTGTATGTTTGTATGACTTGAGTGTCGGGTCATGTGACCCCTATCTGTATGAACATGTTATGTATGGCTCTCCGGAGCCTTTTAAATAAAGTACTTTGAGTTGTAGAGTTTTGTTGTGATGCCATGTTGTATTTACACATATCGAGCATATTGTGTGTATGATTGAAATGCTTGGTATGCGTGGGATCCGACAATCTAGTTGTTTATCCGTGGCAGCCTCTCTTATGGGGAAATGTAGTCTAGTGCCTCCATGAGCCATAGTAGTCCGCTACAGCCCGGATCACCGGAGTCCTGCTAGCCCAGCACTACTGCTCCGGAGCACTTGACTGGCCGGCATGTGTTTCACTTCGTTCATGTGTCTGTCCCTTCGGGGAAATGTCACGCGGTGACATCCGGAGTCCTGCCTAGCCTGCTACAGCCCGGGTTCCCGGAGTCCTGTTAGCCCAGTGCTACAGCCCGGATTCACACGATGCTGACCGACATGTTCGATGTTGATTCATGTATGCCTGTCCCCGTAAGTTAGTGCCGCTTTGGGTTCACGACTAGCCATGTCGGCCCGGGTTCTCTGTCATATGGATGCTAGCGACACTATCATATATGTGAGCCAAAAGGCGCAAACGGTCCCGGGCCATGGTAAGGCGACACCCATGGGAATACCGTGCGTGAGGCCGCAAAGTGATATGAGGTGTCACAGGCTATATCGATGTGACCTAGAATCGGGGTCCTGACATCCCCTTCCTAGGAGTTTGTGCACCATTAACCAGAAGAGACGGGGAATGGCTATAGTGAGCGCCCGTCAGGCGGCGGGACTGTAGCCATGCCTTCCCCGACAAAGCAAGTGTCATTAGAGACACAGCTACAGTAACAAGTAGCCGGCAGGACCCGCAAGCGACGGGCGCGGCCTGTCGGCCAAGTACAAGACAGTCGGCGGGCCCCAGCAGCCAGCGGAGAAGCCGGCCACAAGAGACACTGACGACCTGGACCTACACCCGGCCAGTTTACCATTGTACCCCTGGGGGCAGGCCTATATAAACCCCCAGGGCACCCATGCAAAGGGTTCAGACCCTTGGCCAACACACCCACTCGTAGAGAGAGCAGAGAGCCAAGCCTTGCCCTTCTTCATCCTCTAGGAAACAGCTCAAGGAGCAACTTGTAGCTACTTGTTGAGATGGTGATCATGCGGAGACCCTGCAGAGCAGGACTAGGGGTGTTATCTCCTAGGAGAGCCCCGAACCTGGGTAAAGTTCACTGGCGTACGTGTCTACGCCTCATCCCGCTTCCTGGCACCGGCGACGTCTTACTATCCCCCACCATGATAAGCCACCCATTGGCATATGTCGCACCAAAACCCCGACACCTGCCACAAGGTGGGGGTGAGGGCCCTGAGGCCCATGGTGCCGTCGCTGGCGTCCGTTGGTCCAGTCGAAGGAGCGGCGCCGGCCATGGGGGCTGGACGGAGAGGTGAAGCTGGCGGAGAGACGAAGCTTCGACGCACCCCTACCTAGCGTGCCAAATGTCGGATTCAGGGTTTCGGCAAACCCTTGTGGGGTTCGAACTCTGGGGTGTGCATGAAGGATTCCCTCTCCCTAGCTCGCACACTCAACGATCTCACGGCCTAGCTCGACGAACCCAAAGAACACGAGACATAGAGATTTATACTGGTTTGGGCCACCGTGTGGTGTAATACCCTACTCCAGTGTGGTGGTGGTGGATTGCCTCGTGGGCTGAGGATGAACTAGTACAATGGGTGAACAGCCTCCGGAGGAGAGGTGTTCTTGAGCTCTATCAGCTGGTGAGGATGGAATGGATCCGATCCAAGGTCCGTTCGATCTCCCCCCCCCCCCCCCGTCCTCCTTTCCTATGGTGGTGGCCAGTCCTATTTATAGAGGCCCCGGTCCTCTTCCCAAATGTTAGGCGGGAAGGGATCCCACAATGGCCAATTTTGAAGGGGGGCAACTAGTACAAGCTATCCTGACAAAAGGTGGTCTTCACCTGCCAAATGCTCTGGTGGTGACGCTGTTGTGGGCTCCGTGATGACCTCCGTCCAGCCATTCTGCTGCTCTTGGTCTTGTTGCACCGATATGGAAACCTTTTCCTGATGCCTTGGGACTCCTCGTCTGCGCCTGCCTCTTTAGCACCAAAGAGGAAACTGGTACACTGCGCCCGCTGGCGCCCGCCTGGCCTTGATCTTCATGGCTCACGTCATGTGAACCTCGCGAGGTGCCCCTTGCATAGATATCTCTGCTCCTCAGGAGCCAGCCTAGCGAGGCCGCCCCCAGGGAGGTCTCGGTGTCATCCGGCTCATGAGGCTTGGCCCCTCGCGAGGGTCTTGAGCTGTTGTTGTCGAAGCTGGGCCATACCGGGCCGTCGGTGGATCCGCGCTCGCGGGCCGCAGGCAGGCAAGTCTGGGTACCCCCGTCCCCAGGACGCCGACAGCGATACATACGTGCAAACAGCTAACTGTAAACAGACGGAGGAGTTCTATGTTCCACGTCCGGGTTGTTTCTTCGCCGGCGGTGTCTCTTCCACTTGTTTGACTTGTGGGCGTCGATGAGGTAGTAGGCGTTGCGGTCGCACAAGGCCTTGCTGACGATGAAGGGGCCCTCCCATGGGGAGGACAGCTTGTGCTGGCCGGCTTGCTGCTAGACGAGTCGGAGGATGAGGCCGCCCTCGCGGAATGCGAGGGGCTTAATCTTCTTGCTGTGGTAGTGCCTCATGCCTTGCTGGTAGATGGCTGACCGGCTGAGCGCCAAGAGGCGTGCTTCTTTGAGCAGGTCGACACCATCCTCGCGGGCTTCTTTGGCTTCGGCTTCAGTGTACATCGCAACGCGCGGTGAGTCAAACTCGACGTCGGTCGGGATGACGGCTTCGGCTCCGTAGACGAGGAAGAACGGGGTGAACCCGGTCGGCCGGCAACTCATCGAGCCAGCTGCCGGGTGAGCAGACGAGCAGCTCGATGAGCCGCGGCTTGATGCCGGATAGGATGAGGCCGTTGGCCCGCTCGACCTGGCCGTTGGACTGCGAGTGTGCAACGGAAGCCAGGTCGAGGCGGATGCCGGAGACGGAGCAGTATTGCGCGAGCGCGCCCTTGGCGAAGTTGGTGCCGTTGTCCGTGATGATGCTGTAAGACATGTCATAGCGTACCGCGATGTCTTTGACAAACCAGACGACTGTCGGCCCGTCGAGCTTCTTGATCGGCCGTGCTTCGATCCATTTGGTGAACTTGTCCACCGCCACCAGCAAATGGGTCATGCCGCCGCGGGCGGTCTCGAAAGGCCCCACCTTGTCGAGTCCCCAGACCACGAAAGGCCAGGCGATCAGGATGGTCTGGAGTGCCGAGGCCGGCTGGTGGCTGCGCTTGCTGAAGCACTGGCATCCCTCACACTTGAGGACAAGCGACTTGGCGTCTTGGAGGGCCGTGGGCCAGTAGAAACCATGGCAGAAAGCCTTGGCCTCCAGGGATCGTGAGGCAGCATGGCGCCCGCACTCGCCCTGGTGTATGTCGAGGAGGATCTCAATGCCCTGGTCCTGCTCGACGCAGTGCTGGAACACGCCAGTGGAGCTGCGCTTGACGAGCTCATTGTTGATGATGTTGTAGGCGGACGCCCGACGCTGCACTTGTCGGGCCTCGGTCTTGTCCATGGGGAGAACCCCGTTCTCCAGAAATCCGAGATGGGCAGGGCCCATGATGGAGCCGTCACCACGGCGAAGACGGCCACCATGGCGGGTTCTGGGACGGCTGCCACCGAGCTGGGGGCAACAACCCCCGGGTCGGGGATGGGTTGAGGATGACGACGGCCGGGTCAACGGCTGCAGCCCCTGGGCTAGGTTCAGCAGTCCCCGGGCCGGGTTCGACAGTCCCTGAGCTGGGTTGAGGCGCGGCCGGGTTGTCCGGAACGAAGATGGACTCGGAGCCCGGAGACAGCTTGACGGACGGCTTGTGTAGGTGCTCGAGTGAGACACCGGACGTGATGGACTGTCGAGACAAGGCAATCTTGGTGAGCGTGTCAGCGGCCTCATTTTCCGCGCGCTGGATGTGTAGGAACTCGTAGCCTACGAAGAAACCGGGCAGCTTCTGGACGAGGAGGCGGTAGCTTGCCATGTTGGGGTCGCGGGCGTCCCACTCGCCGGAGCACTGCTGCACCACCAAATCCAAGTCGCCGTAGCACAGGATGCGTCGGATGCCGAGTTCCTTGGCCAGCCGAAGGCCATGCACAAGGGCTTCATACTCACCAACGTTATTGGTGGCGGTGAAGTGGATCTGGTGCGCGTACCGAAGCCGGTCGCCCTTCGGGGAGGAGAGCACGATGCCGGCCCCCAGGCCGAGACGCATCTTGGAGCCGTCGAAGTGCATGCACCAGTGCGTCGAGTCTGGCCGCGGCGGCAGGTACTGGGTCTCGGTCTAGTCGACGAGGAAGTCGGCCAGAGCTTGGGACTTGATCGTAGTACGAGGCTCGTAGAGGATGGTGTGGCCGGCTAGCTCGAGCGCCCACTTGGCGACTCGGCCAGAGGCGTCCCGGCAACTGATGATCTCGCCGAGGGGGCCGTGCTGACCACGGTAACAACGTGCTCTTGGAAGTACTGCTTCAATTTCTTGGCAGTGAAGTACACGCCGTAACACATCTTCTGGTGGTGCGGGTAGTTTTGCTTGGAGGCGGAGAGCACCTCGCTTGGGTAGTAGACCGGGCGCTGGACGGCTTGGATCTTGCCCTTCTCTGGTCGCTCGACCACCATCACCATGCTGACCGACCGCGAGGTTGTGGCGATGTAGAGCAACAGCGGCTCCTTCTCGGCTGGTGCGGCCAGGATGGGTGCGGTGGAGAGCGTACGCTTGAGGTCCCAGAAAGCCTCGTCCGCCTGGTCGTTACATTCGAATGGCGTCGTCTTCTTGATCAGCTAATACAGGGGCAAGGCCCTCTTGCCCAGCCGGCTGAGAAACCAGCTGACGGAGGCCAAGCAGCCGGTGAATTTCTACATATCGCTTAGCCAAGCGGGCTTGCGCATGCGCTCGATGGCCTTGATCTTCTCCGGGTTTGCCTCAATGCCGCACTACGAGACGAGGAAGCCGAGTTGCTTTCCGGCCGGGAAGCTGAAAACGCATTTCTCCGGGTTGAGTTTGACTTGGTACTCGCGCAGGTTGGCGAAGGTTTCCTTTAGGTCGTCGAGGAGCGTGAGGTGCTGCTTGGTCTTCACCCCGATGTCGTCCACGTAGACGTGGATGTTGCGGCCGAGTTGTGGCAGCAAGCATTTCTGCATGCATCGCTGGAAGGTGGCGCGGGCATTCTTTAGGCCAAATGACATGGATAGCAATACGCCCCAAAGGGCGTGATGAAGGACATCTTCAGGGCGTCGGCCGGGTCTAGCTTTATTTGATGATAGCCGGAGTAAGCATCCAGGTAGGAAAGGAGCTCACAGCCGGTGGTGGAGTCGATGACTTGATCGATCCGCGGGAGGGCGAATGGATCCTTGGGGTAGGCCTTGTTCAGGCTGGTGTAGTCGATACACATGCCCCAGGTCTTGTTCTTCTTCAGGACAAGGACTGGGTTAGCCAGCCACTCGGGATGAAACACTTCCATGACGAAGCCGACCGCCAAAAGCTTGGCAAGCTCTTCACCAATGGTTCTTCTCTTCTCCTCGGAGAAACATCGTAGGGGTTGGCGGATAGGCTTGGCGTCCTTGCGGACGTGGAGTTTGTGCTCGACGTACTTCCTTGGGATACCTGGCATGTCCTTTGGGGTCCAAGCGAAAATATCCCGATTCTCACGGAGGAAGTCGACGAGCTCACCTTCCTATTTGCTGTCGAGGCGGGTGCCTACGACAACGTAGTTGCTGCAGCTGGGGTCTTCCGGGTTCAGCTTCACCTTCTTGGTTTCCTTGGAGGGCTTGAATGAGGCCTCGTCGGCCGGCTCCTCGGCCGGAATCGGTACGACCGGGATCTCGCTGGCTAGGGCGACGATTCGGTCGAGCTGGCGCCGCTCCTCGGCTATGACCAGCGACTCGGCCTGTTTGGCACCGTCTCGGGCGCACTCCAGGGACTTGCGGTAGTCGCCGGTGATGGTGATGAGGCTGTCGTGGTGGGGGCACGGCAGATGCCAAGGGATGGCTAAAGAGAGGAGGAGGCTCGAGGGAACTGGTGGGCTCCAGAGGCGAGGTCGGCATGAGCGAGCGTGGAACGCAAGACATACCCAGGTTCGGGGCTCTCCGGAGAGATAACACCCCTAGTCCTGCCGAGTGTGGTTTATAGGTAACAGTACAGAGTTGCTCCTAGAGCTGTATGGAGGAAGAAGGAAGGCAGGCCAAGGCTTAGGCTGCTCCCTCTCCTTGTGTGTGTGTGGCTAGTCTACTTGCTTGTGTTCGGTGAGTGCTAGTGGCCCGTATGCATGACGGCTCCTGGGGGGTTTTATAGGTCAACCCCCAGGGATACAATGGTAATGTTACAAGGCCGTGGGGCTGGGTTGTCATCGTCTGGGAAGCCGGTGCTGGGACTCGCCAGGTGTCAGGGCTCGCCGAGTTCTCCGGGCGCAGGCCCCGCATGCCTAGGGGCACTGTTCGCCGTCTTGTCGATCGTCAGGGAATGGCCGGGTTGAGTCGGCTATAGTGGTGCTCCGTTAGGTTGCCGCTTGCTGGCGTCAGCAGTGACTACGGGCGTACTGTTGCCACGCCGGCCCTGGTCAGCGGGTAGGTGGGCACTGTTGCCACGCCCCGGTTGACCAGAGGCATGGGCTGGGCACTGTTGCCTCGGTCATCCGTGGATGGAGACTCATCCCATCGTACGGCTGGGATGGGATGGGAGCTGACCCAATCCCGGGTCGAGTAACGCGCTAAAGGTGGAGCTGGCTTGTTGGAGAAGTCCTGGTGTGCCGGGTTCGGCCGCCTTGTGCTGGCCGTTGGGGCCGGGTTGAGGAGTCCGGCCGGGTTGGAGAGTTTGGCCGTGTCGAGGGGCTTGGCCGGGTCGAGCAACCCGGCTAGGCGTGAGCCGACTTGAGGGGTGATCCTGGCCCCGATGTTTTTGAAAAGGATCCCGGTTCCGTTGCCTGCCCGGGGTTCATCCCCCCGACAGTAGTCCCCGAAGCTGTGAAGGGCTGTCGTCTTCGAATGGGAGGGCCTTCGCAGTTCCCCCTGGAGGAGGTGAATTTTGTGACCGTCGGGTCCTACAACATCCATTGTGTGCCGGCTTCCGGAAGCCGGATCATGGCACCCCGGGGGGGCGGGAAATCGAAGACTCCATCGAATCTTGAGGCAATCTTGTGGGCTTCGCGCGGGCGCATGGTAGCCGGAGGGGCCTGACAGGCCACACGCGCGACAGGACGGGGCGACGCGCTGGGGCCCGCTGCCGCGCCCTCGGCCCATGCGCGCGGATTTATTGCGGCGTTCGCAAGTCGGTTGCCATTCTATAGGCAACTATTGCATGCGTACGTGCGCACTTATTGCGGGGAAGTGGGAGGGGCGAGCGCAAACGATCCCACTTCCCCACATTTCGAACCGTGGCTTATAAATTGGGGGAAGGGGCGGCGGAAATCACTCTCGCTCGCGCTCCCCTGCCTCTTCATCCTCTCTCTACTTCTTGCGACCGCTGCGTGCTGCGACGCCCGTCGCTTCGAGCAGAGCTTCATCGCCATTCTTCTTCCTTCTTTCTCTTTGTCTTCGTCGATGGCGCTCCCGTCAGGCTCGTGCATGGGCTCGACCGTCACCATGGACAACATCACCTATCTCCGCACCACCAGGGGCTTACCGAGGGAGACGGAGGTCGCCGCGCGCCTGCCATAGGGTGAGCAGGAGCCGCGGCCCGAGGGCACCGAGCGCGTGGTTTTCTACCCCCACTTCAAGCGCGGGTTCGGCCTCCCCGCGAGCACCTTCTTCCGCAGCTTCCTGGAGTTCTTCGGGCTCCAGCCCCATCATCTTGGCGCAGGCGCCATCGTGCAGCTTTCTGGCTTCGTCACCCTCTGCGAGGGGTACCTGGGGGTCGAGCCCACGATCGATCTCTGGGTGCGATTCTTCTCCTTGAAGCAGCAGGGGCCACGGGCCGGGGAGATGTCTGATTGCGGGGCCGCCGTCATCTCCAAGCGGTCGGGCGCTGACTACCCCAAGATGCCGCTGGAGGACTCTGCCAAAAAGTGGCAGAACTCTTTCTTTTACGTCCGCAACCTCGGCGCGAACCGCATCAACCTGCCACCCTTCATCGACGCGCCGCCGCGGGCAAAGCAGAATTGGGGTTATTACCCCAAACACCCGTCGCAGGAGGTGCTCAATCCTGTGTCAGCGGGTGTCGGAGATGAAGGAGTTGGGAAGGGCTCACCGGCACCGACCTCATCAGGCGTCAAGTGATGCCGCTGCAGCAACGCAGCCACCTCATCGGTCAGATGACCGGGCTCCAAGACCCCGACCGCATGTCGAACTTGCGACTAGCGGCGGACCAGGTCGCCCGCCGGGTCAACGACATCTCCAAGGCCAGGCTGCGGGATGATTGGGAGTTCGGGAAACCTCCGTGCAGCAAGGCGAACCCGACACCCGTGGTGAGTCCCTGGTCTCCATACTTTGTTGCCGCCCATCTTCTTATTCGTCCCGACGCGATGAGGGAGGTGCTTCTGAACACCATCCGGCATCCTTACGACCGGGCGCCGACGTAGGTGGTGCGGGCCATGTCGGAGGAGCCTGCGGCCCACGATGGAGGGGAGGAGGCGGCCGCCGACGTCGGCGCAGGGCGCCGTGCGGGTAAGTTTGTCTTCTGCATTTCCTGAGTTGTCAGGCGCGAGGCGGCATTGGAGACGTAGACACGAGTCGTTGATGTAGTGGCGCTGGGCGGAGGAGGCGGCGGCGCGACTGGAGCCGGGTCGTCCCGGGGGGCGCCGGCGGCGAGCTGGCCGCACGGGAAGGACAACGTTGCACCGCGGGCCCCGGCCGTGAAGCGCGCGGCGAACCCAGCCGGGGGCGTGAAACCACCCGCCAAGAGGAGGCGTGGTGCTCGGCAGGAGAGGCCAGTGAGGGCCGCCGTTCCGGTGGTGCCCGGGTAAGTTTCTTCGTGTTTGAATCCGAATGTTCAGTCGGTTCTGCTTGGTTCTTGTGTGTTTACTTCGTAGGGCTTCAGGTCGCCGATCTCACTGGAGCTTGCGGCGGCGGACGCCACGTCCTCCGAGGGCGCCGTGTTCTGGAGTACCCAGACCAGCGTCGGCGGCGAGGAGGAGCAAGAGGAGGCGGCAGATCCGGACCTCAGCCTGGACCCAGCCGACACCGAGGTCCTGGCCTGGCGGGACCAGAACAGGGCCGAGGCGGAGCTGGAGGCGGTGTTGACCCAGGCCTGGGTCAATGCCGCGACGACGTGGGCATGAGCTGGCGAGGAGCCGGTGTGGCCAGAGATACCGCTTGGGACAGTGGCGGTGGCGATGGTCTTCGTGCCGGCGTCGGAGGGGGAGCGCGGCCGAGGCGACCGTGCGGACGCGTTGGACCTCGACCGGGAGGTCGTGGTAGTTGGGGATGACACCCCACCGTGGACCGACGTGGTCGAGCGGGCGGGGGCCGATGGAGGCGGCGGCGACGCCGTCTTGGGGGAGGCGCCGCGGACGGTGCCGGAGGGGGCGCCTCCGGCGTCGACGAGCGTGGCGCCACTGGTGGTGGTGCCACTGGTCACTTCGGCCACGGCGCCGGTGACGGTGCCAGAAAGGGCGCCGGAGAAAGCACCGGAGAGGGCGCCGGCCGCACGAGAGGCGGTCAGCGGAGAGCATGCCCTGGTGCTCAAGCCAGGGGGCTGCCGGGTCACAGCCAGCCCGGGGCGGGTCCAGCAAGGTCTTCTTCGAGCCCCTGACCCAGGAGGAGGCAGCGATGGCCGCCATGACCCGGCGCCTGCAGGGGCGGACGGACAGGATCCAGGCCTTCGCCCAGGCCGAGGTGGAGCAGACGCGGGAGCTGGAGCACGCCCTATTCATAAGTTCTCCCTCGTCTGCTATTTTTTCTTTTTGTTGCTTTTTCTAGGTGGGGGCGCGCTAGTGCACCCACTGGGTGTAGCCCCCGAGATTTGGGCCAACTACGTAGTAGTTGGGTCAAATCTTGAACTGTTGTCTTGCGCTGATCATTGCTCCTTGCAGCAACTGGATTCCTACCGGGTTGGCGTCTTCAACCGGCTTCTAGATAAGCACCGGCAACTCAAGGCGCAGCTCGCCGCCAAGAAGGAGGAGCTCCATGTCGCCGCCGATATTTTTCTTGTGTGCTCTTTTTAGTGGGGGCGCGCTAGCGCACCTACTGGGTGTAGCCCCTGAGATTCGGGCCAAATACGTAGTAGTTGGGTTGAATCTTAAAGTGGTCCTTTGATTCTGAGTCTTTCTTCTGCAGCCGAGGTGCTGTCTTGGAGAACCCGGCTGATTCGAGCTGGCTTCCATTACGACCGGGTTGTCGCCAACACCGGCCGGCTTGGGGCCGAGGTGGCGGAGGCGAGGGCGGAGGCGACGGGAGCCCGACAGGCGCTTGACGAAGCCAGCCGGCTGCAGGAGCGGCTGGCGGGCGACAAGGGCCGTCTTGAGGCCGAGGTGGAGCGCCTCAAGGCGGAAGCCGCCAAAGTTGTCGAGGTGCAGCGGGCAATCGCCGAGTCTGACTAGCAACGCGGCAAGCTGGCCGACGACAAGGGCCAGCTTCAGGCCGAGGTGGAGCGCCTGAAGGCGCCGGTGGCAGCGGCGGAGGAGACCCGTCAGGGGGAAACCCGTCGCCGCGAGGAGTCCGAGAAGGCGCTCGAGGCCAAGGACGCCGAGCTGAAGGCGGCCCTTGCCAAGGTCGCCGACTTGGAGAAGACGCTCCAGGAGCGTGACCGCACCATTGCCAGGGAGCGGCGCGGTACGTTGCTCGAAGCACAGCACCTGGAAGAGTCCTTCTCTAGTAAGTGCTTTTCTTGGGTTCTACCGGGCTGGGATCCCGGCTTCTTTCCCTTGGTGATTGTTATGACTTGCTTTTCTTCTTGCCAGGGGCCTTCCCAGACACGCGCCAGCTGGCGGAGGAAGCCGTCCGCTTTCAGCGGGAACCGCAAGGAGTCGTCGGCTTCGGGACCGACCCGCAGGTGGCTTGGACCTTCCCGGAGATCGTGACCGCCGCCGAAGCTCGTCTGCGAGTCTTGGGCGAGCAGATGGGCGACTCTCCGAGGCCGGCACAGCGATGATGGCGGCCCTCTGGCCAGGCTCCGTTGCACCGAGGAGCTTCTCGCGGTTGGCGCGTTGGTTGGAGTCGGGCCCGGACCAGCTCCATGAGTGGCATCTTTCTTCCCCCGTGCCAGTGCTGAGATGGTGCTCAGGTTCGCGATGTCTTGGCATCCGGATCTGGCGCCGGACGCGCTGATGGGCCAGCGAGCCGATGCGGAGAACCAGCTGCGGGCGGAGGCCGGACGGATCGCGGCCCGGGCCAGCTACATTGTCGGGTTCGCCATTCACGACGAGTGATGTCTACTACGTGACTTTATTCTTGTAGACACATGTTGGGCCTCCAAGCGCAGAGTTTTGTAGGACAGTAGCAATTTTCCCTCAAGTGGATGACCTAAGTTTTATCAATCCGTGAGAGGTGTAGGATGAAGATGGTCTCTCTCAAACGACCCTGCACCAAATACAAGAAATCTCTTGTGTCCCCAACACACCCAATACAAGGGCAAATTGTATAGGTGCACTAGTTCAGCGAAGAGATGGTGATAAAAGTGTAATATTGATGGTAGAAATATATTTTTATAATCTGAATAAATAAAAACAGCAAGGTAGCAAATAATAAACGGGCACAAAAACGGTATTTCAATGCTTAAAAATGAGGCCTAGGGTCCGTACTTTCCCTAGTGCAATCTCTCAACAATGCTAACATAGTTGGATCATATGATTATCCCTCAAAGCGCAATAAAGAATCACTCCGGAGTTCCTATTAGCGGAGAACAAAAGATAGAAATTGTTTGTAGGGTACGAAACCACCTCAAAGCTATTATTTCCAATCAATCTATCCTAGAGTTCGTACTAAAATAACGTGAAGCTATTCTTTCCAATCAATCTAACCAAGAGTTAGTACTAAAATAACACCATATGACACACATCAACCAACTCTAATGTCACCTAGATACTCCAATGTCACCACAAGTATCCATGAGTTAATTCTACGATATGCATCAAACAACTTCATGATCATAATATTCAATCCACGCAAAGAACTACAAGGATACCCCAAAGTTTCTATCGGAGAAAAGATAATAAAAACATGCATCAAACCCTATGCATAGATTACCCCAATGTCACCTCGGGAATCCGCAAGTTGAGTGCCATAACATACATCAAGTGAATCAATATGATACCCCATTGTCACCTCAAGTATTCATACCGCAAGACATACATCATGTGTTCTCAGATCTGAACATTCAATCCTACAAGACAAAACTTCGATGGGTAAAGATTCAATTCATCACAACAAGAGTAGAGAGGGGAGAAACATCATATGATCCATCTATGTTAACAAAGCCCATGATATATCAAGATCGTGACATCTCAAGATCACGAGAGAGAGATTAAACACATAGCTACTGGTACAAACCCTCAGCCCCGAGGGTGGACTACTCCCTCCTCATAGTGGTGGCCGCCGGGATGATGAAGATGGCCACCGGTGATGATTCCCCCCTCCGGCAGGGTGCCGGAACGGGTCTAGATTGGTTTTCGGTGGCTAAAGAGCCTTGCGGCAGTGGAACTTATGGGGTAGGTTAACCCCGAAGGGTTTCGGAATATTTGGGAATTTATAGTGCAAAGAAGGGGTACGGGAGGCCACCGAGGTGGGCACAACCCACCTGGGCGCGCCAGGGGGCCCTGGCGCGCCCTGGTGGGTTGTGCCCCCTCGGGGCACCCCCTAGGTGTAGCTCAGGCCCATTGGGTTCCTTCTGGTCTAGAAAAAATCCAAAAAATAGTTTCGCGGTGTTTGGACTCCGTTTAATATTGATTTCCTGCGATGTAAAAAACAAGCAAAAAACAGCAACTGGCACTGGGCACTGGGTCAATAGGTTAGTCCCAAAAAATGATATAAAGTTGCTATAAAATTATTGTAAAACACCCAAGAATGATAATATATTGGCATGAATACTTCATAAATTATAGATACGTTGGAGACGTATCAATGAGTTCCAGCCAGAGCGGACGGAAGATGGCGGAGTCGTGCCGGCTGACGACTACGGCCTGCTTCTGAACGACCCAGAGGGCAGCTCCGAGGAGACGGGCGTCTACAGTGATGACGATGCCGGAGAGGAAGACGTCGGCACCTCGGTGAACCCGGAGGCCACCGAGTGCGAGCCGGCAGCTGCGCGACCTGGTGCTGGGGATGCCTGAGGCTGCCCTGCTTTATCTTAGTAGAAATTTCGGTTAGGTAGCAAGTCCACCCACCCACTGGGGGTGTTCGGGTGTAATGAATTCTGGCCTTAGGCCTATTTAAATTTGTGATGTGTATATTTCATGGGTGCTTGCACTTTGCTTTTCGTCTTTTGAGCCGTTTTCCTGCGACTTTCCCCTCTCGGGCCTCCCCCCCCCCCCCCCCCCCCCCGCGAGTCTGACGGCCGAGGCTCCGGTCCGTGACAAGGAGTTCGGCCCTTGGGAGGAACGCGCGGTACTTAGGCTTTCAAAACGTTGAGCGGGAGCGAAACACCCACTGGCCGGCTGGCAGCAATCCAGCGAAGCCGGTTGGTGAGCAGCCAGTCGTGTGGAAACTTAAGGTGATGGGGCTGGGTTGGTCGACCCGGCGGCCTTTGACTTAGTATTCATGACGCGCTTGGTGCTTTGGCCCGTTTTGCTTGCCAGCCGATAGCCGAAGCCGGTTCTGCGGCCTAGGGCGAAGTGGAGGGCCGCGACGACCTCAACGCGTTAGGAACCACTAAGGAAGGCGGCGGGTGGTGACCAAGCCGGCCAGCCCCCGAGCCCCGGGTCGAGCAAGTCGAACCGGTGGTGGGGTTGGCTTAAGAGAGAAATGCACACGTGCGGGAGACACAATAGCTTGGTCGGAAAGGGCAGCCCCCGAGCGTCGGTCAGGGACTCCATAGTTTTCGCATGATTACAAAAGGCAGCGATACATACATGCACACAGCTAAATGTAAAACGGGCGGAGGAGTTCTGCGTTCCATGGCCGGGTTGTTTCTTTGCCGGCCGTGTCTCTCTTGCGCTTGTTTGACTTGCGGGCATCGATGAGGTAGTAGGCGTTGCGGTCGCACAAGGCCTTGCTGACGATGAAGGGGCCCTCCCATGGGGGGGACAGCTTGTGCTGGCTGGCTTGCTGCTGGATGAGTCGGAGGACGAGGTCCCCCTTGCGGAACGCAAGGGGCTTGATCTTCTTGTTGTGGTAGTGCCTCAGGACTTGCTAGTAGATGGCTGACCGGCTGAGCGCCAAGAGGTGTACATCGCGACGCACGGTGAGTCAAACTCAACGTCGGTCGGGATGACGGCTTCGGCTCTGTAGACGAGGAAGAACGGGGTGAACCCGGTCGACCGGTTTGGCATGGTGCGGAGACTCCAGAGGACGGCCGGCAAGTCGTCGAGCCAGCTGCTAGGTGAGCGGATGAGCGGCTCGACGAGCCGCAACTTGATGCCAGATAGGATGAGGCCATTGGCCCACTCGACCTGGCCGTTGGACTGCGGGTGTGCAACAGAAGCCAGGTCGAGGCGGATGCCGGAGACGGAGCAGTATTGCGCGAGCGCGCCCTAGTTGGTGCCGTTGTCCGTGATGATGCTTTTCGGCATGCCATAACGTACCGCGATGTCTTTGACGAATCGGACGGTCGTCGGCCCGTCTAGATTCTTGATGGGCCGTGCTTCGATCCATTTGGTGAACTTGTTCACCGCCACCAGCAAATGCGTCATGCCGCCTTGAGCGGTCTTGAAGGGTCCCACCATGTCGAGTCCCCAGACCGCGAAAGGCCAGGAGATTGGGATGGTCTGGAGTGTTGAGGCCGGCTGGTGGCTGCGCTTGCTGAAGCGCTGGCATCCCTCGCATTTGAGGATGAGCGACTCGGCGTCTTGGAGGGCCGTGGGCCAGTAGAAACCATGGCAGAAAGCCTTGGACACCAGGGACCGTGAGGCGGCATGGTGCCCGCACTCGCCCTGGTGTATGTCGAGGAGGATCTCAATGCCCTGGTCCTGCTCGACGCCGCGCTGGAACACGCCAGTGCAGCTGCGCTTGACGAGCTCGTGGTTGATGATGTTGTAGACGGACGCCCGGCGCTGCACTTGCCAGGCCTCGTTCTCGTCCATGGGGAGGACCCCGTTTTCCAGGAACTCCAAGATGGGCAGGGCCCATGATGGGGCCGTCACCATGGCGAAGACGGCCACCAGGGCGGGTTCCGGGGCGGCAGTCCCCGAGCCAGGGTCGGCAGCCCCCGGGTTAGGGACGGCGGCGGCTGGGTCGAGGACGACGGCGGCCAGGTCGGCGGCTGGGTCGAGGACGACGGCGGCCAGGTCGGCGGCCGCAGCCCCCGGGCCGGGTTCGGCAGTCCCCGGGCCGGGTTGAGGTGCGGTCGGGTTGTCCGGAACATAGATGGACTCGGAGTCCGGAGACGGCTTGACGGACGGCTTGTGTAGGTGCTCGAGGGAGACACCAGACGAAATGGACTGCCGTGATGAGGCGATCTTGGCGAGCGTGTCGGCAACCTCGTTTTTCGCACGAGGGACATGGAGGAACTCGCAGCCCACGAAGAAAATGGACAGCTTCTGAACGAGGAAGCGGTAGCTCGCCATGTTGGGGTCTCGGGCGTCCCACTCGCCGGAGCACTGCTGCACCACCAAATCCAAGTCGCCGTAGCACAGGATGCGCCGGATGCCGAGTTCCTTGGCCAGCCGAAGGCCATGCACAAGGGCTTCATACTCGCCAACGTTATTGGTGGCGGTGAAGTGGATCTGGTGCGCGTACCGAAGCCGGTCGCCCTTCGGGGAGGACAGCACGATGCCGGCCCCCAGGCCGAGACGCATCTTGGAGCCGTCGAAGTGCATGCACCAGTGCATCGAGTCCGGCGGCGGTAGGTACTGGGTCTCGGTCCAGTCGACGAGGAAGTCATCCAGAGCTTGGGACTTGATCGTAGTGCGAGGCTCGTAGAGGATGGTGTGGCCGGCTAGCTCGAGCGCCCACTTGGCGACTTGGCCAGAGGCGTCCCGGCAACCGATGATCTCGCCGAGGGGGGGCGTGCTGACCACGGTAACAACGTGCTCTTGGAAGTACTGCTTCAATTTCTTGGCAGTGAAGTACATGCTGTAACACATCTTCTGGTGGTGCGGGTAGTTCTGCTTGGAGGCGGAGAGCACCTCACTCAGGTAGTAGACCAGGCGCTGGACGGCTTGGATCTTGCCCTTCTCTGGTCGCTCGACCACCATCACCGTGCTGAGCGACCGCGAGGTTGCGGCGATGTAGAGCAACAGCGGCTCCTTCTTGGCTGGTGCGGCCAGGAAAGGTGCGGTGGAGAGCATGCGCTTGCGGTCCTGGAAAGCCTCGTCCGCCTGGTCATTCCATTCAAACAGCGTCCTCTTCTTCATCAGCTGATACAGGGGCAAGGCCCTCTTGCCCAGCCGGCTGAGAAACCGGCTGACCGAGGCCAAGCAGCCGGTGAACTTCTGGACATCATGCAGCCGAGCCGGCCTGCGCATGCGCTCGATTGCCTTGTTCTTCTCGGGTTTCGCCTCAATGCCGCGCTCCGAGACGAGGAAGCCCAGTAGCTTTCCAGCCGGGACGCCGAAAACGGACTTCTCCGGGTTGAGCTTGACTTGGTACTCGCACAGGTTGGCGAAGGTTTCCTTCATGTCGTCGAGGAGCGTGAGGTGCTCCTTGGTCTTCACCACGATGTCGTCTACGTAAACGTGGATGTTGCGGCCGAGTTGCGGCAGCAGGCATTTCTGCATGCAGCGCTGGAAGGTGGCGCCGGCGTTCTTCAGGCCGAATGACATGATGATGTAGCAATACGCCCCGAAGGGCGTGATGAAGGACGTCTTCAGGGCGTCGGCCGGGTCTAGCTTTATCTGATGATAGCCGGAGTAAGCATCCAGGAAGGATAGGAGCTCACAGCCGGCGGTGGAGTCGATGACTTGATCGATCCGCGGGAGGGCGAATGGATCCTTGGGACAGGCCTTGTTCAGGATGGTGTAGTCGATATACATGCGCCAGGTCTTGTTCTTCTTCAGGACGAGGACTGGGTTGGCCAGCCACTCGGGGTGGAACACTTCCATGATGAAGCCGGCCGCCAAAAGCTTGGCGACCTCTTCACCGATGGTCCTTCTCTTCTCCTCAGAGAAACGTCGTAAGGGTTGGCGGACAGGCTCGGCGTACTTCCTCGGGATACCCGGCATGTCCTTTGGGGTCCATGCAAAAATATCCTGATTCTCACGGAGGAAGTCGACGAGCTCGCCTTCCTATTTGTTGTCGAGGCGGGTGCCTACGACGATGTACTTGCCGCAGCTGGGGTCTTTCGGGTTCAGCTTCACATTCTTGGTCTCCTTGGAGGGCTTGAACGAGGCCTCGTCGGCCGGCTCCTCGGAGGAACCGACACGGCCGGCATCTCACTGGCCAGGGCGACGATCCGGTGGAGCTGGTGCCGCTCCTCGGCTATGACCAGCGACTCGGCCAGTTTGGCGCCTTCTCGGGCGCACTCCAGGGACTTGCAGTAGTCGCCAGTGATGGTGGTGAGGCCCTTCGGACCCAGCATCTTCATTTTTAGGTAAGTATAGTGGGGGACCGCCATGAATTTGGCGAGCGCGGGCCAGCCCAGCAGTGCGTGGTACGCGCTGGATAGGTCCACCACCTCGAACCAGAGTGGCTCGCGTCGGAAGTGGTCGTTGTCGCCGAACAGGACATCAAGCCGGATCCGGCCGATCGGAGAGCAGGAGAGGCCGGGAACGATGCCGTGGAGGACCGTCCGGGTCGGCTCCAGGTCTTTGGCCTCGAGGCCGAGCTTGCTCATGGTGTCACGGTAGAGGATGTTGATGTTGCTGCCGCCGTCGATGAGGACTCGGGAGAACTTGCACGTGCGTCGAGGTGCGACAATGGTAGGGTTGAGGACGAGGGCGTAGCCACCGGGATTCAGCATGACAGCCGGGTGGTCTTCCCGGGTCCAAGTGACCGGGCGCTCCGACCAGTGCATGTACTCTGGCTTGGCCGGGATGACGGTTTTCACTTCCTGCCGGAGTAGGCGCTCGCTATGCTTATTGTCGCCGAGGCTGGTGAAGACGACGTAAGTCACGTTCTGGGCGGGGTAGACGTCGTCGTGCATCGCGCCGCCAGCCGGGGGCGGAGGAGGAGGCGGAGGCGGCTGCCCCGCTCCGAGCCGGGGCCGGAGGAGGAGGGATGTCGCCCCTCATGAGGCGCTTGGTGATGGCGCACTGCAGAAGCGTGTGCGCGGACGACCTTGCGCCGCAGTGGTGCTTGCAGGGGGCGTCGAGCATTTCCTCAAAACTCATGGAGGGCTGCCACGCCATCTTGCCGGTCTGCCGGCGCTTAGCGGCCGGGTCGGTCGCGAGCGCCTGCTCGGCGGCCGCAACGAGCCGGTTGTCGTAGCGCTGGGCCGGCTGGTCGGCCTTGCGCTTGTTGTTCTGATGGTTGTGCTGCTGTCGGCTGCCTTCGCCGGCCGGCTTCGGAGGGGGAACCGGCTTTGCTTTGCCGGCTTCATCCAGCGCCACCTGGATCTTCATGGCGGAGTTGGTGTTGACGTACTTGTCTGCCGTCACCGTGAGCGCGGCCATGGTGGCTGGCTCGGAGCGTAAGAGCTTGTGTTTGAGGAGGGTGCCATCCCGGCACCCGTTGGCGAAGTACTGGATTGCTTGGACTTCGTGGACGCCCTCGCAGCTGTTCCGGAGCTCGGTCCAGCGTGCGAGGTACTCGCAGACGGTTTCCGCCTGTCCCTACACGCACATGGCGAGCTGGCTGGGACGGCCAGGTCGCTGGTAAGTCCCGGTGAAGTTGCGGATGAAGGCTTGCTTAAAGTCGACCCACGCGTTGATGCTGCCCGCCGGCAGGCTGTTCAACCAGGTGCAGGCCGACCCTTGGAGCATGAGCGGCGCGTAGCGCACGGCGAGCCGGAGGTTGCCTCCTGCGATGCCAATGGTGGTGGTGTAGTCGGTGAGCCAGTCCTCCGGCTTGACGGTGCCGTTGTACTTCGGGGTGTCGTGGGGAAGCGTGAACCCTTTAGTAAAGGGCTCATCCCAGATGCGCGGACCGAAGCACGACGGCCCGACAGGGCCGCTCTCCTCCACCTCCAGTGAGTGGGCGAGCCGGTCGAGGCGGTGGTGGGCGTCGGTGTCGTCGATGGTGCGCGGGCCCAGCCGGCCGGCGACCGAGCCGCGGGGGGCCGGGTCGACCGAAGCCGGACGTCGGCCGGGTTGCACAGGAGGATCGGGTCTGCGCCGGTCTTCCGGGGCCGGCTCGTCGCCCAAGCCGCCGGCAGTCGTCGGGGCGGGGTTGCGCCGGGTCCGGGTGCGGCCGGAGTGCGCCTCGCCGGGTGGTGAAGACGCCGCGTTCTGCTGGTCGCCGGGTCCGTTGACGCGGGCGGAGCCGGATACCGCCGGCTTGGCTAGTTGGTTGAGGCGGTCCTGCTGCGCGTTGGCCGTGTCGAGGAGGTCGTTCACCCGCTTCAGGCGGTACTTCAGCTCTTCGCCCGCGAGCTGATCCAGACCGACTGCGGCCGCCTGGGCGGCGCGCATGTTCTTCACGGGAGTCTCGTAGATGGGCGGGATGGCACCGAAGGCGCGGCCGATCGCGCTGCCCCAGGCTCTTACGTCGGCGACCCGGCTTGGCTCGGCCGCAGTAGGTGTGAAGCCGTAGGCGGCGTTGCTCTCCAGCTGAGTGGAGTCCAGGTGACGCTGCGTGGCGGCGAGTGTCTCGGTCAGGTCCAGCAGGCGTTGGCGGTCCTCCTCGAGCCGAGTCCGGACCTCGGTGATGTTGAAGGCGTCAAAGTCGGTGGCGATGGGGACGTGAAGGCTCTGCATCGTGGCGCGCAGCAGGTTGGGCGAGCCGGCCCGATCCGCTGCGGCCCTGGCTTCGGCAGCCTTCCTCGCCGCATCGGACGAGGAGGAGGTGCCGGTGTCGGTGACGAAGACCTCCACGCAGATGTCCATCGCCCCGGGGAGAGTGCTGCCGCCGGGGGAAAGGGGGGAGTCGGAGAAGTCAAGTACCTCATTGGGGTACTCGTCAGCCACAGGCGCATCAGAGATGCGCGGCGCAGCGAAGGAGGCGGCGAGCGCGTCGATGACGTCGTCCGCCAGTGTGACGGGCTCGTCGGAGTCGGAGGGGAGCCCCGTCTGGAACATGCTTCCGGCCAGGACCTTGAGCTTCCCCACAGTGGGCGCCAACTGTCGTGGTGAGCGCACGACATATGCCAAGGGATGGCTAAAGAGAGGAGGAGGCTCGAGGGCACTGGTGGGTTCCAGAGGCGAGGTTGGCATGAGCGAGCGCAGGACGCAAGACATACCCAGGTTCGGGGCTCTCTGGAGAGATAACACCCCTAGTCCTGCCGAGTGTGGTTTATAGGTAACAGTACAGAGTTTCTCCTAGAGCTGTATGGAGGAAGAAAGAAGGTAGGCCAAGGCTTAGGCTACTCCCTCTCCTTGTGTGTGTGTGTGTGGCTAGTCTGCTTGCTTGTGGTCGGTGAGTGCTAGTTGCCCGTATGCATGACGGCTCCTGGGGGTTTTATAGGTCAACCCCCCAGGGATACAATGGTAATGTTACAAGGCCATGGGGCTGGGTTGTCATCGTCCGGGAAGCTGGTGCTGGGACCCGCCGGGTGTCAGGGCTCGCCGGGTTCTCCGGGCACGGGCCCCGCGTGCCTAGGGGCACTGTTCGCCGTCTTGTCGATCGTCAGGGAATGGCCGGGTTGTGTCAGCTATAGTGGTGCTCCGTCAGGTCGCCGCTTGCTGGCGTTAGCAGTGACAACGGGCGCACTGTTGCCATGCCGGCCCTAGTCAGCAGGTAGGTGGGGCACTGTTGCTACGCCCCGGTGATACGTCCATTTTGCATCATGCTTTTATATCGATATTTATTGCATTATGGGCTGTTATTACACATTATGTCATGATACTTATGCCTATTCTCTCTTATTTTACAAGGTTTACATGAAGAGGGAGAATGCCAGCAGCTGGAATTCTGGGCTGGAAAAGGCGCAAATATTAGAGACCTATTCTGCGCAACTCCAAAAGTCTTGAAACTTCACGGAAGCAGTTTTTGGAATTAATAGAAAATACTGAGCGAAGAAAGTACCAGAGGGGGCCCACACCCTGGCCACGAGGGTGGGGGCGCGCCCTACCCCCCTGGGCGTGCCCCCCTACCTCGTGGGCCCCCTGGCAGGCCTCCGGTGCCCATCTTTGGCTATATCGTGTCTTCTACCCTGGAAAAAATCATAAGCATCCTTGCGAGACGAAACACCGCCGCCACGAAGCGGAACCTTGGCGGAACCAATCTAGGGCTCCGGTAGAGCTGTTCTGCCGGGGAAACTTCCCTCCGGGAGGGGGAAATCATCACCATCATCATCACCAATGATCCTCTCATCGGGAGGGGGTCAATATCCATCAACATCTTCACCAGCACCATCTCCTCTAAAACCCTAGTTCATCTCTTGTATCCAATATTTGTCTCCAAACCTCAGATTGGTACCTGTGGGTTACTAGTAGTGTTGATTACTCCTTGTAGTTGATGCTAGTTGGTTTATTTGGTGGAAGATCATATGTTCAGATCCATTATGCATATTAATACCCCTCTGATTATGAACATGAATATGATTTGTGAGTAGTTATGTTTGTTCCTGAGGACATGAGGGAAGTCTTGCTATAAGTAGTCATGTGAATTTGGTATTCGTTCGATATTTTGATGAGATGTATGTTGTCTTTCCTCTAGTGGTGTTATGTGAACGTCGACTACATGACACTTCACCATTTTTTGGGCCTAGAGGAAGGCATTGGGAAGTAATAAGTAGATGATGGGTTGCTAGAGTGACAGAAGCTTAAACCCTAGTTTATGCGTTGCTTCGTAAGGGGCTGATTTGGATCCATATGTTTCATGCTATGGTTAGGTTTACCTTAATACTTCTTTTGTAGTTGCGGATGCTTGCAATAGGGGTTAATCATAAGTGGGATGCTTGTCCAAGTAAGGGCAGCGCCCAAGCACCCGTCCACCCACATATCAAATTATCAAAGTAACGAACGCGAATCATATGAGCGTGATGAAAACTAGCTTGACTATAATTCCCATGTGTCCTCGGGAGCATTTTCCTTCATATAAGAGTTTGTCCAGGGTTGTCCTTTGCTACAAAAAGGATTGGGCCATCTTGCTGCACCTTATTTACTTTCATTACTTGTTACCCGTTACAAATTACCTTATCACAAAACTATCTGTTACCGATAATTTCAGTGCTTGTAGAGAATGCCTTACTGAAAACCACTTGTCATTTCCTTCTGCTCCTCGTTGGGTTCGACACTCTTACTTATCGAAAGGACTACGATAGATCCCCTATACTTGTGGGTCATCAAGACTCTTTTCTGGCGCCGTTGCTGGGGAGTGAAGCGCCTTTGGTAGGTGGAATTTGGTAAGGAAAAATTTATATAGTGTGCTGAAATTTACTTTCACTTGTTACTATGGAACATAATCCTCTGAGGGGCTTGTTCGGGGTATCTTCACCCCGTCCAGTAGAGCAAAGAGTTTCTCCTCAACCTGCTGAACCTACTGAAAATGTTTACTTTGAAATTCCCTCGGGTATGGTAGAGAAACTGCTAGCTAATCCTTTTACTGGAGATGGAACATTGCATCCCGATTTACACCTAATCTATGTGGATGAAGTCTGTGGATTATTTAAGCTTGCAGGTATGCCCGAGGATGTTATCAAGAAGAAGGTCTTCTCTTTATCTTTGAAGGGAGAGGCATTGACATGGTATAGGCTATGTGATGATATGGGATCATGGAACTACAACCGATTGAAATTGGAATTTCATCAGAAGTTTTATCCTATGCATCTTGTTCATCGTGATCGTAATTATATATATAATTTTTGGCCTCACGGAGGAGAAAGCATCGCTCAAGCTTGGGGGAGGCTTAAGTCAATGTTATATTCATGCCCCAATCATGAGCTCTCAAGAGAAATGATTATTCAAAAAATTTATGCTCGGCTTTCTCTCAATAATCGCTCCATGCTCGATACTTCTTGTACTGGCTCTTTTATGATGAAGACTATTGAATTCAAATGGGATTTATTGGAAAGAATTAAACGTAACTCTGACGATTGGGACCTCGACGAAGGTAAGGAGTCAGGTATGACACCTAAGTTTGATTGTGTTAAATCTTTTATCGATACCGATGCTTTCCGTGAATTTAGCACCAAATATGGACTTGACTCTGAGATAGTAGCTTCTTTCTGTGAATCATTTGCTACTCATGTTGATCTCCCTAAGGAGAAGTGGTTTAAATATAATCCCCCCATTGAAGTAAAAGTAGTCGCACCTACTAAAGTTGAAGAAAAGGAGAAATGCTATCCCCACTCCGACCAAGATAGAACTTTTACCAAAAGTTTATTGTGATCTTTTTGTTCAAATAACAATTAAGGTGAAGCAGGGTCAGGAACAATGAACCTATTTATGATAAACAGATCCATTTTGCAAGTTTGTTATTACGGGTAGTTCCTACAAAGAATCGGACTATTGTTCCTACTGCTTATGTTGAGAAACCACCTTTCCCTGTTAGAATAAAGGATCATGCTAAAGCTTCAACTGTAGTCAAGAAAAGTAATATTAGGACACCTAAACCCCCTGAAAAAATTAGAGTTGAACCTAATATTGCTATGGTTAAAGATCTCTTGGCTGATAATATTGATGGGCATGTTATTTATTTCTGTGAGGAAACTGCTAGAATTGCTAAACCTGATGCTAATGATAAACATAGACCTGTTGTAGGCATGCCTGTTATTTCTGTTAAAATAGGAGATCATTGTTATCATGGCTTATGTGATATGGGTGCTAGTGCTAGTGCAATACCTCATTCTTTATACGAAGAAATTATGCATGATATTGCGCCCGCTGAGTTAGAAGGTATTGATGTTACAATTAAGCTTGCCAATAGAGATACTATATCACCGATTGGGATTGTTAGAGATGTTGAAGTCTTGTGTGGGAAGGTTAAATATCCTGCTGATTTTCTTGTTCTTGGTTCCCCACAAGATAGCTTTTGTCCCATTATATTTGGTAGACCCTTCTTGAACACTGTTAATGCTAGATTAGACTGCAAAAAGGATGTTGTTACTATTGGTTTAGGGGATATGACTCATGAGTTTAATTTTGCTAAATTTCGTAGACAACCCCGTGATGAGGAATTGCCTAGTAAGGATGAAATTATTGGTCTTGCTTCTATTGCCGTGCCTCCTAATGATCCTTTAGAACAATATTTGCTCGACCATGAAAATGATATGTTTATGAATGAAAGAAGGGGAATAGATGAAGTATTCTTTAAACAGGGACCTATTCTGAAACACAACTTACCTGTTGAAATCCTAGGGGATCCTCCTCCACCCAAGGGTGATCCCGTGTTTGAGCTTGAACCATTACCTGATACTCTTAAATATGTTTATCTTGATGAAAAGAAGATATATCCTGTTATTATTAGTGCTAACCTTTCAGAGAAGGAGGAAGAGAAATTATTGAAAACTCTGAAGAAGCACCGTGCTGCTATTGGATATACTCTTGATGATCTTAAGGGCATTAGTCCCACTCTATGTCAACACAAAATAAATTTGGAGAAAGACGCCAAACCAGTTATTGATCACCAATGACCGCTAAATCCTAAGATGAAAGAAGTGGTAAGGAAGGAAATATTAAAGCTCCTTGAGGTAGTATAATTTATCCCGTTGCTGATAGTCAGTGGGTAAGTCATGTCCATTGTGTCCCTAAGAAGGGAGGTATTACTGTCATTCCTAATGATAAAGATGAATTGATCCCGCAAAGAATTATTACAGGTTATAGGATGGTAATTGATTTCCGCAAATTAAATAAAGCTACTAAAAAGATCATTACCCCTTGCCTTTTATTGATCAAATGCTAGAAAGATTATCCAAACATACACATTTTTGCTTTCTAGATGGTTACTCTGGTTTCTCTCAAATACCTGTGTCAGCTGAGGATCAAGAAAAGACCACTTTTACTTGCCCTTTCGGTACTTTTGCTTATAGACGTATGCCTTTTGGTTTATGTAATGCACCTGCTACCTTTCAAAGATGCATGACGGCTATATTCTCTGACTTTTGTGAAAAGATTTGTGAGGTTTTCATGGATGATTTCTCCATTTATGGATCCTCTTTTGATGATTGCTTGAGCAACCTTGATCGAGTTTTGCAGAGATGTGAAGAAACTAATCTTGTCTTAAATTGGAAGAAATGCCACTTTATGGTTAATGAAGGCATTGTCTTGGGGCATAAAATTTCTTAAAGAGGTATTGAAGTTGATAAAGCTAAAGTTGATGCTATTGAAAAGATGCCATGTCCCAAGGACATCAAAGGTATAAGAAGTTTTCTTGGTCATGCCGGTTTTTATAGGAGGTTCATTAAGGACTTCTCAAAAATTTCTTGGCCACTGACTAATCTATTACAAAAAGATATACCTTTTGTCTTTGATGATGATTGTGTAGACGCATTTGAAATACTTAAGAAAGCTTTGATTTCTGCACCTATCGTTCAGCCACCTGATTGGAATTTACCCTTCAAAATTATGCGTGATGCTAGCGATTATGCTGTAGGTGCTGTCCTAGGACAAAGAGTTGATAAGAAGCTAAATGTTATCCAATATGCTAGTAAAACTCTAGATGGTGCCCAGAGAAATTATGCTACTACTGAAAAAGAATTTTTAGCAGTTGTATTTGCTTGTGATAAGTGCAGACCTTATATTTTTGATTCTAAAGTAACTATTCACACTGATCATGCTGCTATTAAATATCTTATGGAAAATAAAGATGCTAAACCTAGACTAATTAGATGGGTTCTCCTACTACAAGAATTTGATTTGCATATTATTGATAGAAAGGGAGCTGAGAACCCCGTTGCAGACAACTTCTCTAGGTTAGAGAATGTTCTTGATGACCCACTACCTATTGATGATAGCTTTTCTGATGAACAATTAGCTGTCATAAATGCTTCTCGTACTGCTCCATGGTATGCTGATTATGCTAATTACATTGTTGCTAAATTTATACCGCCTAGTTTTACATACCAGCAAAAGAAAAGGTTTTTCTATGATTTGAGACATTACTTCTGGGATGACCCACACCTTTATAAAGAAGGAGTAGATGGTGTTATTAGGCGTTGTATACCTGAGCATGAACGGGAACAGATCCTACGCAAGTGTCACTCCGAGGCTTATGGAGGGCACCACGCTGGAGATAGAACTGCACATAAGGTATTGCAATCCAGTACGTGCCAAAGGTGGAGCTAGCTTGCTGGAGAAGTCTTGGTGTACCGACTTCGGCCGCCTTGTGCTGGCCGTTGGGGCCGGGTTGAGGAGTCCGGCCGGGTTGGAGAGTTTGGCCGGGTCGAGGGGCTTGGCCGAGTCGAGCAACCCGGCCAGGCGAGAGCCGGCTTGAGGGGCGATGCTGGCCCCGATGTTTTTGAAAAGGATCCGGGTTCCATTGCCGGCCCGGGGTTCATCCCCCCCGACAGAGGCCCTTCGGACCCGACAGCTTCATCTTCAGGTAAGCGTAGTGGGGGAGCGCCATGAACTTGGCGAGTGCGGGCCGGCCAGTAGCGCATGGTACGCGCTGGACAGGTCCACCACCTCAAACCAGAGCGGCTCATGTCGGAAGTGCTCGCTGGTGCCAAACAGGACGTCGAGCCGGATCCGGCCGATCGGAGAGCAGAAGAGGCCGGGAATGATGCCGTTGAAGATCGTTCGGGTCGGCTCCAGTTCTTTGGCCTCGAGGCCGAGCTTGGTCATGGTGTCGTGGTAGAGGATGTTGATGCTGCTGCCGCCGTCGATGAGAACCCGGGAGAACTTGCACGTGCGCCGAGGCGCGATGATGGTGGGGTGGAGGACGAGGGCGTAGCCACCCGGGTTCGGCATGACAGTCGGGTGGTCTTCTCGAGTCCAAGTGACCGGGCGCTCCGACCAGTGCATGTATTCCGTCTTGGCCGGGATGACGGTGTTCACTTCCTGCTGGAGCAGGCGCTCTCTACGCTTGTCGTCACCGAGGCTGGTGAAGACGACTTAGGTCGCGTTCTGGGGAGGGTAGACGTCGGCGCGCATCGCGCCGCCAACCGGGGGCGGCGCAGGAGGCGGAGGCGGCTGCCCCGCTCCCGGAGCCGGGGCCGGAGGAGGCGAGATGTCGCCCCTCATGAGGCGCTTGGTGATGGCGCACTGTCGAAGCGTGTGCGTGGACGGCCTTGCGCCGCTGTGATGCTTGCAGGGAGCGTCGAGCATGTCCTCGAAACTCATGGCGGGCTGCCATACCGTCTTGCCGGTCTGCCAGTGTTTGGGGCCGGGCCGGCCGCGGGCGCCTACTTGGCGGCCGCGATGAGCCGCTTGTTGTAGCGCTGGGCCGGCTAGTCGGCCTTGCGCTTGTTGTTCTGCTGGTTGTTCTGCTGCCGGCTGCCTTCGCCAGCTGGCTTCGGAGGGGGACCGGCTTTGCTTTGCCGGCTTCATCCAGCGCCACCTGGATCTTCAAGGCGGAGTCAGCGTTGGCGTACTTCTCCACTGTCACCTTGAGCGTGGCCATGGTGGCCGGCTCGGAGTATAAGAGCTTGTGTTTGAGGAGGGTGCCATGTTGCCACCCGTTGATGAAGTACTGGATTGCTTGGACTTCGTGGACGCCCTTGCAGCTATTCCGGAGCTCGGTCCAGTGTGCGAGGTACTCGCGGCCGGTTTCCGTCGGCCCCTGCACGCACATGGCAAGCTGGCTGGGACGGCCGGGTCGCCGGTAGGCCCCAGTGAAGTTGCGTACGAAGGATTGCTCGAAATCGACCCACGAATTGATGCTGCCCACCGGCAGGTGATGTCTACTACGCAACTTATTCTTGTAGACTTGTGTTGGGCCTCCAAGCACAGAGTTTTGTAGGACAGTAGCAATTTTCCCTCAAGTGGATGACCTAAGGTTTATCAATCCATGGGAGGTGTAGGATGAAGATAGTCTCTCTCAAATGACCCTGCAATCAAATAATAAAAAGTCTCTTGTGTCCCCAACACACCAAATACAATGGTAATTTGTATAGGTGCACTAGTTCGGCGAAGAGATGGTGATAAAAGTGTAATATGGATGGTGGAAATATATTTTTATAATCTGAATAAATAAAAACAGCAAGGTAGCAAATAGTAAACGGGCACAAGAACGGTATTGCAATGCTTGAAAATGAGGCCTAGGGTCCGTACTTTCACTAGTGCAATCTCTCAACAGTGCTAATGTAATTGGATCATATAACCACCCCTCAAAGTGCGATGAAGAATCACTCCAAAGTTCCTATCTAGCGGAGAACATAAGAATAAATTGTTTGTAGGGTACGAAACCACCTCAAAGCTATTCTTTCCGTTTCATCTATTCAAGAGTTCGTACTAAAATAACACAAAGCTATCCTTTCCGTTTGATCTATCCTAGAGTTCGTACTAAAATAACACCAACGCAAATTCATATTCATAATACTCAATCCAACACAAAGAACTTCAAAGAGTGCCCCAAGATTTCTACCGGAGAAACAAATACAAGAACGTTCATCAACCCCTATGCATAGATTACCCCAATGTCACCTCGGGAATCCGCCAGTTGAGTACCAAAACATATATCAAGTGAATCAATATGATACCTCACTGTCACCATGAGTATTCAATTGCAAAACATATATCAAGTGTTCTCAAATCCATAAAAGTATTCAATCCAATAAAATGAAATCTCGAAGGGAAAACTCAATTCATCACAAGATAGAGAGGGGAAAACACCATATGATCCAACTATATTAACAAAACTCGTGATACATCAAGATCGTGACATCTCAAGAACACGAGAGAGAGAGAGAGAGAGATTAAACAAATAGCTACTGGTACAAACCCTCAGCCCCGAAGGTGGACTACTCCCTCCTCGTCGTGGTGGCTGCCGGGATGATGAAGATGGCCACCAGAGATGATTCCCCCCTCCGGCAGGGTGCCGGAACGGGTCTAGATTAGTTTTCGGTGGCTACAGAGCCTTGCGGCGGCGGAACTTCTGATCTAGGTTAACCCCGATGGGTTTTGGAATATTTGGGAATTTATAGTGCAAAGAAGGGGTACGGAAGGCCACCGAGGTGGGCACAACCCACCAGGGTGCGCCAGGTGGGCCTGGCGCGCCCTGGTGGGTTGTGCCCCCCTCGGGGCACCCCCCAGGTGCTGCTCTAGCCCATTCGTTTCCTTCTGGTCCATAAAAAATCCAAAAAATAGTTTCGCGGTGTTTGGACTCCGTTTGATATTGTTTTTCTGTGATGTAAAAAACAAGCAAAAAACAGCAACTGGCACTGGGCACTGGGTCAATAGGTTAGCCCCAAAAAATGATATAAAGTTGCTATAAAATGATTGTAAAACATCCAAGAATGATAAAATAACAGCATGAATACTTCATAAATTATAGATACGTTGGAGACGTATCAGCATCCCCAAGCTTAATTCCTACTTGTCCTCGAGTAGGTAAATGATAAAAGAAATAATTTATGAAGTGTGAATGCTAGAAAAGTGCATAAGTTTGATCAATGACAATTTCAAACACTTTTCTTAGCATCATAACAACAATTCTTTCTTATGAAACTTCTCGTGTTATAGTGGCAACCAATTCACATGTTAAGGTTCAAACAATGAACTCTTTGAAACTCAACAACCTATGTTCTTAGTCATCAAGCAATTGCAATTCAACTTATTCAATAGAGTTTAAGTAAGAGCTCCACATACTCAACCATCTTATAGTCTTCTATGATTGCTAACACTCACCGCGTATAGACGAGCAAAACGTTTCAACCGGACACATAGAAAGATAGGGGCTTATTGTTTTGCCTCCCAACGTATTCACCTCAAGGGTGGTGTCAACAATAATAACTCATGCTACCCATATTCAACTGGACATATGTGCCTAGATCTTTCCTCACCACATGATGCTTGTCAAAGGAGAAAAAATAAAAAGGAATAGAGAGAAAAACTTTGACTCTTTGCATAAAAGTAAATACATAAAAGTAAAAGATAGGCCCTTCGCAGAGGGAAGTAGGGATTTGTAGAGGTGCCAGAGCTCAAAGAGAAAATTGAGAGATAAAAACATTTTGAGAGGTATACTTTTCCCACCAACGAAAATGACTTAGAGCTCCCAACACTTTCCATGCTAGATATATCATAGACGGTTCCCAAACAGAAAATAAAGTTTATTCCTTTTTCCACCATACTTTCACTTTCCATGGCTAGTCGTATCCACGGGTGCCCTCCATACCAACACTTTCCAAGGAATTTATTATTTGACAACATAAAGTAAATTCATTTTTCATTTTGGGACTGGGCATCCCTAATACCTTTGCCTTACTCTCGTGCAATGACAAGTGAATAAACACTCATCGTGAGAATAACACATCTAGCATGGAAAATATTGGCCACCCCTCACCGCCTCACGAGCGGTATGAGCACACAAAAGAGAATATATATTTTTTGAAAATTAGATATGGCACATACAAATTTGCTTAGAATGGCACGGAAATACCGCATATAGGTAGGCATGGTGGACTCTTGAAAATAAGATTTCAGTTTAAGGGTTTTTTATGCACAAGTAGTATCTCTACTTGGTGCGGAATTTTTGGCTAGCAAGGCTGGGGGCAAGCACCACATGTTAAAGGATCTATGACAATATGACTTCTATGTGAATATGAACAAACATAAACTATTATGTTGTCTTCCTTGTCCAACGTCAACAATTTTGGCATATAATATTTTGATGGGGGCTCACAATCACAAAAGATTTCCATGATAGTGTATTTATATGTGAAAGTTCTCTTCCTTATACTAATTATTTGTGAATTGCTTGTATGACCAAAATTGTGATTGTCAAGCCTCAAAAGATTTCACTTTCTAACCCCAATGTGAAGCTACCACTAGGCATGACATGATTTCAACTTCATGACATTCAATTTATTCAACAATTTACTCATAGGATATAAGTGAAGCACAAGAGTAATTGACATAGAAAAGAGATTCGTTGACGGGATGTGAATGTCGCTTACTTAGCCTCCCTGGCAATTATTTGAGGACTCTATTCTATTTAAAAACTTTCAGATCTAAGTATTTTATTAAACAGCAAGTAAAACAAAAAAATGACATTCTAAGAATAGCACAACTCATGTGAAGAAGCAAAAACTTAGGCTCAACCAATACTAACCGATAATTGTTGAAGAAGAAAGGTGGGATGCCTACCGGGGCATCCCCAAGCTTAGATGCTTGAGACTTCTTGAATATTACCTTGGGATGCCTTGGGCATCCCCAATCTTGAGCTTTTGTGTCTCCTTAATTCCTTTTATTTCACGGTTTTCCTAAATCTTAAAAGCTTCATCCACACAAAACTCAACAAGAACTCATGAGATAAGTTAGTATAAACCAATGCAAAAACCTTATCATTCTCTACTGTAGCAAATTACTAAAACTATTATTTAACATTGCATACTAAATGACTCTGCATATTTAATACTCCTATCCTCAAATAGAATCATTAAACAAGCAAACATATGCAAACAATGCAAACATAACAGCAATCTGCCAAAAAAGTACAGTTTGTAAAGAATGCAAGATTCATCATACTTCCCTAACTCCAAAAATTATGAAAATCTACCAAACTGTAGATAATTTATCAGATCTTAATTTTCAAAAAGTTTCAACATTTTATCACACTCTGACTTTTCTAGGGAATTTTTGCAACAGCGGTAAACTTTTTGCTTCCAAACAGCAACATGTAGACTTGTAAAATAAGCATGGTAAAGGCTATCATTGCCACTTTTATTGAAATAAAAGATGCAAACCATTGTTCTAAATAATAGCAAGCAAATTCTTAACAAAATAAATTGACGCTCCAAGCACGAATGAAAACGTAGTTCCGAGTGAGGTTACCGATAATGTTGGAGACGAAACAGGGGATGCCTTCCGGGGCATCCCCAAGCTTAGTTGGTTGGATCTTGCTTAGATATTACCTTGGGGTGACATCCCCAAGCTTAGGGTCTTGTCACTCCTTATTCTCCTCATATCGACATCTCACCCAAAACTTGAAAACTTCAATCACACAAAACTTCACGAAACTTTGTGAGATAGGTTAGTATGATAAAGAGCAAACCATTTCACTTTGGTACTGTCAAAGACAAGATTCATAATTGTTTCCACAAAATTCCTAGTATAACATATCATTTACACAATTTATATTGAGTAATATAAGCCATAGAAACTAGAAAATAAGCAAACTATGCATTGAAAACAGAATCTATCAAAAATAGAACAGTCCGTAGTAATCTGGACTCAAACCATACTTCTGATACTCCAAAAATTATGAAAAAAATTGGACCGTGTGAGAAATTTGTATATTAAACTCCTTCAAAAATAATAAACTCAAAAGCACTCTTCTGTTAAAAATGAGAATTATTTTAGTTAGCGCAAAGTTTCTGTTTTTCAGCAAGATCAAATCAACTATCACCCAACATGATCCCAAAGGCTTTACTTGGCAATTTATTGAAACAAAAGTAATAAAACATGATCAATACAGTAGCATAATCATGTGAACACACAAAAACAGTAAGTAAAAGTGTTGGGTTGTCTCCCAACAAGCGCTTTTCTTTAATGCCTTTTATCTAGGCATGATGATTCAATGATGCTCACATAAAAGATAAAAGTTGAAACACAAAGAGAACATCATGCATCATAAGTTCCTCTCTCATAATAATTTTAATTTGCATCATGAATAGATTCATCAATATAACCATTACATAAAGAATTCTTTTCATGATCCACAAGCATAGAAAATTCATTACTCTCTATGGCATACATGTCATCATAATAATCATCATAGAAAGCAACTTTATTGCCATAGTAATTGAAACCTCTTCCAAAATAGTAGATGTATCACTAAATAAAGTCATGACCTCTTCAAATCCACTTTCATAAATATTGTAATAAGATTCAACACCCTCCAAAATAGTGGGATCACTACTACCTAGAGTTGACACTCTTCCAAACCCACTTTTATCAATGTAATCATCATAAATAGGGGGCATGCTATCATCAAAATAAGTTTGATCATTCAAAGTAGGGGGACTAAAAAGATCATCTTCATTAAACATAGCCTCACCAAGCGTGGGACAAACATTAATTGCAGCAAATAAATTCTCAAACATGTCATTCTCATCAAACATAGCATCCCCAAGCTTGTGGCTTGGCATATCATAAGCATAATCATTCTCATCATTAATAGTATGAATGGCACCAACGGTATAACAATTGCTATCATAATAATTTCCCAAGTTGGTGCCAAAAAGATTTCCAAGATCAAAAGAAGTATCATTATCTCCCCAATCATAATCATCACAACAAGCAATAGGCATAACAAAATCATCATCAAGTTCATCATCTTCCACAATAATTTTTGATTCATTTTCATGGGGCACAATAATAATAGTAGCAACATTATTTGGGAGAGATACATTTTTACCTCTCTTCTTTCTTCTTTTCTTCTTCTTCACCACATCATGCGTGGGTTCATTAAATTTTTTCAAGCTTCTTATTGATAAGATTGGTTGGATAAGAAGCTCCTCCTCGTTACCTGATTCATCATAAAAAACACTAGGAGGGTTTTGGGAAATGTTTTCCCTTTCATTTGTACTCTCTTCATATTCTATTTGTTTTCTTGACTTTAGATAGTTGGCAATATAAGGATTCTCAATGCAATTTACCGCACAAAACATATAAATTTCTTCTAGATGAAAACCAAGAAATCTCTTGGGATTTGGAAAATCCTTAGTTAAATGTTTCATTTCTTCATACCCCAAAAGAAGACTAAGCTCTTTATGATGCTCAAGGGTAACCAAGTTATCAAAATTTTTGGACACTATTGATCATGAAAGAATCTGCATTGAAGATTTAAATGACCATGTTCATTGCAAAGTTCACAAGGATGGCCAAAAAAATTACATCTTTCAGCACAATCATCTAGCCTCTCTTGCAACCATTTTGTTTCTAAATATTTACGCTTCTTAAAAAATCTATCTTCCCTTTTTGGTGTGCAAAGGCACCCCCAATTCACTCCGCAAAAAGTGACATGCTTAGAAGAAACATTTTTGTCATGACTTATGCAATCATCATTAGCATTTAGGATATTCAAAGAATTCATATTAAAAACATTGCAATCATGCTCATCATTCAAATATTTTGTGCCAAGAATTTTATTGACTTCTTCTTCTAACAATTGAGCACAATTTTCCGATCCATCATTTTCAAGAAAGATATTATAAATATGATCAATAATATGATGCCACCTCAATTCCATTTTTTATTTAGTTTTCTTTTATAAACCAAACTAGTGATAAAACAAGAAACTAAAAGATTCGATTGCAAGATCTGAAGGTATACCTCACTCACCTCCCCGGCAACGGCGCCAGAAAAGAGCTTCGTTGACGGGATGTGAGTGTCGCTTTCCTAACCTTCCCGACAACGGCACTAGAAAAGAGCTTGATGTCTACTATGCAACTTGTTCTTGTAGACTTGTGTTGGGCCTCCAAGCGCAGAGTTATGTAGGACAGTAGCAATTTTCCCTCAAGTGGATGACCTAAGGTTTATCAATCTGTGGGAGGTGTAGGATGAAGATAGTCTCTCTCAAATGACCATGCAACCAAATAATAAAAAGTCTCTTGTGTCCCCAACACACCAAATACAATGGTAATTTGTATAGGTGCACTAGTTTGGCGAAGAGATGGTGATAAAAGTGATATGGATGCTGGAAATATATTTTTATAATTTGAATAAATAAAAACAGCAAGGTAGCAAATAGTAAACGCGCACAAAAACGGTATTGCAATGCTTGAAAATGAGGCCTAGGGTCCGTACTTTCACTAGTGCAATCTCTCAACAGTGCTAATGTAATTGGATCATATAACCACCACTCAAAGTGCGATGAAGAATCACTCCAAAGTTCCTATCTAGCATAGAACATAAGAATAAATTGTTTGTAGGGTACGAAACCACCTCAAAGCTATTCTTTCTGTTTGATCTATTCAAGAGTTCGTACTAAAATAACACAAAGCTATTCTTTCCGTTCGGTCTATCCTATAGTTCGTACTAAAATAACACCAACGCAAATTCATATTCATAATACTCAATCCAACACAAAGAACTTCAAAGAGTGCCCCAAGATTTCTATCGGAGAAACAAATACAAGAACGTTCATCAACCCCTATGCATAGATTACCCCAATGTCACCTCGGGAATCCGCGAGCTGAGTGCCAAAACATATATCAAGTGAATCAATACGATACCCCATTGTCACCACGAGTATTCAATTGCAAGACATATACCAAGTGTTTTCAAATCCATAAAAGTATTCAATCCGATAAAATGAAATCTCAAAGGGAAAACTCAATTCATCACAAGATAGAGAGGGGAAAACACCATATGATCCGACTATATTAACAAAACCCGCGATACATCAAGATCATGACATCTCAAGAACACGAGAGAGAGAGAGAGAGAGAGATTAAACACATAGCTACTGGTACAAACCCTCAGCCCCGAGGGTGTACTACTCCCTCCTCATCGCGGTGGCCGCCGGGATGATGAAGATGGCCACCAGAGATGATTCCCCCCTCCGGCAGGGTGCCGGAACGGGTCTAGATTAGTTTTCGATGGCTACAGAGCCTTGCGGCAGCGGAACTTCTGATCTAGGTTAACCCTGATGGGTTTTGGAATATTTGGGAATTTATAGTCCAAAGAAGGGGTACGGGAGGCCACCGAGGTGGGCACAACCCACCAAGGCATGCCAGGTGGGCCTGGCGCGCCCTGGTGGGTTGTGCCCTCCTCAGGGCACCCCCTAGGTGCTGCTCTGGCCCATTGGTTTCCTTCTGGTCCATAAAAATCCAAAAAATAGTTTCGCGGTGTTTGGACTCCGTTTGATATTGATTTTCTGCAATGTAAAAAACTAGCAAAAAACAGCAACTGGCACTGGGCACTGGGTCAATAGGTTATTCCCAAAAATGATATAAAGTTGCTATAAAATGATTGTAAAACATCCAAGAATGATAAAATAACAGCATGAATACTTCATAAATTATAGATACGTTGGAGACGTATCAGTAGGTTGTTCAACCACGTGCGGGCCGACCCCTGGAGCATGAGCGGCGCGTAGCGCACGGCGCACCGGTGGTTGCCGCCCGCGATGCCGATGGCGGTGGTGTAGTCGGTGAGCCAGTCCTCGGGCTTGACGGTGCCGTTGTACTTGGGGGTGTCGCGGGGGAGCATGAACCCTATAGGAAAGGGCTTGTCCCGATTGCGCGAGCCGAAGCACGCCGGCCCAACGGCGCCGCTCTCCTCCAGCTCCAAGGAGAGGGCGAGTCCGTTGAGGCGGTGGCGGGCATCGGTGTCGTCAATGGCGTGCGGGCCTAGCCGGCTGGCGACCTCGCTGCGGGGGGCCGGGTCGACCGAAGCCGGACGTCGGCCGGGTTGCAGGGGAGGGTCATGTCGGCGCCGATCTTCCAGGGCCAGCTCGTCACCCAAGCCGTCGGCAGCCGTTGGGGCGGGGTTGCACCGGGTCCGGGTGCGACCGGAGTGCGCCTCGCCGGGTGGGGAAGACGCCGTGTTCTGCTGGTCCTCGGGACAGTTGGCGCGGGCGAAGCCGGATCCGGCCGGCCTGGCGAGTTGGTTGAGGTGGTCCTGTTGCGCGTTGGCCGCGTCGAGGAGGTCGTTCACCCGCTTCAGGCGGTCCTTCAGCTCTTCGCCCGCAAGCTGATCTAGGCCGACTGCAGCCACCTGGGCGGCGCACATGTTCTTCACGGGAGTTTCGTAGACGGGAAGGACGGCGCCGAAGGCGCGGCCGATCGCGCCGCCCGGGGCCGACACGTCGGCGACCCGGCTTGGCTCGGCCGCGGCGGGCGTGAAGCCGTAGGCGGCATTGCGCTCCAGCTGAGCGGAGTCCAGGTGATGCTGCGTGGCAGCGAGCGTCTTGGTTAGGTCCAGCAGGCACTGGCGGTCCTCCTCGAGCCGAGTCTGGGCCTCAGCGATGTTGGAGGCGTCGACATCAGCGGCGATGGGGACGCGAAGGCTCTACATCGTGGCGCCCAACGAGTTGGGCGAGCCGGTCCGATCCGCTGCAGCCCTGGCTTCGGCGGCCTTCCCCGCTGCGCTAGACGAGGAGGAGGCGCCCGTGTCGGTGACGAAGACCTCCACACAGAGGTCCATTGCCCCGGCGGGAGCGCTGCCACCAAGGGAAAGGGGGAGTCGGAGAAGTCAAGTACCTTGCTGGGGTACTCGTCGGCCGCGGGCGCATCGGAGATGCGCAGCGCAGTGAAGGAGGCGGCGAGCGCATCGATGACGTCATCCGCCAGCTTGACGGGCTCGTCAGAGTCGGAGGGGAGCCCCGTCTGGAACATGCTTCCGGCCAGGACCTCGAGCTGCCCCAGGGTGGGCGCACGACAGATGCCAAGGGATGGCTAAAGAGAGGAGGAGGCTCGAGGGCACTGGTGGGCTCCAGAGACGAGGTCGGCATGAGCGAGCGCGGGACGCAAGACATACCCAAGTTCGGGGCTCTCCGGAGAGATAACACCCCTAGTCCTGCCGAGTGTGGTTTATGCGTAACAGTATAGGGTTGCTCCTCGAGCTGTATGGAGGAAGAAGGAAGACAGGCCAAGGCTCAGGCTGCTCTCTCTTATGGTGTGTGTGTTCTACTGATGATCTGATCGCGTGTGTGAGTTGGCCGTATGCATGAGGGCTCCTGGAGGTTTTATATGTCAACCCCCCAGCGATAGAATGGTGATGCTACAAGGTCGTGGGGCCGGGTTGTCAGTGTCCGGGAAGCCGGGGCTGGGACCCGCCGGGTGTCAGGGCTCGCCGGCGTCTCTGGGCGCGGGCCCTGCACGCCTAGGGGCACTGTTCGTCGTCTTGTCGTTCTTCAGGGAGTGGCCGGGTTGAGTCTGCTACAGTGGTGCTTCGTCAGGTCACCGCTTGCTGGCGTCAGCATGAGGACGGGTGCACTGTTGCCACGCCGGCCATGGTCAGCGGGTAGGTGGGGCACTGTTGCCACGCCTTGGTTGACCAGAGGCATGGGCGGGGTACTGTTGCCTCGCTCACCCTTGAATGAAGACTCGTACCATCGTACGGCCGGGATGGGACAGGAGCTGACCCGTGGCCGGGTTGAGGAACACGCCAAAGGGAGAGCTGGCTTGTTGGAGAAGTCTTCTTGTGTGATACGTCTCCAACGTATCTATAATTTTTGATTGTTCCATGCTGTTTTATTATCAATCTTGGATGTTTTATAGTCAATTTATATCATTTTTTGGTACTAACCTATTGACATAGTGCCAAGTGCTAGTTGTTGTTTTTTCCATGTTTTTTACATCGCATGAAATCAATATCAAACGGAGTCCAAATGCCACGAAACTCCACAATGATTTTTTATGGGCCAAACGGAAGAAGATAGGCCCTGGTTTCGCCTGGGGGAGTCCCGAGCAGGGGACAACCCACCAGGGCGCGCTAGGAGGCCCTGGCGCGCCCTGGTGGGTTGTGCCCACCTCGGGTGCCCCCCGGACCGCCTCTTTGCTCTATAAATACCCCAAAAATACCAGAACCCTAGAAGCGTTGACGTAATATTCATCCAGCCACCGCAGAGTCCAGAACCACCAGATCCAATCTAGACACCATAACGGAGGGGTTCACCACTTCCATTGGTGCCTATCCGATGATGCGTGATTAGTTCTTTGTAGACCTTCTGGTCTGTAGTTAGTAGCTAGATGGCTCTCTCTCTCTCTCACTGAATTCTCAATACAATGGTCTCTTGGAGATCCATATGATGCAACTCCTTTTGCGGTGCGTTTGTTGGGATCTGATGAACTTCGAGTTTATGATCAGTTATATCTTTTTATATCCATGAAAGTTATTTGAGTTTCTTTGATCTCTTATATGCATGATCTCTTATAGCCTCGTATTTCTTCTCCGATATTTGGGTTTTGTTTGGCCAACTTGATCTATTTATCTTGCAATGGGAAGAGGTGCCCGGTAGTGGGTTCGATCTTACGGTGCTTGATCCTAGTGACAGAAAGGGAACCGACACGTATGTAGCGTTGCTACTAAGGATAAAAAGATGGGATCGATATCTTCCGCAATAGATAAACGGATCTTGTCTACATCATGTCATCGTTCTTATTGCATTACTCCATTTTTCCATGAACTTAATACACTAGATGCATGCTGGATAGCGGTCGATGTGTGGAGTAATAGTAGTAGATGCAAGCAAGAGTCGGTCTACTAATCTTGGATGTGATGCCTATCTAATGACCATTGCCTGGATATCGTCATAATTATTTGAAGTTCTATCAATTGCCCAATAGTAATTTCTTTACCCACCGTTTGCTATTTTCTCGAGAGAAGCCACTAGTGAAACCTACGGCCCTCGGGTCTTCTTTCTCATATATTTGCCTTGCGGTCTACTTTTCCTTTGTGTTTTTATTCAGATCTATTAAACCAAAAATAATAAAATACCTTGCTGCATTTTATCTCTATTTATTTTATTTGGCGTTCGATCTATCAATCTACTACAATTTACCTCACGTCCGTTTGCCTATCTTGAGGCGCCGTACCCCGGAAGGGATTGACAACCCATTTAACACGTCGGATTGCGATGTGTTGTTGTTTGTGTGCAGGTGCTGTTTACGTTGTGTTGCTTGGTTCTGCTACTGGTTCTATAACCTTGGTTTCATCACTGAGGGAAATACCTACCGTCGCTGTGCTACATCATCCCTTCCTCTTGGGAGAAATACCGACGTAGTAGCAGCAACCATCAAGTAGAATTTCTAGCGCCATTGCCGGGGAGGATCTTCAACATAACCAGGTTCCTAATCAAAAATCTCATCCCCTTGCAATTTACATTATTTGCCATTTGCCTCTCGTTTTCCTCTCCCCCACTTCACAAAAAATTGCCGTTTTATTCGCCTCTCTTTTTCGTTCGCCGTTTTCTTGTCAGATCTATTCTCTGCTCGCAATCATGAGTGGTTTCGGTATGGCACCAACAGATGATGGCCTGACTCCTAAGATTGGACGTACAGGCAATCTGGATGCTAAAACTTTTATCTTGGGGACGTTATGGGAAAAGAACGTATCCAAGAATTTTTCAATTGTGTTGGAAATCTGAGTCTTGATGATGCTCCTATACTTAAAACTACTAGATCTTATGCGGATGTTATTTCAGCACTAGTTTTAAAACTGGAAAGTAAATTTATCCGCACTCATCCTACTTTGCAAAGATTGTTTTTTGAGCTTCCTGAAATAAAGAATCCTAGAGCCAAAAAGTTGGCCACTCTCGTTCTTATGAACGAGTTTGACTACATAATTCGGGAAGCTAGAGAAATATTTGACTTTTATGGTATGAATCATGGAAAACCCGTGATAGATGAAATTCTTTACAATAGTGACTATGCACTAAGGCATTTGCTTGGGGATAATAAGATCTTTGATTAGAATCTTAAAAAGGAGGTTCCCTTCTAGAAATAATCCAACAAGTTTTTAATAATGTTAATCAACACTATTCTTGGATTGTTGCGGGAAATCAGAAGGGTTATGATGAAAACCAACTAAGGAATGCTAAAGTTTCTATGGATAATATGTTTTATGTTGTGTTTACAAAACCTCCTGATAAAAATACCCGCAAGAAAATTAAGAAGAAGAAAGATGACAAAACTTAGATCCTTGCCTTACGCCTAGCTAAGGGCGTAAAACTATAGCGCTTGTTGGGAGGCAACCCAATGAATAAAATTTATTTTTGCTTTTTGCTTTCTGTTCTTGTGTGTTTGAACAATTATGCCTCTGGTATGATTGTGTTTTTTGTGTTTTAATTAGTGTTTGTGCCAAGTAAAGCCTTTAGGATCTTTTTGGGTGATAGTTGTTTGATCTTGTTGAAAAAGACAGAAAATTTGCGCTCACGAAAATATTTTTGATAAATCACAGAAAAGAGCTTTTGCCCTGATTCTTTTTGCATAAGATTAATATACAAATTACCCTGGTCTTCCTAATTTGGTAGAATTTTTGGAGTTACAGAAGTATTCGCTAAAGTCAGATTACTACACACTGTTCTGTTTTGACAGATTCTGTTTTCTTTGTGTTGTGTGCTTACTTTGTTGGCTCTATGGTTTTATTTGATGAGTTTTTGCCATAGAAAAGTTGGAATACAGTAGATATAATACAAAAAAAAATATGAATTGGTTTGATACATCACTTATAGTAGTGGTTTGCTTTCTTATACTAACGGATCTCACGAAGGTTTTGTTGAGTTTTGTGTGATTGAAGTTTTCAAGTTTTGGGTTATCTTACGATGGATGAAGGAAGGATGTAAGAGCCTAAGCTTGGGTATGCCCCGGCATCCCAAGCTATTATCCAAGGATGAGCAACAAACTAAGCTTGGGGATGCCCCCGAGTGGCATCCCTGCTTTCTTCCAACAACTATCGGTATTTTACTCGAGGCTATATTTTTATTTGTCACATGATATGTGTTTTGCTTGGAGCGTCTTGTATGATATGTGTCTTTGCTTGTTTTATTTTGTGTTTTAAGTCATAAATCCTTGCTGGACACACCTATCTGAGAGAGCCAAAATTATATCATGACTTGTTAGAATTGCTCTCTATGCTTCACTTAAATCTTTTATGAGCCAGGACTTGCTCTAGTGCTTCACTTATATCTTTTTGAGCACGGTGTGCTTTGTTATTTTTGAAGAAATGCTCTCTTCCTTCACTTAGATTTATTTGAGAGTTAGTAAAATTTTGAATAAATTCTCTCTTGCTTCACTTAAATTATTTTGAGAGAAAGAAAATTTGTTATGCTCATGATCTTCACTTATATTGGTTTGAGCTTATGAAAAGCAACTCATGAAAATTAGTCCCAAAGTGATAGATATCCAAGAAGGATAAAGTAAAAAGTTGTCATGAAGATCATTGGACAAAATAAACTTGATTCTTAGTAATAGTTTTGAGATATGATGATGTGATATGTGAGTTATGTTGATGAGTAACTGTGCTCTAGTAAGAATATTGGTGTTAAGGTTTGTGATTCCCTATGCATGCACGAAAGTCAATAATCATGCAATGAAAATTATATCCTACTTGTGCTGCATTATTCAGTGTTAATTATGCTCAATGCTTGCTTATGAGATTATTCGTTTCTTGGTTGGTCGCTTCTCAATCTTTTTGCTAGCCTTCACTTTGCACCAAGTATGACCTCTACTTGTGCATCCAAAATCCTTTAAACCAGTTTTGCCACATGAGTCCATTATATCTACCTATATGCAGTATTCTTTTGCCATTCTAAGCAAATTTGCATGTGCCATCTCTAATTTTCAAAATAAACTTCTCTTTTGTGTGTTTGTTTCGCTCGCGGAACGGTAACGGGTGGCTAATATTTTCCATGTTGGATGTGTTATTCTCACAATGAGTGTTTATTCACTTGTCATTGCACGAGAGTAAGGCAAAGGTTTTAGGGATGCCCAGTCCCAAAATGCATAAATGAATTTACTTTTTGTTTCAAATAATAAATTTCTTGGAAAGTGTTGGTATGGAAGGCACCCGTGGATACGGCTAGCCATGGAAAGTGAAAGAATGGTGGAAAAAGGAATAAACTTTATTTTTTGTTTGGGAACCGCCTATGGCATATCTAGCATGGAAAGTGTCCGTAGCTCTACTCGTTTTCGTTGGTGGGATGGATACACCTCCCAAAATGTTTTTATCACAAATTTTTCGCTTTGATCTCTTGCACCTCTACAAATCCCTACTTCCCTCTGCGAAGGGCCTTTCTTTTACTTTATGCAATTTTTATTTTGAATTTGAGTCTCCATCTTCTCTTACAAAAAGCACCAACTAGGAGGCAATATGATCGTGCTCAAGTATTGGTTGTAGTTAATATTCGAGTGTGTTTCATGAATGGATCAATGTTTGAGCATGATGGGCTAGGGATAACTTGTTTTAGCATTGATATTTTGAAAGACATGGTTGCTTGTTGATATGCTTGAGTATCTAAATTATTATGTCAAAACTAGACTATTGCTTTGAATCACATAAAAGTCCAAATGTCCATGCTATAAAGAAAAGAATATGATATGACTTGATGAACAGCACTCCACATCAAAAATTATGTTTTTATCACTTACCTACTCGAGAACGAGTAGGAGTTAAGCTTGGGGATGCTGATACGTCTCCAACGTATCTATAATTTTTTATTGTTCCATGCTGTTTTATTATCAATCTTGGATGTTTTATAATCATTTTATAGTCATTTTATATGATTTTTTGGTACTAACCTATTGACATAGTGCCAAGTGCCAGTTGCTATTTTTTCCATGTTTTTTCCATCGCAGGAAATCAATATCAAACAGAGTCCAAATGCCACGAAACTCCATGATGATTTTTTATGGGCCAGAAGGAAGCAGATGGGCCCTGGTTACACCTGGGGGGAGTCCCGAGGAGGGGACAACCCACCAGGGCGCGCTAGGAGGCCCTGGCGCGCCCTGGTGGGTTGTGCCCACCTCGGGTGCCCCCCGGACCGCCTCTGTGCTCTATAAATACCCCAAAAATACCAGAACCCTAGAAGCATTGATGAAATATTCATCCAGCCGCCGCAGAGTCCAGAACCACCAGATCCAATCTAGACACCATCATGGAGGGGTTCACCACTTCCATTGGTGCCTCTCCGGTGACGCGTGGGTAGTTCTTTGTAGACCTTCGGGTCCGTAGTTAGTAGCTAGATGGCTCTCTCTCTCTCTCTCTCTCTCTCTCTCGATGAATTCTCAATACAATGTTCTCTTGGAGATCCATATGATGTAACTCTTTTTGCGGTGTGTTTGTTGGGATCTGATGAACTTCGAGTTTATGATCAGTTATATCTTTTTATATCCATGAAATTTATTTGAGTTTCTTTGATCTCTTATATGCATATCTCTTATAGCCTCATATTTCTTCTCCGATATTTGGTTTTTGTTTGGCCAACTTGATCTATTTATCTTGCAATGGGAAGAGGTGCCTGGTAGTGGGTTCGATCTTACGGTGCTTGATCCCGGTGACAGAAAGGGAACCGACACGTATGTATCGTTGCTACTAAGGATAAAAAGATGGGATCCAAATTTGCCTCAATAGATAAACGGATCTTGTCTACATCATGTCATTGTTCTTATTGCATTACTCCGTTTTTCCATGAATTTAATACACTAGATGCATGCTGGATAGCGGTCGATGTGTGGAGTAATAGTAGTAGATGCAGGCAGGAGTCGGTCTACTAATCTTGGACGTGATGCCTATGTAATAACCATTACCTGGATATCGTCATAATTATTTCAAGTTCTATCAATTGCCCAACAGTAATTTGTTTACCCACCGTTTGCTATTTTCTCGAGAGAAGCCACTAGTGAAACCTACGGCCCCCGGGTCTTCTTTCTCATATATTTGCCTTGCGATCTACTTTTCCTTTGCGCTTTTATTTAGATCTATTAAACCAAAAATACAAAAATACCTTGCTGCATTTTATCTCTATTTATTCTATTTGGCGTTCGATCTATCAATCTACTACAATTTACCTCACGTCCGTTTGCCTATCTTGAGGCATCGTACCCCGGAAGGGATTGACAACCCCTTTAACACGTCGGGTTGTGAGGTGTTGTTGTTTGTGTGCAGGTGTTGTTTACGTTGTGTTGCTTGGTTCTCCTACTGGTTCGATAACCTTGGTTTCATCACTCAGGGAAATACCTACCGTCGTTGTGCTACATCACCCTTCCTCTTGGGGGAAATACCGGCGTAGTAGCAGCAACCATAAGTGTGCCGGGTTCGGCCGCCTTGCGCCGGCCGTTGGGGCCGGGTTGAGGAACCCGACCAAGCGTGAGCCGGCTTGAGGGGCGATGCTGGCCCCGCTGTTTTTGAAAAGGATCAGGGTTCCGTTGCCTGCCCGGGGTTCATCCGCTCGACAAACACCTTGTGTGCTATCAAACGTCACAACGTAACTGGGTAATTATAAAGATGCTCTACAGGTGTCTCCGAAGGTGTTTGTTGGGTTGGCATAGATCGAGATTAGGATTTGTCACTCCAAGTATCGGAGAGGTATCTCTGGGCCCTCTCGGTAATGCACATCATGATAAGCCTTGCAAGCAATGTGACTAATGAGTTAGTTGCGGGATGATGCATTACGGAACGAGTAAAGAGACTTGTCGGTAACGAGATTGAACTAGGTATGAAGATACCGATGATCGAATCTCGGGCAAGTAACATACCGATGACAAAGGGAATGACGTATGTTGTCAGTGCAGTTTGACCGATAAAGATCTTCGTAGAATATGTAGGAACCAATATGAGCATCCAGGTTCCGTTGTTGGTTATTGATCGGAGATATGTCTCGGTCATGTCTACATAGTTCTCGAACCCATAGGGTCCGCACGCTTAATGTTCGATGACGATTTGTATTAGGAGTTATGTGTTTTGGTGACCGAAGATTGTTCGGAGTCCCGGATGACATCACGGACATGACGAGGATTCTAGAAATGGTCGAGAGGTAAAGATTGATATATTGGACGATAGTATTCGGACACCGGAATGGTTCCGAAGTGTTGCGGGTATTTATCGGAGAACCAGGAGGTTACCGGAACCCCCGGGGAAAGTAATGGGCCACTTGGGCCATAGGGGAGAAAGAGGGCAGCCCACAAGGAGGTGGCGCGCCCCCCTCCCCCCCATGGGGAGTCCGAATTGGACAAGGGGAGGGGGCGCGGCCCCCCTTTCCTTCTCCCTCTCCCTCTCCCTCTCCTTTCCCCTTTCCCCCTCTGAAAGAAGGAAGGGGGGCAAATAGGACTAGGAGTCCAAGTGGGTTCCCCCCCCCACTTGGCGCGCCCCCTAGGCCGGCCTCCTCCCCTCCTCCTTTATATACGGGGGCAGGGGGCACATCAATTGTTTCTTAGCCGTGTGCGGTGCCCCCTCAACCGTTTACTCCTCTGGTCATATTGTCGTAGTGCTTAGGCGAATCCCTGTGCAGATCACTTCACCATCACCGTCATCACGCCGTTGTGCTGACGAAAATCTCCATCGACACTTTGCTGGATCAAGAGTTCGAGGGACGTCATCGAGCTGAACGTGTGCTGAACTCGGAGGTGCCGTACGTTCGGTACTTGATCAGTTGGATCGCGAAGACGTTCGACTACATCAACCGCGTTAAACTAACGCTTCTGCTTTCGGTCTACGAGGGTACGTGGACACACTCTCCCCCTCTCGTTGCTATGCATCTCCTAGATAGATCTTGCGTGATCGTAGGAATTTTTTTGAAATTGCATGCTACGTTCCCAACACCTACACCCTGCTTTTGATTGTATTAATATGGGGTATAGTACAAAGTACAAGTATCTACGGTGAGATTATTAATCTAAGTTGCAATGTAATGCCCTATTAACTAGCCTATCCCCAGTTTATATAATGTACTAGAGGATTAGGATAATAGGAGTCCTCGTCTTGTGTGCCAAGTCTTGTAGAAACCTCCTTGTATACGTCATGGGCTGCCCGAAGTGGACCATTGTGAACCGCCATGGGGGTCCTCAGCTCGACCCACCTGGTCAGGAGACGACGTGGTGAGTACCCCCTAGTCCAGGACTCCATCACCTAGGATAACCGTACATAAAATGGAGCCATGAGACATAACCATGTGTCTTTGTGCCAGACTATGCTCGCTGGACCTAACTACAGTTTCCTCAGGTGAATGCTGATAAAGTTATGGCTTCCACACCCCCTCACCCTCCATCTGTTGCACTAATGGCGGGTGGAGGGATGTCTTATGTTTCTCTTCCGTGTTTTTCCAGGTAGGGAAGCCATTTCGTTTGGTGGTGCCGGGGCGGTGAGGACGACATCGCCTCTAATAATTTTGCCTCGGTTTTGTCCTCACCATGATGATGCTCTTCATTGCGTCGACGTAGAGCCGACAAATTTGTGATCATCGTTATTATGGGGAGATGGATTAAGTTTTTATGTTCATTGTTGGATGTTACTGCATGTTGTGGTGACACCGGCAGCAGGAGCGATTTGGTGTTCCTGGAGTGGGGATGATGGCTCATAGCCTTCTTTTTAGTGAATGATCGCTCATAGTTGGTGGATCCGGTTCTCTTCCCTGACCTGGCTCGACGGATTCAGGGCCAGGCTAGCATGGGGACAATCCCTGGTCAATGCACCACCTCTATATGGGCTTCATACTCACAATGGGCCTATTCTTCTGCTCTTAAAGCCTTATAGGCTATGGTGCAACCCCTTTTTGGCGAGGTTGGGCTTCTATTATGACGGGCGTCTCGGTGACATTGAAACGGCAGCTGATAGATCCCTATAGGCCTTCTTGTAATTTCCTTGTCATTGGAGTCTTTTCAACAATGTTTCTAAGACATTCGTTTTTCTCTGGTCCTTGTACTAGTTTCTGTCTATGTATGTTCTTGCAGGTTGTAAGGGCATCTCCAACACGGACCCTCAAACTGCCCTCATCCGTCTGGATTACGTGGTCTGAACGTGTTTTTCCATCCAACGCGGGCATGTATCTGTTAGGACCCCAAGCGTCCATTTTCCTGCAAACCAGAAGCAAACCAGGGAGACTTTGTAGAAGTCCGGATCGCAGCCACGCAAGCGTCTGACAACTCTGGCCCACCCAAAACCCCTCTCCTTCGCTAGCGCCCTTTCCCGCCAGAGCGTCAGCACCGCATTCATGCCGGCCTAGAACGGATGCGACCAGTCAAAGGAACGAACATTGAAGCGGCGCGCCGGCCGAGAGTGTCGTCCGTGGCATGCCCGTTGTGCACACCTTCTCTCCACATTGAAATGGCATCCATATGCCCGCCTACCTCCACTAAACCAGCGCATGTGCCAAGGAACCTACTCCATCGTATCGAGCTCCCCACGTCCGTCCCTGTGTCGGCCAGCATTAAACACCTCTTTGATTGACGACTCGCATCCGCCCGCTATTTAAACATGTCTAGGCACCGGGCAAGAACCCCACACCTCCGCTCTCCATCTCCTCCTTGCACCACACCCGCCATGGCCTCCGACTCCAAAGCCCTGTGGGACAACCTCTTTGATGAGCAGAAGAAGGAGCTCTCTGACATTGTAGCCGGCTGAGTGGTCAGGCGAGCCAGCCGGATACAGGCTGGCTTGCTGGCAGGCTCTCCGGAGCCGGCGCCACCACCATCTCCAGGTCGTCCCCGCCTATCCAGGCTGGCCAATGAAGTATCCCGACAAATCCGTCGCAAGCGATGGCGGCAACGCGTAGGTGGAGAGAGAAGCCATGTTCCCAGAGGTCGACGTGGCGGTGGAGGGATTTGACTGGGGCACCGACGATGACGTCGCCAACTTCACGCCGGCCATGCCCGTCGCCACCACCAATACCGACGAAAAGTAGACCATGGGAGGCCATCGGTGCTTGGGTCCCAGGAAGGCCACCACCATCACCTCGGCGGCCTGCATAGTCGGTGACTTGCCCGCTTCGCTGGGGCGTAGGCCATGGTGACCATGTCCCCCGCCCCAAAAACCGACCCTGATTCATGCTTTATAGAAACGGAGACTACTCTTTCCCTCCCGTTGAAGCATATCCCTCAGGGCTCAGGGTGCACCTGTGAGCTTGCTGTCGGACATGGGAAAGACATGTCCTGGGAAAAGGGATCAGCCTCGGCTGGCGATAGACTAGGTTAGAATAACATAGCCGCTATAGTTTAGTTGAAATATGTCTGAAATGTAAATGTTTTCGTCCGGTTTATATGAAAATCAACCGGTTTGCACGAATTTAGTCCGGTTTGAAATGTATGCGGCTACGGTTGGATGGCCAGCTCCCGCACCGGTGTTCGCTGACTGGTCCTGTAGGGTCCGTAGACGGACACGGTGTTCGGTTTAGAGGTCAGCGATGGAGATGCCATGTCTAGTTATTGTGTTTAATGAAGGCACGGTTACATCTACAAAAACAAATAGGCGGCACAACTCTAGACCACGAAACACCACCCCCAGCCTCTAGTCTGAACTCAGCAGATATGAGCCCTGGACCTGATTCTTCCAATCTGGACACTCATACGTGTGGAGTAAAAAGCCAGACGAGAGAGATTGGTTGCGCTCGTCCCAATCTGGCCTAAGTGATGCTCGTGACTTAGCTTCGAGGAGCCGCCTCCAATCTCGGCGTCCTCTCTCCCTGTCCCTGAATCCTACAGCCTTAATTGTGGCCATCCGTTGCGGATGATGGTGCTCGCAGCCGCAGCGAGCGCACCGTCCCTCCAAGGTGTGCATAATCTCTCATCCCTGTCCCTCTTCTTCTTGCCCTGATTGGACACTGGAAACCAGAATCAGAAGGTTGGGATGAAATCCACAGTCGGCAGTTATTATTTTCTGATTACCCTGGAACCTTCCGTCCGTCTTCTTGGCATTTATCTTCCTTTTCCCGTCATTTTTTGGGCACTTAATTATGTCATCATTTTGATGTCCTTACATTGGCAGATCATATTTGATCAGGTTGGAAACGCCAGATCTCAGCTGTTACCTGCCGACATCCACGTTCAGCCCCACGCATCGTACGTCTTACATACTGAACCGTCAAAACAATTCAGTTAGTTCCCCGTGTATCTGTCAGTGACAACCAGACCTCACTTGCCTGATACTGAAGGTCTTCAGAGCATCTGCAACAAAGAATAATGAGAGGAAACGGAGACGCTTCCGGAATCTGTCCAAAGGCCCAGCATTAATCGCCGGAGAAGTTTCTCCGGGCAACGGCGAAAACCCCACCACCGTCCTTGATCTCAATGTCGACGGTGATGCTACTAGCGATGCGAAAACTGCAGGTGCCCCAAGGAGTGCTGTTCTTCAATCTTGCACTCTCACATCCGGCTTGCTGCTTGCATTAGGTCTCCTTCTTCGTGAGGTAAAACACTTTGTTTGCAGTGGTTGCAAAACTGGTTTTCTCTGAACAAAGCCATTCCAGAGCATGCATAATTCAGTAGTACTCTCTAGTGTGGCAGAACATCCTAGTGATCAAAATGCCATACCATCTCTTTTACAGGCATCACACGTTGCATCTTCAAATGGACTGCCATTTGCTGACCCTGCGGCCGTATCATGTCAGTTTGCTCCCTGCTCTGTTACGAAATGAAAGAGATGTCATGTAACGGTATTCAGTCAGCTAAATGTCCCCAAGCAAACTGATCCAGTGCTTTTCTGCAGTCAATTTTGAAACCTGGCATCTCGAGTTGGTCGCCGGACTAGTAATATTGATATCGTCTACCAGATACATTCTGCTACAGACATGGCCCGATTTCAGAGATTCCAGTGAAGCTGCAAATACACAGGTATGTCCAACCTCTGAATTAAGTCTCATTTACTTACAAGTGTCATTGGCAAAGATGCAATACTTTAGGTTACGATGCAGTATTTTTTTGGGTACATAATTATGCTTTCTGCATGTTTGCCTAAACATTTCATAAAGAAACTTGTGAATTTGGATGAACTATACAATGAACAACAAGGCTTGTATTATATATATATATATATATATATATATATATATATATATATATATATATGTATATATATATATATATATATATATATATATATTATTTGATACTTGCCTTGCACGTACACAATTACTAGTCACAATCTATGTAGCTTTGTGTAAACTGCCTTATTTTATTATTTTTATCTGCGCTCTTTTCTGATGTCACTTTCAAGTTAACTGGGCCTTGGCAAACTTACCTAAAGGTATTAACTAGTGAAAGTCCCCTTATTTCGACACTAACTTCTAATGTTTTATTCTTACCTCTTAGATCCTTACTTCCCTTGAGTCTCTGGATTACATTGTAGTTGCTTGTCTCCCTGGGATAAGCGAGGTGAGCATATATCTTTCTTTAAAACTTTATTCAAGAATATTTATTTTCTTGAGAACAAAGCTTCGTATCTACTTTTGATATCAGGAGTTCCTGTTTCGAGGGGCATTGATGCCAATTTTTGGATTGAATTGGATAAGTGCTCTAGCAACTGGTGTATTTTTCGGTGTTCTTCACTTGGGCAACGGCAGGAGATATTCATTTGCAATCTGGTAACCGTTCTGCCTGCAGTACTTTCGAACATGTCTAGCAGAACTGAAAAAAAGGTGTAAGGGCTATTTGTTCGCAGTTCTTAAAACATGCCAACAACCACCTTTTATCTTGAGGGAGTTACCACCCAAATTTACTAGTGTGTGCTCTTATATGTAAATATCTTTTTTCTTTCCAGGGCAACATTTGTTGGCCTTGCCTATGGCTTAGCAACCATAGCTTCCTCAAGCATCATAGTCCCAATGGCTTCTCACTCCATAAACAATATTATTGGAGGTTTACTTTGGCGCTTCAGGGACAGCTCAGACAGAGAAATGTAGATTGGACAGTATTTCCCCTTGAACAGAAGTTTTCATTCGCAACTTCTACTTGTAGCACTAGCATAGAATGTTTAGTTCTTACTGGACTCGTTGTTAAATCAGTTAATGCATGTATTATCCGTGGGTAAGTAATCTTCAAATCATTTGGTGGTGAAGTAAGCTAACTAGTGATGACTGTTTTACTTGTGTCATGTTATCTTCCATGCTTGCTGAGCTGCTGATACTCTGGCGTATACTGAACCTAAAATCGTTTGTTATTTAACAAGAATTGCCATGGGTAGGTTTGATATTGCCAGAATCAGATCATGTTGCTTCAAAGTAACAAACATAATGTGTTATCGGAAAAGTAATATACAGCACAACTGAAACTTAAGGGTTTTCAGGCGTTTCCATGTAGTTGAAACTCAGACTTTCTGATGTATTTACTACAAAATCATGCCGAGACAGCACACCGGAAGTATCTCCTGCCTTGTTCCCAAGATGGAGGAAGTGAAGATTTCGTATTACTCACAGCACTTTTCACAAACAGGTGGAAACCTGCGGATGTTGCAGTAGCAGCAGGCCACGCTGCAGTAATTGTTGCAACCTGTAAACAGTATCAGTTCATAGATGTCATCTCTGCACATCTATTTCAAGAAAATCAGTGATTCCAGTATGTTTTGTAACAAATGTATGTATTCTGCGAATGTTGGAAGACTGATGATGCAAAGCAATACATGGCGGCACAATCTCCTAATAATAGCCAAAAGCATGTCAAAGCTTACATAAGCTGTGGAGAAGCATCATGACAAGAGATTGAGAGTTTAAGCAGATTACCACTGATAACAATGTATTCAGACGTTCGTGCGCTCCTCGAGCTAGCTGCCGGTAGAGGCGGTGCAAGAGATAGAAACCCAAGGGGGAGCAGAATGCAAGAGATGAGAAGTATCCTCATGAAAATGGTCTTGTGGCTAGCAGACATGTTGAGCTTGATTGGTTAAGCTGATAGCAACACCAGGCATAAGATGACAGCTTAGTATATATACGTGGTTGTTCGGTGTCCTTTTTTGGCAGGTGAGTGTTAGGAAGAGGGAGATCAGTAACTCATTCCCTTTGCCAAGCCTATATAACTTTTTGTCAGGAGGTTTGGATACTCTTGCCAGGTAGAGTTGTTATTTTCTGCAAGTAAGGTGTGATTGATTGTTTTGGTACCAACACAGTAATATTGCATGCATCAACGCACTGATGAAATGGTGAGAGCAGAACGGTTCAGTTTACAAAGTGCAAAAATGCTAGAAATCCAAAGTAATGTTGATTACTCACTCCGTCCCATAATGTAAGATGTTATTACAACCAATACACAGAGTAGAATCTGCAAATCTGTCCATCATGCATGATATCACCTCATCCTGTAAAAGTCCATAAGATAAGAGATTAGAAAGCCCATCGTGTTTTCTCACTACCTTATTGGCATAGGGTGTTCCATGAGTAATGGGCCTGCTGATTACCTATAGCTCTTGTGTAGCTCAAGCAGAGAACTTAATCACATAGCTCTTGCCATCGGTTGATCAGGACCTCGTCCCCTCCCCTGGTGGATGTCCACGAGAGATGATCTTCAGGGCAAAGATAGAAAGAAGCTAGTTCAAAAAAAAAGATAGAAAGAAGCTGAACTGCATATGTGTGATGACTGTTTGAGCCTTTTTCTTTTTCTTTTTTGAACACGACTGTTTGAACCATTTGGAAGGAGCGGAATGCACGCATTTTTTACAACAAGTACACCCCTCTCCTACGGGTCGTGAGTCGGTTAAAAGCGGATGCGGATTAGTATTCAGAATTTTTTGATTTTTGCCTGTGCTACTAGTGTCTTTCAGTGTTTCAAGGAGTCGTTTCTAAAGAACGCAGGGATACTCACAAGGTTTTCAGAGGAAAACTAGTGCCTGCCTGAGCCATAGCAGCAGCCACCTGATCATTAAGCACAACTCCTACTAGCTAGTACTCCCTCCGTTCCTAAATATGAGTCTTTCTAGAGATTCCAACAAATGACTAGATACGGAGCAAAATGAATGAATCTACACTCTAAAATATGTCTACATACATCCGTATGTTGTTGTCCATTTGAAATGTCTAAAAAGATTTATATTTAGGAACGGAGGGAGTATATTACTAGAGCACACAGCAAATCAATCGTCTGAGAAAAGAGGCAAACGGCGCATCTACATCAACGGGCCAATGAAAGAGCATTGACCATTACTTATCCACCACCATGAACTCCACGCAACCAATCCTCGTTTGTCCTCATTAACTTAGGCAACCAAACTCCAACCACCAACAACAACGCCTTGACAAGACCTGTTTGGCATCCCGGCACAATAACCTCCACGTCTTGTGCTCCGTTTGACTCGATCCCTGCACGCTTCAGACCACGCTCGTGCTGCAGGTCAATGGAGGCAGTGGTATGTTCTGCGAGACTTTGACAGTACAACAAAATATACTCCCCTGAATGTTGCACCTGAAGCTTCGACTCCAAAAGCATGATAAGCAAGAAAAGCAAAAGTTTCTTAGTAGTAATTGCTATCCTATCTGCAGGTCCCTTCATGGACTGCCAAAAAGTTGGTCGTGTCAATACAGTCTCAGAGAAACTGCATCTGAAGTAGCCAGAAACACACGTCAGCTGGAAAAACATAGGGATTCCGTCAGCTCTGTTGTTTGTTTCATTGGAATTGGAAAACACAGGAAATCCTAATAAACATGGTCAAAGGGAAATTTCCGTGTTTTTCCTTTGAAACTGGGAGCGAAGGAAAAAATTCCTCCATTTTTCATCTGCCTCATTTTCTTTGAACCAAAGACATGATAAGAAAGTTAGGAGTCTGCATGTTCTTGCACAGAAAATTGCTTTCCAGATTTGATGTGTCAACCCCGATAAAATAAGCTGAACCCGTCATTGCTCACGTCAAGCTGCCTGCCTTGCCTGCTCCAACTACGCAGGCAGGTCAAGGCAACTCTTAAAAGCATTTAGCAGCCGCGCCATCTCAACGCCGGACAGCTCAGAAGCTACAAAAAAATCAAGGTCGGACAGCTCAAGACCCAGGATCTCAAGTTTCAGCACGTTTCGGCAGACAAACAACCAGGACAAGAAGAAGCGATTCTCGCATTTTACAATAAAATCAATACAATATACGATCTTAAAGTTCAGTAAGCATAAAACAGGCTGCTCTCAAGGGCTCGTAATATAGACACAGCCCCAGACAGACAGATCGATCCCAGGTGTGTGTGGGAAGCATTCACTTCCCATCATCACACAGTAATATAGCTACAAACTCGATAATTACAACACCAATTTTGTCCTCTCTGCTTCTCATCGCACTCCTATGCCCTTCGTATCTTCTCCACCTTCACACACTTTCTATGTATGTATGTATGTATGTATGTATGTATGCATATAACTTGGAGTATCCCACTGTGATTCCATGATGGGATTATACACATCCATGTACGTATGTGCAATGTGTGATTTCCTTTCCAGTAGAGAACACGTCCGGGTGGCTGCTCTGGGCTTTTACCAAACCGCTCCTGCCGAATATCACCACGACAGAGCCACCGTCTCCTGGGACTTGGCCCCCTTTGGCCGCCACATGGTCCGGGCCTTCACGATGGTGGGTCCCGATTCCAGGCTCAGCAGATGCTCGCAGTGCAGAGTCGTTTCTCCGGGCTCGTCGGCGCAGTCGGTGTGCACCGTGGTGTGCGACTGCAGGACGCTGTTCCGGCCACACTCCCTTTTGTAGTCCAGGACTATGCTCGCCAGTTCATGGTTCTCCAGAATGGAGATTGGCGCGCTCTGAAAGGGGAAAAAAGGAAATCAGGGTTAAGCTGCGGCGCTGCAAATGTATCAATATTTCGGTATTAACATGCACCAATTAAATGTCAATTATTTCTTTTCTGCCGTTTTAGGTTTGTTTCACTTGTTTGCGGTTTGCTGCCCATTTACCAAATGATTATTCTTTGTTTCTGAATTTGTAATCCTCCAACGGTTGATATGGTTATCACGTGACACATGCCATATTATCAATCAGACACATGGCCATTGTCTTCATGCACAAGTTCTTTGACAGAAAAAAAGAATGAATGACATGCAGACAAGTTATGTATATAAGGATTCCAGTCAAGATCTTTTACGAAAGCAACACAAGTGAGCAACATGGTTAGGTACCTAGGTGACCAACCTAACATAGTTAAATCTATCAGATCAGATCAGAAAATACATTTCTTCTCCAACTTATACTTTGAAAGGCTAGAGAGCTAGCGAATAATATTTGCTGAGGTTGGGAATAGGTAGGTGCACACGCTAAGTAGTAGCATAGGCGCATTCGTTCTGGGATATTTGGCCAGATGAAGATTAAATCAAAACAGCTTCTGAAAGTAGCATGCTTAACTACAAATCAAGAAGCAATTTTTTATGTCTCAGCGATAAATAAAGATGCACATGAAAGGGAAACTTTGTCTTTTACCTCAAGGATCCAGCCAATGTATTTAACATTATTGACATGCTGATTGATATCAAGATCAGCCCACCGAGGCTGCATCATATATATGATAATAAGTAAACAGCATAAGAAGATAGAATATATACTTGCAATCTTGTACTGTATGTGTGTGCAAAACTTACAGTCAGGCCTGTCCGGACATATTTGGCTGAGGTAGCACGGTCATGCTCTGGCAGTTTGGGAAATTTTCGGTGGTCTTGGTCTTCAATGGCAGCATACTCAGAAAAGAACGGCACTATTTCAGCCCGTACTTCATCTGGAATTCTTGCAAGCTTTCTGGTAAGCTTGTTCATCATAACCCATTTACTGCAAATTTAACGAAAATTAGAATGCATAGATGACAGACTCTGAATATGTGGGGCAGAAGAAAAACAAATCTAATCCACGCAGCATTAGCTAATACTGAAAGGATATGTGATTGATGCTATCTCTGAGTGACCAAAATTTGAACCTTGTAGCCTTCAGTACTGTATGGCCCGTCACAGAATCACGTATATGCCAGTCTCGACGCATCCCGTTTTTACCATGAGCGCCAACCCAAGTATTCACCTCAACAGTGTCACCCCTGCAGATCAATGAAAACCAAATGAATTAAAACAATAAAAAAGCAACTCCTTATGGCGACATACAACTTTCAGCTAACAAAATTAAACGTTTTTGACATCTGCCAATAAATGTAACACATGACACTACGAGATTCAAAGAAGGCCTCTCTGCATCAAATACTGAAAGTCTGCTGCCTGCACACACCATGACAGGTGGGAATTGCTGACCTAATAATTATGACATAAAGCAGACGCTATTATGGAGCATCACTTTCACATTCATTTGTTAAACAACTCGAAAACTCCCCTTAACCGCACTGATTGTTCCAAAGATTATTGTAAAACCTATTCAAGCTCAAATTATATAAGAGAACAAAAGGAAAAGGGAAATGCTAGTGTGTGAGATATACCAGCATGGATAACGCTCGACGATGGCCTGCATTTGGCTGACAACCCAGAACAAGTTCCGTTTACTCATCTCCGGGGTTGAGCCAAAACCGTCTCCTAGAAGCCCAACGACCTTCACATGATTGAGTGCAGTTTCCTGCATCACACCCAAAAATAGAAAAATATGTCAGTGCCCAATAACCAGATAGAGCAGTCTTGTTACGCCTCGAAACCGCGGCAAGAAACTCACCTGCAGATGGTTCATGAGCGTCTCAATGGACGCCGTCCTGTCGGCCCCAATCTCGTAGGACCTGATGGAGAAGTTCTGCCTGAACATGACGCCGTCGTGTACAATCGTGCCGAAACCCAGCGTGTCGACGAGCATGTCGGGCCGCTTGGGCTTCCAGTCGAGCAGCGTCCACTGCTTCTCGGCGGCCAGGAAGATGGTGGTGATGGCCGCGAGGAGCATGCTCCAGTCGGGCAGCTGGTTGTAGAACGTCCTCGGCTGCGCGGCCGAGGGCATGGCATCGTGCTCCGCGTCCGCCAGCGCCGACTTGCCGCCGCCGCCGTTCACCTTGGGGACGGCCGCGTGGGCGCGCGTCCTGCCGGCCCTCACGGCGGAGGACGACGAGGCCTGCTTCGCGGCCATGCCGCGGACGTCCAGGCTGTCCGGGCGCTCGCCGAGGGCGCTCTTGGGCGGCGGCGGTGCCGGCGGCCCCGGGAAGAAGGCCGCGGCCGCGATGGACCCGGCCATGGGAAGCACGGCTAGAAAGCGCGCGCCAAATCAAATGGCCCGCGAACCGGCGATCTCAGCCTGAATTTCAAACAAGAAAAACATCAGCAACGGTAAAAAAAAGACAGCTAAGAAATAGCATAAGCGCAGTGCAGAGGCGCCATGGAAGCTAACTACTGGCAACAACAGCAGCATACGGGCAGGAACCGAGGGTGAAGGCGAACCGCGCAGTAACGGCAACCAGAGCAAAAGAGAAGAAGATTCAGGCCAGGAAAAAAGAGGCGCCAAACGGAACACCCAAACCCCTCCTAAGCTCGAGATCCGGCGAGGGCAGCAGAGATCCTAACCCCCCGCGAATCCGCGGCTGCCGGGTCCGGAACAGCCAAGCAGCGCCCAGAAAAGAGGCGGCGCCGGACCGACAGCCTCGCCGCATGTTGCTCCCGGGCGTATCCGACCAAGAACCGCCCTCCCCAATGAACGAGTGCGGCGGGGGCGAGGAGACCTACCTTTTCGGGGGTAGGAGGAGACGACGACGGAGGCGGCGGGTCTCGGCCGCGGGCGCCGAGGGGAGAGGAGGCGGGCGGGGCGGTGGTTTGTATTCTGGCGGCTTGGGTCGCGCTGTGTCGGGGCGGGACCGGGTGCCTCTGTTTTCTCCTCTGTCACAGGGGTAGGGTGTGCTCTGCCACCGCGGACTTTAAAAGGAGACCAGCTTTGTAGGGGGGGTGACCGTTCTGCCCCTGGACTCCCTGGAGTCTGGAGGGCGGACGGACGGATAGGATGGAGTACGAAACAGGAGATGTTGATGTGATCCTACCTGTCCACTCCTCGAGTAATGAACGCTGTGGTGGCTGGTGCGGTGGGCACCGGCACGGGCACGGGAGAGAAACGTGGGAAATTGGGAAATATAGTAAGATCAAGCGGATAGCATGCATGTGGCGCGACCAAGGCCGTGGGATTAAATATTGTTCAGAAACATGTCAAAAAAATGTATTCATAAAGCATTCTAAAGTCTCTTTTGGATCAAAGGAAAAGTAAAGAAACGCATAAGAATAGGGGGAAAATACTACGATGGGACTATTCAAGCCTCTGGTTCAAAGAAATGAAGCAAAGTAAAAGTGAAGAAAAAATTTATGTGGTCTCGGATTCAGAGGAAAAACGCAGGAATTTTATAATCCATCGGGACCTCTCTTTCAAAATTCTACACACGAAGAATAAGACTGAGATCCGTAGTGGCACAATAACATGCTAATACATTTTCATGTGGTTTGATATGATTTCACTGATTATTAGGATTTCTGCGAACCAAACGCACAAGCCTGCAAAATTTCTACGTTTTCCAACCCTCTGCTTTACATATGCATCAATATCCAATTCTTGTGTTTTTTTTTCTTTTCCTGCGTTCTTAGAATCTGTGATCCAAATGACGCATAATGTCGTGCAGCGAACCATGCATAGCTCGGATGACTAAGTTCCTTATGGTGGAATCTGTTCACCCAGGTTCAAGTCCTAAATTTGGCACGGGTGGTGGCATTTTTCTACATTTATTTCAAACTTCAAGGCGTGTCCTGTTGGGAAAAATATTAGAAAACAAAAAAAAAAATCACTCTACGAACACCCAAGAACAATATGAATATGCATAAACGGTTTGGATCACAATCGTTATCGACTCCGAGTAGCAACAGAAGTAGACGAGTCGGTGTAGATCGTACTTGAAGTCCCTTGAACCGTAGATGAGATCCTGCAAACTGCCCACGAACGATCCCTCGAACGAAAGACCGAAAGCACGGCCTCTCTACTTGGTTGCAAGCGTACGGTCTTCACGATCCGGCAGCGCTTCGCTGTGCAGAGCTAATCGTCGCCGGAGAATTAGAGGGAGAAGATTAGAATCACACCGAACTTCTAATTATGAGGATTAGAGGACCTAAGCTAGGCTCTAATTGATGAACTAGGACCAACTACAACTAAAACTAGAGAACTAGAGGAGGCTCCAAAACTTGTGTATCTAATAGTGTCAAAACCTCTAGTATATATAGGTTATTTTAGATTATAGTATATATAGGTTTGAGGGAAAGGGAGGACGCCACACAAGGAGGGAAAGAGCCCCTCCTTGCGCGCCGGTCTAGGGCTCCTCCCCTAGTCCAATTCAGCCTCCCCACTTGGAAAAAGTGGGTGCCTCCACTACACGGGCCTATGTGGGCCAATTCTACTTCCATCACTTGGCCTTTTAAGGCCACTTGACCATGAGGAATTATTTGCTGCTGGTGCATTTAGTGAAAACCCGGAGGAAAATCGTTCTATTTGACGTTTTATTTGGAATGCGTCCGTACCACAAAAGATTAAATTATAGCCTGTAAAGCGGTGTCGGGGGCCTTAGCAACGAACCAGTGTAAATCTTATAGGCACCTGCCAACACGTTCTTCTTGTTCTTTGTGTGATAGGGAGATGGAGGGTCATTTCTTGCCCTTGCTACTTGCGGATATGCATTGCGTGTGTTGGATATTATGTGGGAGGTCTGGACACTGCCCGCTCGTTCCGCCCTCGTGGCTACAGGGCATGAGTGGATGCTCACGCTCCTCTCTCGGTGCAATGAGTCAGTTCGCACCATCATGCTTAGATGGCGCATATGGTGCTTATGCACGGATTTGGTACATGGTAAGGATATTCCGTCATCGGAAGTATCTGCTGACTTTCTACAGAGTTATTGGATGTCGCTTCAGCTGTTTAGGAAATATACTACAGAAAAAAAATTAAAGGAAAGATGACCAGAGATGATTTACTACCAACACCGGCGATGAACGCCTCATCACCTTCCCTGCCATGCCCTCATCCTCCTGCTGGTCACGTGGCTCTTTCAGTAGATGGTGCTTTTTCTGCCGCTCATGGCAAGGCTGCCGCTGGTATGATCCTCGGAAGACAGGATGGGAGTATAATTTTTGCAGCATACCGGTTCTTATTCAATTGTAATGATGCTTTGGAGGCTGGGGTCCATGCACTGATGCAAGGCATGGCGCTACCAAGTTACATTCAGAAGATCCGGCCATCGTGCAGTCTGATTCCTCGCCAGCACTTACATCCCTGATGACCGACAACGTGGATCGTCCAGTTTATGGTCATCCAGCTGCTGAAATTACAATTTTGATGGAAGATTGGGAGTCATTCCCCTGAAAATTTGCCATGAGCAAAATAGGGTAATAGATCGTTTGGCTGCTTATAATCGCACCGAGTGTAACATTGTTGTATGGCTGCATCATTGTCCTCCTTGACTGTAATCCTATCATTATGGAATACAACTCCTTTTTACCCCCACCAAAAAAAGTACAATCATCGCAAAAAAGAAAAACACGTAGTACAAGATGCAGGTGTTCTCTGCGGAAGGACCAGTCTCGCGTTCCAAACATCGGCCTCGTGGTGGTGTTTGGTTCTCAGGATCATGCCAATCCAAGGATGGGGCCAATGGACGATGATCAATGATAACCCACAAGTATAGGGGATCGTAACAGTTTTCGAGGGTAGAGTATTTAACCAAAATTTATAGATTCGACACAAGGGGAGCCAAAGAATATTTGAAGGTATTATCAGCTGAGTTGTCAATTGAACCATACCTGGAGATTAATTATTTGCAGCAAGTAATCAGTGGCAAAGTAATATGATAGTTTTGATAGTAGTGACAGTAGTAACGGTAATGGTAACAGTGATAGCAATAATTTTGTAGCAAGTGCAATAGTAACGTAGCAGTAGTAACTTAGCAAGAACAATATACGATAAATTCATAGGCATTGGATCGGTGACTTGTTTGATGATATTCATCATGTGGCAGTTATAACCTAGGGCGATACGGCACTAGCTCCAGTTCATCGATATAATGTAGGCATGTATTCCGTAAATAGTCATACGTGCTTTATTAAAAGAACTTGCATGACATCTTTTGTCCTACCCTCCCGTGGCAGCGGGGTCCATATTGGAAACTAAGGGATATTAAGGCCTCCTTTTAATAGAGAACCGGAACAAAGCATTAACACATAGTGAATACATGAACTCCTCAAACTACGGTCATCACCGGGAGTGGGCCCGGTTGTTGTCACTCCGGGGTTGCCGGATCATAACACCTATTAGGTGACTATAACTTGCAAGATCGGATCTAGAACATGGATATAATGATGATAACATAAACGGTTCAGATCTGAGTTCATGGCACCCAGGCCCAAAGTGACAAGCATTAAGCATAACAAAGTCATAGCAACATCAATCTAAGAACATAGTGAATACTAGGGATCAAGCCCTAACAAAACTAACTCGATTACATGATGAATCTCATCCAACTCCTCACCAATCAGCGAGCCTACGAAGGAATTACTCACTCCCGGTGGGGAGCATCATGGAATTGACGATGGAGAAGGGTTGGTGATGACGAAGAACAAAGATCCCCCTCTCCGGAGACCCAAACGGACTCCAGATCTGGCCTCCCGATGAAGAACAGGAGGTGACGGCGGCTCCGTCTCGTGGATCACGATAATTCTTCCTCCCTGATTTTTTTCTGGAAAAATAGGATTTTATAGCATCGGTTTCAGGGTCTGCGGGGCCACCAGGTGGGGACAACCCACCTGGGCGCGCCAGGAGAGGGGGTGCGCCCTGGTGGGTTGTGCCCACCCAGGGGCCCCTCTCCGGTAGGTCTTGGCTCCAGAAATTCTTATATATTATATAAAAATTCCTCGCAAAGTTTCGGTCCATTCCGAGAACTTTTATTTCTGCACAAAAACAACACCATGGTAGTTCTGCTGAAAACAGCGTCAGTCCGGGGTTAGTTTCATTCAAAGCATGCAAATTAGAGCCCAAAACAAGAGGAAAAGCGTGAGAAAAAGTAGATACGTTGGAGACGTATCAACTCTGCTACCTCTTGAGCACTGCGTTGGTTTTCCCTTGAAGAGGAAAGGGTGATGCAGTAAAGTAGCGTAAGTATTTCCCTCAGTTTTTGAGAACCAAGGTATCAATCCAGTAGGAGACCACGCTCAAGTCCCACGCACCTACACAAACAAATAAGAACCTTGCAACCAACGCGATAAAGGGGTCGTCAATCCCTTCACGGCCACTTGCAAAAGTGAGATCTGATAGAGATGATAAGATAATATTTTTGGTATTTTTATGATAAAGACTAAAAGTAAAGAAAGCAAAATAAACGGTAGTAGAAATAACGGTAGATTAATATGATAGAGAATAGACCCGGGGGCCATAGGTTTCACTAGTGGCTTCTCTCAAGAGCATAAGTATTATGGTGGGTGAACAAATTACTGTCGAGCAATTGATAAAATTGAGCATAGTTATGAGAATATCTAGGTATGATCATGTATATAGGCATCACGTCCGTGACAAGTAGATCGACTCCTGCCTGCATCTACTACTATTACTCCACACATCGACCGCTATCCAGCATGCATCTAGAGTATTAAGTTCATAAGAACGGAGTAACGCTTTAAGCAAGATGACATGATGTAGAGGGATAAACTCATGCAATATGATATAAACCCCATATTTTTATCCTTGATGGCAACAATACAATACGTGTCGTTTCCCCTACTGTCACTGGGATCGAGCACCGCAAGATTGAACCCAAAGCTAAGCACTTCTCCCATTGCAAGAAAGATCAATCTAGTAGGCCAAACCAAACTGATAATTCGAAGAGACTTGTAAAGATAACCAATCATACATAAAAGAATTCAGAGGAGATTCAAATATTGTTCATAGATAATCTTGATCATAAACCCATAATTCATCGGATCTCGACAAACACACCGCAAAAGAAGATTACATCGAATAGATCTCCAAGAGAATCGAGGAGGACAATGCAACAGATGTTGACTCCTATTAATCTGATTCAAGGAGAGGACAAGTGTACATGCACCTGGGGGAAAGGAGAATATACAGCCAAGCAATAGTACTCATACTACTTCAGAGAGATTGATGCCCACCAGTCATACAAATGGCTTTGGAAATCCAAAGTTACTATTAAAATCAAGGTGTTTGGATGGCTTCTCCTATCTGATAGACTCAAAAGGAGACATTACAACATTGGAGACAACTACACTTGCCTTCTGTGTGCCTCCCCACCAGAGGAAACCTTGGAATATCTATTCTTTACTTGCCCATTTAGCCAAGACTGCTGGACACACCTCAACATAAGCTGGCTCACGCAAGGATCAAGGCTCCATTGGATAGAAAAGGCAAAGGCTATATGGAACAAACCCATGTTCATGGATATCTTTTTGCAAGCGGCGTGGAGCATTTGGAAGGAGCGAAATAATAAACACTTCAGAGGGATCATCCCTTCAAAACAATCCTGGATGTCTAGGTTGAAAGAAGACCTCTCCCTGCTTTGTTATAGGGTGGGAGAAAAGCACAAACCCTTTCTAACCTCCTTCATAGAAACTCTGTAGCTTCCCTCTTAGTCTTTCTTTACTTTCACCCTCCCACCACCCCTCCCTATATCTACACCATGGAAATGGATGTAAGGTTATGACTTTGTAAGACCTTTTTGATACTATTTTAATACATACAGTAGGAGCCTCTCCTACTGTCTTAAGTGTCAAAAAAAGAGAATCGAGGAGAACTTTGTATTGAGATCCAAAGAGAGAGAAGAAGCCATCTAGCTAATAACTATGGACCCGAAGGTCTAAAGTAAACTACTCACACATCATCGGAGAGGCTATGGTGTTGATGTAGAAGCCCTCCGTGATCGATGCTCCCTCCGGTGGAGCACCGGAAAAGGCCCCAAGATGGGATCTCACGGGTACAGAAGGTTGCGGCGGTGGAAATAGGGTTTTGGCTCCTCTGCTGATTTTTCGGGGTACGTAGGTATATATAGGAGGAAGAAGTAGGTCGGTGGAGCTACGAGGGGCCCACGAGGGTGGAGGGCGCGCCCAGGGGGGTAGGCGCGCCCCATGCCTCGTGGCCTCCTCTTTGATTGCTTGACGTCCACTCCAAGTCCTCTGGATCACGTTTGTTCAGAAAATCACGTTCCCGAAGGTTTCATTCCGTTTGGACTCCGTTTGATATTCCTTTCCTTCGAAACACTGAAATAGGCAAAAAACCAGCAATTTGGGCTGGGCCTCCGGTTAATAGGTTAGTCCCAAAAATAATATAAAAGTGTATAATAAAGCCCATTGAACATCCAAAACAGATAATATAATAGCATGGAACAATCAAAAATTATAGATACGTTGGAGACGTATCAAACTCCCCCAAGCTTAAACCTTTGCTTGTCCTCAAGCAATTCAGTTGATAAACTGAAAATGAGAAAGAAAAACTTTTACGAACTCTTTTGCTCTTGTTTGCATAAATAAGCTTAAACAACACCCAGGTTTTCAGCCAACATTATAACTAACCATGTCAACAATAACTCTTAAAGATTATATTAACTCATATCAATGACAAAATCAGCTAGCGAGCAATAATAAGATATCTCAAACAGCAACACGTTGTCAAAACGACCATGATATAATATGACAATAGTGCTATCTCGCTAGCCCTTTCTAAGACCGCAAAACATAAATGCAGAGCACCTCCAAAGTTCAAGCAGCGACTAGGCATTATAATTCATGGTAGAAAAGATCCAGTCATGATGCACCCAACATTAGCTACACACAATGCATAAATCATGACAGTTGTGCTCTCTCAGTTTCTGGCGCTTGTTTTAGAAGGTAATGACACAACATAAAAGTAAATAGAAAGTCCCTTCGCAGAGGGAAGCAGTGATTTGCAGAGGTGCCAGAGCTCAAGCTTTAAAACAGAGATAAATGATATTTTGAGACATGCACCCTTCTCATTTACTTCACGACCATCAGTTATCAACATCTTCCATGCTAAGCACGCTAGTGGCGGTTCCCAAGCGATAAAAGTAAAGATTTTGACTCCATTGGGAGTTTATTTTTGATTATTGCAGATATGAACTCTTTTTCATGTTTGCAGTTTGGGACTGGGCATCCCTATTACCGCCCTTTTCTCGTGCGATGGCAAGTGAATAAACACTCGACCTGAGAATAACCCGCGTAGCATGGAAGATATCGACCACCTCCTGTCGTTCCATGAACGATCCAGGCACACAAAAAGGATAATTTTTAGAAGTTTTTAGAGGTGGCACATGCTAATTTACTTAGGACGGCAGGGTAATACCGTATATAGGTAGGTATGGTGGACTCATCTGCAATAACTTTGGGTTAAAGGTTTTTGATGTACAAGCAGAGTTCCCACTTAGTACAGGTGAAGGCTAGCAACTAGATTGAGAAGCGGCCAGCTAGAGAGCAACAACGGTCATAACCATGCATTATGCATAAGTAACATTGGACACTAGCATGAGTAGGATATGAACACCATGAACATAAATATCATAGAGGCTATGTTGGTTTTGATTCAACTACATGCATGAACATGTGCCAAGTCAAGCCACTCGAACATTCAGAGGAGGATACCATATCATCATACAACATCACAATCATTTTAACGCTATGTTGATATCCAAGATAAATCATTATCAACTCCCAGCTACTTATGCATGGCATGAGAAACTATAATCTCTAATTGTCATTGCAAACATGGTTAATCATAATGGGCTGAATCATGGATACTAGGTTAAACATATTTACACAAATAGAACAAGTCGAGTTCATACCAGTTTCTCTCTGCCACGGCCAGTTCATCGAATATCGTCATTATTGCCTTTCACTTGCACGACCGAATGATATGAAAATAATAATAGTGCAAGAGTGTTGTGGACTAAGCTGGAATCTGCAAAACATTTTATTCAACACGAGAAGACAAGGTAAAATGGGCTCTTTATTAGTTCGACAGTTATTCATATGAGAGCCACTCAACATTTTCATCGTGGTCTTCTCCTTGGTAAGACTCAAATAAAAAGAAAGGAAATTCAAAGAAACACACTGAAATATTTTTGGAGTTTTTTGGTTTTCTTGAACAAGCAAATAAAAAGGGGAAAGCAGAAACGAGAAAAACTATTTACACGGGAAAGCTCCCAACAAGCAAAAGGATGACAAGGAAATCTTTTTGGGTTTTCTCTTTTTAATACTACTACTAAGCATGCATAGAAAGTAAATTACTACAACTAATTTTTTTGGTTTTTCAAAAGTTTTTCAAACACACAAGAAGAAAGCAAGAAAATAAATCTAAGCATGGATGATACAATGGAAAAGTGTGAACACCGACAAATAGAATGATATGTGTGAACATGAATATAATGTCGGTGACAAACACGTACTCCCCCAAGCTTAGGCTTTTTCCATAAGTTGGTAATCCGTCAGTAGCCTGGAGGGTAGTAGGGATCCTGAGGAGCAGGCATCCACTCATCTCACTGCTGAGGCTCCTCCTCAGCCTCTGCAGCAGCCTGAGCGTTCCGGTAGACGATGATGTCCGCAGGCATAATCCTATATCTGCCCCTGGCAACAGAATCAAACAAAGCAGGTGCATGCAATGGAATAATATCACGAGTTTTAACGCTAAAACCAGGTTATAAGGAATGGGGATGTTAGGAGATTTGTTATAAGTGAAATGGTGGTGATCTATGGCTGCATGGTCTAAGTAAACTTTAGTCAGAGGGTAATCATGAGGGCGTATCCCAACATTGAAGTGAGCCGCCAAACGAGTAGCAAAAATCCCACCATGTATTTCCCCTGGGATTTATTAAGATGGAGGCAACAAGCCACAATACCTCCCAAGCTATAAGTGTTGTCGCCCTCTAGTGCTCGGCGTAAAACAGCGAAGTCTGGTGCGCTGAGCGCACCTACTTTCTTTCTAGCAAGCAAGCACTTAGCAACAAATAACGCAAAATAATGTACTGCTGGAAAGTGTATGCTAGCAGCAATGGCGGCTGACACCCCTCTCTCATCTCCCACAGTCAAAGTGCGATAAAATTCCTCAAACCCAGCCGGCCTAGGCTTAGCTAAGCTCCCATCAGAGGGGATCATTCATATGCCACAAAATTCAGTAAGCGGTATCTGATGGTTTTCAACATATAAATCAAAGCTCACTTCAGGAGGATTATTTCTAGGCAAGAAAGTAAAGCTTTGAACGAAGATGTTTGTGAGGATTTGATGTTGGTCACACTCATCTGCGATGAAGTCGGTGAGGCCGGCATTAGCAACATATTGTGTGAACTCCTGAAGAATTCCAGCCTCTTCCAGGAACGGGGTGTGCGGCCATTCGCACGGCCGTACCTCCGCCAACCTCCGAGGGTGGAGATCACTGACAGAAGACTCCCCAATAACACCCTTAGAGTTCTTCTTAGAGCCAAACTTCCTGAAGATATTCATGTCCGCGTACAATTTTCTGAAAATAAAAATTTGGGTGACAAAAATTTGTCAATAAAACTTTATTAAATTGATAACAACTACTCATAGGGATACATAGAGGCCATAGCAAGCATTCAAACTACTTAGAACACTAAGAATTCAACATGCGAGCTCATCTATAGTAGCACCAAGAGTAGCTAATTATTCAAAATATAAACCACTAAAACAAAAACTAATTGGACAAACGGTGGAGTCACATACCAAGCAACAATCCCCTGAAACAGTTTCGGAAACGGAGGTTCGAGCAAAGAGATCGAAATCCGCGGGTTTGAGAGCAAGAACACGGGAGAGAGAGCAATGGAGATTTTTTTCTGGAGGTACGTGATGATGTGGGATGAAGAGGTAAGTGAGGGGGACCACAACCCACCAGGGCGCGCCTGGGGGTCCTGGCGCGCCCAGGTAGGTTGTGCCCACCTGGTGCATCTCCCTCTGATATTATTTGCACAAGAAATTCAGAAATATTCAGAAAAAGATCGTATTAAATTTTCAGAGCATTCTGAAAACTTTTATTTTTTGGGTCATTTTTATTGCACGGGAAATTCAGAAAACAGACAAAACATGGCATTTTATTTTATTTAACTAATAAAAACAAAAAACAAAAGGTAGGGACAAAAGGTAGTGCTTACTAAATTCATCAACTTCATACCGCTAAAAAATGATTCATTAATAAGGTTGTTCAGGTCTTATTAACAACCACTTTCGATTAGCATGAAACCGAAGAACTTTCGTAAATCACTAAGTTACCTCAATGGGGATATGAATGTCCCCAACAATAAGCATTTCATATTTCTTTTTTACAGTAGGTAGAGGTATTTGAAAACTTCCAATAGTGATTGTCAGAGATTTTTCAATAACATTAATACCATTCACTTGGAATTGTTTCTTCGGAAAGTGCACTGTATGCTCATTACCATTAATATGAAAAGTAACCTTGCTCTTATTGCAATCAATAACAGCCCCTGCAGTATTCAAGAAGGGTCTACCAAGGATAATCGACATGTTGTCGTCCTCGGGCATCTCAAGTATAACGAAGTCAGTCAAAATAGTAACATTATCAACAACCATGGGCACATCCTCACAGAAAACGATAGGTATGGCAGTTGATTTGTCAGCCATTTGCAAATATATCTCAGTAGGTGTGAGTTTATTCAAGTCAAGTCTTTTATATAAAGAGAAAGGCATAACACTAACACCAACTCCTAAATCACACAAAGCAATTTTTACATAATTCTTTTTGATGGAGCAAGGTATAGTTGGTATTCCCGGATCTCCACGTTTTTTAGGTACTCCATCTTTGAAAGTGTAATTAGCAAGCATAGTGGAGATTTCAGCTTCAGGTATTTTTCTCTTATTATTGATGATTTCTTTCATATACTTTGCATAAGGAGTCATTTACATGATATCAGTCAGGCGAGTACGCAAAAAGACTGGCCTGAGCATTTCAGCAAAGCGTTCAAATTCTTCATCATCTTTCTTTTTAGTTGAATTGGGTGGAAAAGGCATAGGTTTTTGAACCCATGGTTCTCTTTCTTTACCGTGTTTTCTAGCCACAAAGTCTCTTTTATCATACATTTTATACTTAGGTTGTGGGTTATCAAGATCAACAGGTGGCTCTATCTCAACATCATTATATGGTTATTTTTCATTGTTTGGTTGAGCATCTTCATGAACATCAACATTATCTTTTTCATTATCACTAGGTGGATGTTCATTACCAGACTAAGTTTCAGCATCTGAGATAGAAGTTTCATTTTCATTATCAGGAGGTTTCTCTATTTCAGGTTCACTAGAAGCATGCAAAGTCCTATCATTTTTCTTCTTATTTTTCTTTTTAGAAGGACTAGGTGCACTAGTGTTATTTCTTTGTGAGTCTTGTTCAATTCTTTTTGGGTGTCCCACAGGATAAAGTGGTTCCTGAGTCATGTTACCTCCTCTAGTTGCAACTCTAACAACAAAGTCATGCATATTATTATTCATTTCATCAAGTAATTCTATTTGTGATTTAGCAACTTGTTCTAACTGGGTTTGTACCATAGAAGCATGTTTTCCAACACCTCTAACATCATTTGACATTCTAAATAACAAGTCACTCAAGTGAGCAATCATACCAGAATTGTATTTCAATTGTTTCATAACATTTGCATTGAAGTGATCTTGTTTTCTAATGTAGTTTTCAAACTCATAAAGGCATTGACTAGGATGCATATTGTGAGGGTTGTCATTATCATTGAACTGCATTAGAGAATTTACCTCTACCACCTTAGACAGCGGTGGTGTATTAAGCCCATGTATTTCTTTAATAGGAGGTAAAATTTTAACATCCACAGATTTAATACCTTTTTCCTTCATAGATTTCTTTGCCTCTTGCATATCTTCGGGACTGAGATATAATATACCCCTCTTCTTCGGAGTAGGTTTAGTCGATGGTTCAGGAAGAGTCCAATCATCATAATTTTTCAATATGTTATTCAATAATTCCTCAGCTTGCACTACAAAAAAAAGACACATCCATGACATTTTGGGCCGAACGAATTTTTTTCCTGTCATACATATGACACTTCTATGACGATAATTGTGACAAAACCCGGTATCATCATAGATGTGGTGGGCTCCTACTTCTATGACAAAAAATCATGACAGAAAATGGGCATTTCGTCCTGGGCGGGCCGGAGACGCAGCTGCATGACATTCTTTGGGCCATCCATGACGGAAAAAACCGTGGTAGAAGCGAGGGGGAGGAAAATTTCGGGGAGTTCCCGGTTACGGTGGGAGGTCGGGGGCCGAGCGATGCGCGTTTCTCTCGTACACGTACGCGCGTGTGTGCGAGGCGTTGGCTCTAACTGAACCCGAGCGAGGCGTTGGGCTCTAACTGAACCCGAGCGATTACACTGCAGGCTACGCGTTACTGAACCCGAGCGATCGATCGATGGCTGTTAACTGAACCCGATCGAGCGATTCCTTCGCTACTGCTGCTAATTGAAGCCGATCGATTGGATGAACAGTGAGCGTTGCGGGGGGGGGGGTGGATGAACAGTGAGCGGTGGCGTTGCCTCTGGATGAACAGGACCCCGTGGTGTGGTGGAGGGCTGGTTGAACAGTAGACGGTGGAGGGGTGCCCGTGGAGGGGTGGTTGAATAGGACCCCGTGGTGTGGAGGGCTGGATGAACAGTAGATGGTGGAGGGGTGCCCGTGGAGGGGTGGCTGAACAGTAGCCGATGGAGTAGCGCGCGGTGGAGGCTGGATGAACAGGAGCCCGTGGAGGCTGGAGGAGGTCGACGGTGGATATGAACAGTATGTCGTGGAGTCCCGTTTTGCGGTACACCACACCCCTCCGGATGAACAGGACCCCCGTTTCGACCGTAGGAGGTCCGTTTCGTCCGTTTTGCGGTACGCCACACCCCTCCCGATCAACAGGACCCCCGTTTCGACCGTAGGAGGTCCGTTTCGTCCGTTTTGCGGTACGCCACACCCCTCCCGATCAACAGGACCCCCGTTTCGACCATAGGAGGTCCGTTTCCTCCGTTTTGCGGTACGCCACACCCCTCCCGATCAGCAGGACCCGGTTCCGAACGTAGGAGGTCCGTTTCCTTCGTTCTGCGGTACGCCAGGCCTCGTTTCCATCACCTATTCCGTCCAAGCCCTCCCGATGAACACGACCACGCATTCCGTTCCAATCCAGCCGGTTGGCTCCCACGCGTTCCGTTGCCTCCCGATGAACACGACGCATTCCGTTGCCTCTCGATGAACACAACGCATTCCGTTGCCTCCCCATGAACACGACGCATTCCGTGGCCTCCCCATGAACACGACGACGACGCTGTTTCTCCGTTCCGGCCCAGCCATGTACACGAGCCCTGGTCGTACGTATGCGCGAGTAGGCGTTCGAGACCCTGCCCGTATGTACACATACGTGGCCGTATTTTCTTTCTTGCACCCTGGCCGCTGTACGTACGTGTACATGCTACGTGCGCGCCTCTACTACGACACGTGCGCGCCTCTACTACGACACGTGCGCGCCTCTACATCGACCAGTATGTACGTACACGTTCGCGACCAGAATGACAACACTACGTACGCTTCGACCAGGTGGGTCCCGACTGTCAGGCACTTCCTTGCCTGCAAAGATGTAGCTGGTGGGTCCCAGCAGTCAGGGGGCGAATCGTTTTTTTTGCCCGAACGCACTTCCTTGCGTGCGAAGGTGTAGCTGCTGGGTCCCAGCAGTTAGGGGGGCGAATCGTTTTTTTTTCGAACGCACTTCCTTGCCTGCGAAGGTGTAGCTGGTGGGTCCCAGCAGTCGGGGGGCGAATCGTTTTTTCGGATGCACTTCCTTGCGTGCGAAGATGTAGCTGGTGGGTCCCAGCAGTCAGGGGGGCGAATCGTTTTTTTTCGGACGCACTTCCTTGCGTGCGAAGATGTAGCTTGTGGGTCCCAGCAGTCAGGGGGCAAATCATTTTTTTCGCGAAATACGGTGGCCCGTCCGGTGGGTCCCCGCTGTCAGGTGGAGGAATAATTATTTTGCGCGTAATAAGGAGGCACTTCCTTGCGGCTGCCGTGGACCCAGCTGTCAGCCTCTCCACGTACAGTCCACGTCCGATGGAAGTCGTTCCTTGACCACGTTGACCACGCCGCGCCGAGAGCACTAGGGCGGTGGACGACGGCGAGGCCTAGGAAGGGGACGACGCGGAGCCGGGGAAGACGCGGCAGTGGATGCACACGCGGAGAGGAGTACGAGGGTTCACTGGTTTGGCTGCGCTGCCGTCGCCGCAGAATAACAGGGGGTGTGGGTGAGTGGAGGGATGGCCTGGCCAGCGGTGTGAGTAGTAGGGGCGGTGAGGCCTCCGCGGCAGCACAGCCGACCACGGGAGGCAGGAGCAGGCGGCACGACCGGTGCTACTTTGGGCGGCTGGAGCAAGAAGACCAGAGGTTGAAGAAGCACGACGGCCGTTGGATGGACATCGTACGGTCACTGCAGCTAGAATCGTTTATATTGACTAAGTTGACAAAGCCCTTGGTACGTCAACTTAGTAGGCCCACAGGTCAGCTTTCGAAATGGTGCGCCCCAGATGTTAGGGGGAGGAATCAATTTTTGGGCAGGTGAAGCTAGAATATCCGAGATTGAAGAAGAAGCACGGCATCCGTTGGATGGACATCCAACGGCCACTGCTGCTAGAACCGTGTGTTGACTATAAGTTGACAAAGCCTTGCATACGCGTCAACTCTGTTTTTTTAGGGGACGCGTCAACTTAGTAAGGCCAGAAGTGTGTGGCAGAGAACTTATAGCCCATTTGAGATTTGTAAGAATGTGTAGCCCATTTTTGAATTCTAATGGAATTTACTACAGCCCATTTACAGTTTGTTAAAAGTACAGCCCATTTCAACCAACCGTTCAAAACAGAATTCAATAAAATTTCCCACATTTTGATGGGATCCGAAATATTTTTATCCCAAAATTTCTAGTCAGATTAAATACAATTTCAATATAAATTTATATTACGTAAAAATCCAACGAAACATTGCGCTCGCAACAATTAATGAAATTAAATTTTCAATATCCAAAAATAATATTTTATAAAGTAATCACGTGTTTGGTGCATTTTTTTATAGTTACTGCCCAGTTTTTATAATTACATCCCATTTATTATTTCTTAAAGCCCATTTTTTGTTAAGCCTAATGCATCCCTCCTAGGAAAGATTTGCAGCCCAGCGGGGCGGAGAATAACAACTTGACCTTGCCTGGGTATTCCTAAAAAAAGTATAGCTGGGCTAGCCATTTTCAGCTTGAAAAAAATTAATATCTGGGCTGGATATCTGGCCTGGGCTAGACGGGCCACAACCCGCCCAGTTAATACCTGCAGCGATGTTTTCGTTGTTGTTCAGAGGAGAAAAAGTAATATCTGGGCTAAACATCGAAAAACTCTGCAGAGCTCACACCTCAAAAACACAAATACTGCTCGAGCTGCTTGGTCCCAGCTATCGGCTGCTTCTTGTGCAATTCTCTCGTTTATTGACTACTACATAGGTTGACAATAGTGTGGGACCGTGATGACAGGAAACCAGGAGGATGCAAAATAAATTATAGATATATATATATATATATATAATAAGGAGGCACTTGCGTACGTGAGGCTATGGACCTGGTGGGTCCCCATTGTCATCCTCTCCAAGTAAAGTCATCTCGTCGCCCGCGCGCGCTTTTCGCCCGAAACAGTCAGCGCCGCTCGCCCCGCTTCCCGGTGCAGGCGATTGCTCCGCCTTCAAACGACACAAGTGCCGTCCGTCCATCCATCTGCCACCCACATTAATGATACGCGGTTGCCGAGGTGGCTACTCCGGCGCCACACGTCCGTCCCTCCGCCCGCCCACCATTGCTATATAAACTGCTGCGCCGGCCATAGCCGCAATCATCCGCATCCGTTCCCTTTCTCCTATCCACACCACTACTGCCCACCATGGCTTCCTCGCGCTCCAGCGCTCTTCGGGACGTGCGGACGACGGACCACAAGGAGATGGCAGCCATTGCTGCCGACCGGCTGGCCGGCAGGCAGCCGGAGGACGACGACGTCCCAATGGAGAACATGGTAGTTGACGATCCGGCACCAACCCCTCCTCTGCGCCATCCTCGCCGGTGCATTGCACCATGACCATCGGCGAGGCCCGTGCCCAATATATGGACAGGGTGAGGCAGATGCGTGAGGAGCAGTTCCGGGAGGCGCAGGCCGACGCCGCCTACAACCACCATATCCTCTAGGAGCACATGCAGGCGGAGGAGCAGATCGCCGCGGAGCGGGCGGAGCAGGAGGCGCTGGTCGACTCGTACCGCTCCGCCCGCAAGGGCCGCCTCGAGCGCTGGCGGTACCGCATGCGGGTGGCGGAGGCTGCGGCCGCCTACAAAGAGGCTAGCAAAGAGGGCGATGAAGCGGGCGAGGCGCTGTTTGGCGAGACCGAGGATGAGGCAGAGGACAATGCCGGCTTCGACGAGTCCCCGCTCCGCTGGCGTCGACGAGGCCCTGCTCCGCCGAGGCCCCATGGCGCCAACAACGAGGCAGAGGACACCGCCGGCTCCGCCGAGGCCCCGCCCCGCCAACAACGAGGCAGAGGACATCGCCGGCTCAGCCGAGGCCCCACCCTGCCGGCAACGTGGGGGAGGATTTCCACCGCTCCGCTGAGGCGCCGCCCGCCGGCAATGAGTCAGAGGACATCGCCGGCTCCGCCGAGGCCCCGCCCCGCTGCCAACGAGGCCGCGCCACACAGAAAACGAGGAAGAGTAGAACACGGTAGGTCGCCGCCGCTCGGGTCCAAGTAAGGCCACCGCTGCTACCCTCCGGTTGAAGCCAAGCTAGGCGGGTTGACCATTGACGGCCGGTTAGCTTCTTGGCGGCGACGTGGAGTCGGAGAGCTGCGCTGGAGAAGAACGCTGCTTCTACTTAACTGCTGGTGCAGTTGGCTGACTGACACGTGGGTCGAACAGGCCACATGTCAGTTACGCAACTGCACCTGCAGTTATGTCACTGAAGCTTCTGTTCGGCTCAGCGGGACACAGGTGGGTAGCTTCAGTTAATTAATTATACCTCTAGCGCACCCCTTTTTAGTTGAAGAATGTAGTAAATGTAATGAAATCCGGCATGTTTATATGAAATCCGACCATGTATGAATGAATTTATTTCGATTAGTTCGAATTCCTGTATCACTGGCATTGGATGAACATGCAAAACAATACGTACTAGCATTATTCCTAGGGTGATCACCTCGTTTGCAGCAGTTTCACATGTACTCCCTCCGGTCCTTTCTAGTCGTGCATACAAGTTTTGTCTGCAGTCAAAGTATCTCTACTTTGACCAATCTTATACAAAAAAGTATGCACTTTCACAATGTGCGAAGTAAAAAGGAACAAAAGGAGTACAAAGAGTTTGAGCAGCTTTTTAGCGTTTCTGTACATTGCAATCAAACACACAGGCCTGGCAATTCATAGAGAACATTCAAAACAATCGATGATTATGCATCTCAGCGACTCACATGTCAGAGGCAATATTTACTTCACAACTAAAGAATAAAGAAAAAATTGATCGACGCTGCTGACAGCAAAGGGCGTCCCATTCGAAAATATCAAACGCATGTCTTGCTAAAATCAATGAGCAAAATTTGACAAGGTTGTCCCATTCCAAAATATCAAATGCCTACGATTGTGGAATGGGCAGGGTTTGCCATCAGTTCGGACATTGACATGGCACCTCGTGCTAAATAAACCAGCTGTTCTTTTTGTGCAGTTCCACCAAAATCAACCAAATTCGCGCGTAGGTTGTATGATTTCGCCCTTATATGTTGCAACGCCTTGAACTTATCGGCACCTCCATTCTTGTGGTGGAAATGAATGATTCGATGTATTCGTGAACATTTTGTGCAGTTCCCATTGAAATCAAGCTGAGCACCCCTGTTTGCACAAATACAAAAAAGTGATTAGTATAAAGCAAACTGTAGTATGAATTGACAGTTTCAACAGGCACATACATGGTCCATGTAGAGCACACTTTTAGAAAAATGGAACTCACCAGAAAGAATCCTAGAACAACATTGTACTCGCGCATCACAGCAAAAAAATGGAGATTTGTCAGTCCTTCTGAGCTGAAGTTAGTTTGGTCTTGTGGGGAGTAATGTAAACATCCTTCAACTGCTCCTTCTGATGAGAAGATAGACAGGGCTTCTTCATCCTGGCATAATCGGAACTAGTCACTTCACGTACTCCATATTCTTCTTCAGAGGAAGATGATCCTGTTGTGCAAAGACAAGAGGACTACTAAATGCTAGCATCCCTGTTTGCTCAAAAAAAGGAAAGGAAATATTTAAAACAACACAGATGAAGCACTTCTCAAGGACAATACCACTTTTTCATGACAGTATCTAAACAGTAGCACAACACCAATAGAGATGACAAAGCTCAATCATATGGATGAAATCAGTGGGCGAGTACCAACCTTTGTCAGGAGGCTTATTGTGTAGAGCATACAGATGAAGCACTTCTCCGGAACCATCTGTTGCTATCTACGGTGGTGGCCATGCTTACTATATACTCCTCGATTAGTTTAATGTTTCCAACATCTTCTTGTGCAGTTCCACTAAAATATATGGTATCTTCAAAGAAGATCCCTGTTTGCACAAGTAGAGATAATTACATATTACATTAAGAGTGGCATCAAATCAGTGGCAAAACAATTGCTCGTTCCAGCCATAGCAATAAATTAAGATGCAAAACTATATCATTACTTGTGTCATCACAGTTCCAGTGCTTCATTACAGCACCGGGAGTTGATTTTTGTTTTTCTTCCGCTTGTTCTTCCCCTTCATCACTTGGTTCAATAACAGACAAGCTTCGCCTTCAATGTAAGATTTGGCATGTCAATTAGGGAGCACAAGTATAGTACTAAACTTAATTTTTTGATGAAAGTGGCAAAATACAGGCCAGCAGTTGTGAAATATCCTTATCTTACCTCAATGGGATATTACGGTGCACATACAGATTGGAAGTCTTGTCTCCATTTGTCCAGTTCACTAAAATCAAGCAAGATTATCGTACAAGTAGCACAACATATGAAAGCACACTGCAGAATCATGTGAAAGAAGGCTAGTACTGACCTCTCATGATGCGGAATTCAAACAACTCACAAGAACAAGATCTGAACCAAATTCGCCTTAACAGATAGGAAGTAAGATCTCCTCTTGTGCAGTTCCACTAAGATCAAGTAATCAAGCAATGTTGTCGGTGTGACATTTTGGTTGAACTGCACAAAACACTCTTAAAACAAAAGTGTTTTGTGCAGTGCAACAAAAGGTCACAATGGCAACGAGGTGAAGTAGATAACCCTGTTTACACAGAGGTGCAAATGAAACAACTAGTGGTCAATAACGGTTGATGACACAGAAGCCAACAAAAAGAAGCAAATACATTATCTAAATGGGAAAGAAAGCAAGACAGTAGCATTTCTCAAACGGTGGCATTGATTTATATTAACAAAGAGATTATATTAACAATAAAATTTGTTAAACATGTAATTTTCTTTTAACTATGGAATTGCATCAATTTTCCAGCGGCATTATTAGAGGGTGTTTGTTTACAGGGACATTTTGGTGGAGGGACTAAAAAAACTCCGTGTCAGTCCCATCTAAACCAAACAGGAGGGACTTTTAGGGACTAAAAGTGGGCATTTGGGACTAAAGAAAGAAGACCCCGAGGGAGTCTTTTTGGGACTTTTTCCAACAGTTGACCCTGCCACGCATGGCACCTTGTCTCTATTAGTTCATTACTAGGGGTAACATGGTCTTTTAGCATGTCATTTAATAACCTCTAGTCCATGTTTAGTCCCTGGAACCAAGCAGGTAGGGACAAGGGAGTTTTTAACCAAACAGGGCCTTAGATTAACAACAACTAATGAGTTGCACGGGACAGTGGACGCACCAGCACCATGTGCATCTACCGATGTACTGTGGTCATGCATAGTCTGTTGCAACAAAGAACAAACAACCAAGGAGCATATTTGTGTTGGTCCCAGTTTTGTTATCTTTAGACACCTTTCCCTATGTGAGCGCAGCAAATCTAGTCCTGCTCAAACTCTACAGCCTTGTCCCTTCCTTTCCTTTTTGAACTAGTACTTTCGCCCTTCCTTTCCTCTTTGAACCACATCCTAGATTTATGCGATACAACTTTCCCCACTACTTTCCCCCATTCCTTTCCTCTTTGAACCACGTCCTAGATTCATGCTATACAACTTTCCCCCTTCATTTCCTCTTTGAACCACGTCCTAGATTCATGCTATATACAACTTTTCCCACTACTTTCCCCCACTCCTTTCCTCTTTGAACCATGTCCTAGATTCATGGTATACATGTAGCTAGAGCAATGCATGTGGAGTAAGTAAATTATACCTTAAGGTTCTAGGGGCGTGGTTCGGTGGGCGACGGGACGGCGGCGAAGAAGAAGGGGTCGGAGGCCCTCCCGCGCCGCCGCTGGGTGGAAAGTTAACAGCTGCGCCGGTAGTCCCTTGCCGACGGCGACAGCGTTAAGCCTCCTTCCCTTCCCGGCGGACGGATCCTGCCGGCTCTTTGAGCAGCAATGAGGGGAGAGAGAGGCCAACGAAGTCTTGTTTAGATCTGGAGAGGGCGAGAGAGTGTGAAGAGAGCAACTACAAGCGCTGAGGCTCCAGCGGGAGAGGGCGAGAGAGTGTGAAGAGAGCAACTACAAGCGCTGAGGCTCTAGCGTGTATATATATACTGGAGAGAGTGTGTGAAGCGTGGAAACCCTAGAAAACATTTTGACCAGTCAAAGAATCCTCCTGGCACAAATTATTCTCAAGTGTAGTTATCGAACCAGAGACCTCAAGTTTGATGAGCGAACAGGCTAACCAGCTACACAACCCTCCCGTTATGTTCAACGAGAGGGAAATAACCTTTTATACATTCCTGCATTCGTGTGACAAGCATGCCGTGTTTTTTTGTGTGTGTGGGAGTCATTGGGATTTCAATCATAATCGTGTCATGTGGCTTTGGTGGTAAGACTATCCACAGTGGTGCAGAAATAATGCAGCCTTAGTCACCTTACCTCTCTCCACATAGTACGTTGGGTCCCACCAGTCAGAGGGTGAAACAAACAAATTAATAAGAAAAATTAAAAGTGCCAGCGGTGTATCTTACCTCACACATCTCGCTACTGCTCGGGAACACTGTCCACTTGATCCCTCTGTTCGCTCACATACTATTTTAAGTGAATCCTTATTATAACATGCACACAAATTTTGGGCACTTGTATTCGACTTAAGTCAGTGTGCCACCGTATCTCGTATACTTACTACTCCCTCCGTCTAGGTGTAATAAGTCACGTTAGAAGGTGCAACGGGACCAAGGTGCATGCGTGTGCGCGCGCGCGCGCGCGCGCGTGTGTGTGTGTGTGTTTAACAGCATGTGTGTGTTAGAGAGAGCGACAGATCGACCTACTCCTACAGAGAGATGTTGTGTAGTGTATGATTTTAGCCGCGAGAGTCGGTGCATCCTCTCGTTTCCGGGCGTGTCCGGTACGGACATGCGGACAGCTGCCACGCCCGCTCCTGACCAGCCAGGCCCACCCAAAGCCCCTCCATCGCCCGCGCGCGCTTCCTGCCCGAAACGGTGAGTGCCGCTCCAAAGAATCGGTGCCGCATTCAGGCCCGGGCAGAGCGGACGCGACCTCTCACTGGCGCAAGAGTGATGGTTGCTTCGTCCGTCCAACTTACTGCTGGGTCTATGTGATTTGACGGCTCATTGGTCTTTATTACGGAGGTGGTAGGACTGCTGGATGTCCCACGCTTTCGGCGAAAGGAGGTACTACTACTAGATTACAATTTTCTCCATTCTTACAGCGGAGGCGTGCAAGAGCAGTGAAAACACGCAGGCTCAGTGATTACATGGCCCACCTCACACTATCACCATGCGACACCTAACTCTTTACATAGTACTCCCTCTGTTCCTAAATATTACTAGATGAGTCCCCGCGCGTTGCCGCGGAACAGCGGTATATCTCTCTGCGCAAAATTATCGATTTCATAGAACTAAAAAAACACTATAACCGCATGACAAATGTGGTAGCTAAACTAAATAAACTCCCATCATCATTTAGATCATCCCACGTAAGGAAAAAAGATCAGCCAACTCCTACTGCATAATGGGATTATATTTTTCTTTTTGACATGTTAATGGGACTTAAAAGCTCACTTACATGCATGCTACCGGTGCATGCTTGCATGCAGACATCTTGATGTGATTTAAAACCCACTCACATGCATGTGCCACGGTATTTCTGCATGCTTGCATGTGGCTTAGTGCGGAGCCTCTCAACGTCTAGATCAGACGGCTATTATGGACTGATTTACTTCATCTAACGGCTACATCAATTTTGATGATGTGGCTCAAGGAGAGGATAGAGAATTCCTAGTAGTGGGGGCTAGCTATTACTAGTAGATAAGTCTTTGTAGAGATTCCACTACATACGGAACAAAATGAATGAATCTACACTTAAAATGCATCTATATACATCCGCATGTGGTTCATGGTGAAATCTCTACAAAGACTTATATTTAGGAACAGAGGAAGTACTAGTATAGTACGTACTGTAATTTATCAGCGAGATAAATTTGTACAATGCTATGAAGCTTCCAGCTTCTGTTACATGTATCTTGCGTCCAAGGTTGCCCGTTGCAACATTTCATCAAATACAAAGGAGACTAACATGCATGCTATTGCATTTCAATGATTGACAGATCATAGCAAATATGTACTCCCTCCGTCCCAAAATAAGTGTCTCAACTTTGTGCAAACTTTAGTACAAAGTTGTACTACTACTAAAGTTGACACTTATTTTGGAACAGAGGCAGCTAAAGAAAAAAAACGATCCATGCAGTCCCTAGCCCTTGAACCGTGAACCCTGACCAGGCTTCAATTTGCTGGCAACGTTCGAGCTTCCTAATAAATGAAGTTTGCAACCTTTTGACCATCGGATCATTTTGTGCAGTTTCACCAAAATCGAGATGAACATCCCTGTGGCAAAGAAATTGAAGAAGCGTGATTAGAATAAGATTACTGGAACTAGTTGATGAGACATAAACTCATCACAAATACAGTACGTAGAAGCCAGTAGAGGTATGTGCGGGGCAAAGAAGTAGAGAAATATCCACAGGGAGTGATGTGGGCAGCTGGAGCAGTGGTGCAAGCCGGCTGTAAAGGGAGTTGTGCCTAAGGGACGTAGCTCAACCTTGAGGAGGGCGGCGGGAGGCGACAACTGCCCACGTCGCGACAGTGAGCAAGGGACGAAGGCAACCTCACAGGCTTTGTGAGAGAGAACGGCGGGGACCCCTGATCGGGACGTGCCGACAGTGGGTTTTCGCCGTCGGCGACGGCCACCGCATCTACACTAAGCATCCACCCCTTCCCCAAGCGGACGTGATCCGCCGGGATGTTAGAGATGTGGCCACAATCGTTTTGTGCGAGAGAGTGTGAAGAGAGCAACCCCAGCAAGCAACCGTGTAGGCTGGCCCGTCCTGACTATGTATATAGTGGAGCGGTTTCCTTTTCTCTCCATATGAACCTATCATATTGCGTATGTGCCACTGAAGAAAAAAAACTTTATTTATAAATGATGCGGCACCTACTACTCGTTCTCCTATAGCCTTGCGCTTGGCATCTCCAAAATATTGACCTTGCGATTGGCTCTTCGCCTCTTCGGGAAGTCGAGCAATAATGGTAGTGCGGTATATATCGTTCTGGCTATATGAGACCGAATGAATTGCTGCACGTCCACCACGTGGGCGAGGGTCGAGGGGCGAGTGAGAGTGCTACATACGGAGCAAAATGAGTGAACCTACACTCTAAAATACGTCTATATACATCAGTGTTGGAGTATGTACTAGTAGTTCATATTGGAATCTACTAAAGGACATATATATTCCAAACAATATGATATAATCTCTATAACCAAGGTAGTAGGGACGAGGAATAAACGGAGGGAGTAGTAAATTTTTCTCCTCGTCCTGCGAGCCACCGCGCGCATGGGCGAGGGAGCGGGCGTAAGGCGGAGCAAGCTTCACCTCATCCTGCGAGCCACCGCGCCCGTGGGCGGGGGAGACGGTGTACTAAGCAAGCTTCTCCTCGTTCTGCGAGTTGACGGGACACATCAAAAGTACTCCAGTGTATAGAGCCTTGCCTCTAAGGTAGGCCCCACATGGTTTGCCTCTTTTTTTAACATAACACGTCAAGTCACAATTTGTTTGTTCACCCGTGGTAGACGATCCTCCCTCCACCAAGTGGACAACCAGTACACGTGCCAAATTACCACATGGGCTGCCTTTTTCGTACAGAAATGAGCTCCACCGTGTACCCGCACGGGTGTGGTTGGGAAAGAGACGGGAGTACGTGCGCCGTGCATGCACCTCTTCTCTTCGTGCATGTCCCCCACCTACGTGGGTGTGTGTGAGAGATACAAACCGCATTCGTGAGTGTTTTTTGTTTTGGGGTGGGGGTGGGGTGGGAGGTTGATTTCGTGAATTATTTGTGGGAATATGTGTCGATGACATCTCAAACAAAATTTTGCATGCAATGTGTGTGAAATGGAGGCCTATCCATATCATACATAGAGGGTCGGGCAATCCACGAGAAGAGAGGGAGCAGTCATAGCTATCGATAGAGTCGAAGAGAGGATCAAGTGGGTGGGTGCGAGATCGATGAAGAGAGCCATCGAAATTGTGTGTGTGTGTGTGTGTGCAAGTCAAAGATATAGGGCGACTGGCCTACCGGAACGTTAGAGGGCACATGTCAAGTTTGTGTGTGGCAGGGAGACATGACTAGAGCGCTCGATGTATCGGTGTGTGTGGGGGGGAGGGGGGTGGGGGTAGGGGTAGGCATAGGCCTAACTTAGAGGTAGAACGACTCGTATATGTGTTGAGAAGGAGAGACCCAACTATGTCTTGAGGGAGATCGGTCGACATCCATACATATCTGAAGGACGGGAAATATGATGGGACAGAGAGAGAGAGAGAGAGGAGAGAGAGAGGGAGGGAGAGGGGTAGAGTGATGGATGGGTGATGGAGTTGCTTCTCGAAGATGGTGGGAGAGGCCTACTAGACAAACTGAGGGTGGAACTGCAATGTTATCAATAAGAGTGGGGATGTGTTCCTGTGTGTGCCTGTGCGTGATAGATCTGTCGGGATGCATCCATGGATGATGAAGGGGAACCATGTGTTTGGTAAGCAAACCTAACTAGATCGGTAGATCAATTGTTGTTTGTCGGAGGAAGGGAGAGACACAACTAATCAGGTAGATCGATTGACATGTGGGTAAAAACGAGTTATAAGGACCTAGCTAGCTCTATGTATATCAAGAGATCGGTCGGTGTACGTCCATTTGTTAGAGGAAAATAAGGCCCAGCGAGACGGATAGACAGAGAGAATGGAGCTAGGAGGTGGTGCGAGTGGCCCAACTACTAGCTAGATAGGGGGAGGAGTGTGCGGTTGTGAGATCGATGAAAAGAGGGGCGAGAGTTTACACGTGTGTCTGACCGTATGGGAGACACGAGGCAAGGACACATAAAGGAGGAGATTGAAGGTGTGTGTGTGTATGTTGTAGGCAGGCATCGCTGGAGAGGTTTATCGATCGGTGTGTGTCGGAAAGGAGTTGTGGAGACTCTGGGAGAACGACCTAAAGAAAAAAATGAATGTGCCCGGTGGATAGAATGCCGAGGGAGGGGGAGGGCGAGGAGGGTGTGTGCATGCACGAGAGAAAGTTAGTGGTAGCTACAAAGGTTAGAGGATTGTGTGGGTGTAAGAGACTAACAAAGATCATAATTTGATATGAAAGCGGATTCATATATTTGAATAGGAGATCATAGTGTTTTAAACATTGCATGCATGAATATAGCGGTGATACACGTGCTGTGCACATGTTATACCATAATGTGATAATGCATGGCGTTTGCAACTCACAGCTAAATGCCGAACAATCTAAACCATACTATACATCAAACAATCTCACATTTTATTTGAATTTGTGATAATGTGTGGCGTTTGCAGCTTACAACTAAATATCGAACAATCTAAACAATACTATATATCGAACATTCTCACATTTTATTTGAATTTGTGGTAATGTGTGGTGTTTGCAACTCACATCTAAATACTTGTAGGCGTAGGGGGCGGGGCACCATACATAATGTGATAAACACATTATACATATGAGACATGGTTTAGATTATGAAGATCTAGCTAGAGCTAGAAATGTAATGTGATTTGAAATCAAAATAAAGTGGATTCAAAAAATCTAGTTCGTGTTCATATAGTACACATAGTTCATATGTAACTCGAGACTAATCATGTGGTGTGCTGTGAAGATAATACACAAACGATGGTTTAACTTGACAATAATGATGATTATAGATCTTATTAAAACAGAGAAACGAATTCAAATGCTTTGACTTCACAACAATCATTACTGTAGATCTTATTTAAATAGAGAAACGAATTCAAATTTAGTTCATATTGAAGCGGTAGTATATACGTTTGGAATGCACTAAAACGTTCATTTGAGTAGTAGGTTGCATGCATTATACACGTAGCGAAATAATTTAATTGAACATAACATGACTTCAAAGTTTTGAATGACATTTGTAGTGCGCATTGATTTGGTACAGTACACGTTAGGCTTGTCCGGAAATTTCAACCCGCGCCTTGTTAGCCCGAAATATTTAAGATATATCTTTGTCTCGTTGTGCTCCGACAACTCCCTCCATCTCAACCCACACCTTGCTATTCCGAAATTACAACGCGCACGAAAACTCCGACCTCCTGTGAAATCCCGACACGCGAAATGCCCGTGGTACCCCTGAACCGAAAGAACCGCCTCAAATCGGTGGGGGTACTTTCGTAACTTACCCCACATTTCGGACAAGCGCGTCTCTAAGCCATGGTTCCCCACTGCCATCCCATCCGCCCACCCATTCGTACACCGAGGCCGCGAAAACCCGCGACGAAACCCCGCACCCTGCTCCGTCCGCCACCCAGCCGGAGCCTCTTCCCCGACAACGTCGTCCACAGCAACACCTCGACGTCCCTCATCCACTGTACCGGATGAGGATCCGTCGTCGATCTCATCGTCCCGCCGGTTCAGCCACCCCGTCCTACACCTCCAAGGAGCTGCCCCGACGTTCCCCTCATCTTTCGCGCCACCTCCATTCCCACACCGCCGTCTTCACCTGCACCACCGGAAGAGCATCATCATCACCGTTTCCTCGGATGAAGCTGCGGCCTAATCGGCGCCACCAAAGAGGTTGTACACTAATCGCCACATTTTCTTCTTGATTCGATCTCACAGTGCTGCCGGCGCTCGGTCCCGAGCCGACACGGCGTGGCTCCATCCACGGCGGCGTCGCCGGCCACTTCCTCCACGGCATCGCTCCCTCGGCGGCGACGTCCACATCAGTAGGAGCTGCTGCTACTTTAGCTCTCGCTCGCGCTGCTGCTCTACTCTTGCTCTCGGTCCCCTGCCTGGTCTGCTCTTGCTATTGCTCTTGCTCGCGCTGCTGCTCTCGCTCTTGCTCTTGCTTGCGATGCTGCTCCGATTTAGCTACACTTCAGTCGACTGAATCGACTTCTGGGTCAGTCGATTTTTAGGGGGTGGGGGGGGGGGCTCGCCGGGGTGAAGGAAGAACCAGCCGCAGCGGGGAGGGGGGCTCGCCGGAGAGGTACCCCACTATCTATCTTAGGGTTCAGGATGGGGCGGTGGTCGCCGGCGGTGGCGGGGCGGTGGCGTGGGGATTGCCGGAGAAAAAGCTCGGCACGGGGGGCCTAGAGGGATGGCCGGGGCGGCGGCGGACTGGCGGTGGGGAGTGTTTTTGGGGAGGGCGGGGCGGCGCACCACCGGCCGCGGGCGGCGGGGGGCTGCGGTTTGGCCGGTGGTGGCTGGCGGCTCAGGGGGGTGGAGGTTGAAGATGAACCGCAGGCCCTTGATTTCGTATCCAACGGCTGCAAAATCAACTGACCAGAGATGAAAAAGTCAGTCGACCGACGTGTAGCCTCACCTTGCTAGTGCGTTCAGTTTCGACAGCAAAATTCAGTTTCGACGGCAAAATTCAGTTTTGACAGTTAAGTTCAGTTTCGACAATTAAGTTCAGTTTCGACAGTTAAGTTTAGTTTCGATAGTTAAGTTCAGAGATGAGCGTCTGATGTATTTTACATCTAGCACTTTGTGGTTATGTATTTTACGTCATGTATTGGAGATGCTATTAGAATTCCACTCAGGTTAATGTTGTTCGTTGTCTCTCTTGTCCTGCTTCAGCCTCGGCGTCGTACAACTCACCGGAGCTGCTCCAACGACGAAACCCTCCATCACAGCGGAGCAGTACCTCGGGCTCCATCTCTAGATGCCTAAGATCTTCTTCCCCTCCTCCGACAGCAAAGTCAGCCGGAGCATCCTCACCGGCCAACCCAATCACGCTGAGATCAACATGGCTTCGCCAAAGAGGTTGTACACTTGTTGCATCTCTTTTTTACTCTACATGTTATATATATTGTCCACTAAGCACACGGATTTGTTCCTTTAGTGTCTCCTTGAAAGAAAAAACGTAGGAATTTTAATTTTCACTTGTCCTCCTTTCAAATTCCTATTCATGAAGCACAAGACTAAGAGATAGTAGCATAATAGCATTATAACCGTACAATTTCTTGTGGTTTGACTTAATCTCACCATGCTTCTTTGCATCCTGTGATCTTCCAATTGTTGTGAATCAAACACCCAGATTGGCAGAAATCCTGTGTTTTTAAATTCTCTGTTTTGCACATGCATTCCTATCCTATTCCTGTCTATTTCCTATCCCTGCATTGTTGGAATCCTCCAATTCAAACGAGCCCTTACAGAATTACTTCTTTTACAGATTGTTGTCAAAGAAAACCTTGCGTGGTTTGCCCCGCTCCTGCTGCGCCGTCGTCCACCCCAGCTCAGCTGCTCCAACGACAGAAGGGTCCAGCACAGCAGGGATCCGGCCTCCAGACTATCTTTCGCCGCCTCAGATCTTCTTCCCCGTCGCTGGCAGCCATGAAAACTGCATTACCATCATCAACCGAGCAGATGACCTCGAGGACTACACGGGTCCGCAAGAGAGGTCGCACTCTTTCATGTCTGCTTACGTTATGCATCGCTTAATATTACATGCTACTTTATCGTCCTGTTCACCGATTAGACTCTGAGTCAGCTCCAAACTAATGGTCAAACTTGAGTTTTTAAATGGTTGTGGGGTACATATCGGGGCCGCTATCAATAGTATCTATCTACTATCTGGTTAATCTCCGGTGTCTACTATGAGTTTCATGTTGGGTGGGAAACAAACAGCAAAGAAGCCATTATCTGTATTTTTTAACTGAAGCCATTATCTACCTGCTATTATTGGTTTTGGGTCTATCCACAGGTTGCTACCATCACTCTGGATTTCTGATTGCACTCCTTACATAATCTCACTATGTTTTATTCCTATGCATGACAGTTATTGTAAACAATGGAACTGAACATGTAGAGCAAAAGAGACGAGCCTTGCGTGGCAATAAAATTTCATGCAGACGTCGCTCCATGGTAGGCGCAAAGGCAGACCCCCCTCCACGCATTTCGGATTGTAATCGAGAGGAAGATATCTGTTCTGAGGGGGATTCAGAAGGAGAAGACAACTCCTATTTACCCCCTGAGGTCTTCGCTCTAACTTGGCATGCTGATGTTGGTTATATCATGCATATGGTGTCTTGCATTGCTTACTTTATACATCAAATATGTCATCTGCTTAGTTTAGACATCCTTTGTGCGAATGCCATCTGTTTAGTTTATTCATCGTTTATGTGAATTATGCAACGCCATCTTGTTTAGCCAGGCATCATATATGTGAATTTTGTAATGCCATCCTGCTTAGCCAGTCATCTTATATGTAAATTATATCAGGCCATCCTTTTTTTTCATTACATATTACATTTGTCAACAATGTTAGTACATTCAACTGCTCTTCGTGTGCATCAGCCATTTGACACGGTGATGGCAAATTCTGGAGTGAAAACAAGGTCTTCAGAGCAGACTATGCTATCTAACAAAGCACATATCTTGCTGGTTACGGATAGCTCCTCAGAGGAGGATTCAGAGACAGATGACCAGTCCTATCCCCCCCCCCCGAGGTGTATGCTCTAACTTGGCAGGGTTATGTTGCTCATATCGTGTGTATGGTGTCTCGCATTGCTATGTCCTTTGATTAGTTTAGACATGTTTTGTGTGAATGCCACCTGTTCAGTGTCTAATTACCATATATGTGAATTATGCATTGCCATGTTGTTGCAAGACATTATATATGTGAATTATACAATGCTATCTTAATGCAAAGGCATTATATATGTGAATTATGCAATGCCATGCTGTTTAGCCAATCATCATGTATCTGAATTATATCATGCTATCACTTTTTTGTATTACGTGTTCCATTTGTCGACAACGTTTGTATATTCAACTACTCTTCCTGTGCATCAGCCATTTGAAGCGGTGATGGAAGTATCTGGAGTGAAAACAAGGTATTCAGAGCAGACAATGCTACCTGCTGACGCAGACATCTTGATGGTTACAGAGAGCTCCTCAGAGGAGGATTCAGAGACTGATGACCAGTCCTATTTCCCCCCTGAGGTCTATGCTCAAACTTGGCAGGGTTATATTACCCATGCCATGCATGTTGTCTTGCATTGCTTAGTTTTTACATCATATATGGATTGCCATCTGCTTACTTGCTTACTATATAAATCATATATTTGAATTATATCATGCCATCATGTTTACATAGTACATACACATCATCTATCTGAATTATGGCATGGCAACCCATTTAATAAAGACATCATATAGTTATATCATCTCATCCTGTTTAGTGTTTACAGTCATCATATTTTGAATTATGGCATTCTATCCGTGAATGTATGTGAATTATGGCATGCCAACCTATTTAATAAATGCATTATATAGTTATGTCATGTCATCCTGTTTACATAGTCTCATATTTTGAACTATGTCTTTCCATCTTTTTTAGTTAGCCATCATAATGTGAAATTGTGTCATGCTATCCTGTTTAGTTAGCCATCATATATGTGAAATTGTGTCATGCTATCCTGTTTGGTTAGACAACATAAATATGAATTATTTCATGCCCTCTTTTATTCCCCACTATCCATTGCACCTGTCTATCATACAATGTCTATACTTTCAATTACTTTTCATGGTTATCAGCCATTTGAATTGGAGAGTGTGATGGCAGTATCTAAGGGAGTAACAACACGGTCTTCAGAAAAGATAGTGCTACCAGTTGATGCAGATAGAACCACGGTTGTACTTGCCCAAGGACCAGATCCACCACACATAACCCAGACTCTCGCAGATTGTACCCCTACCCAGTTGGACAGAGAACCAGCTACACCCTTCTAACCCCAACCCCAGCAGATAGTAACCCAGTTCCAGTTGACACAGCACCGTCTCCACCACAGAGCACCCAAACACGAGCAGTTAGTAAGGGAACTGCAGTGCCCAAAGCACGAGGACCACCACTCCGAATCCCAGCTCAACGCTTACAGGAGAAGAAGATTTGTTCTCAGGTCAGGTTCTGTAGCTATGGTTCATACTCCTTTGCTCTTGCATTACTGTATTTACTCATACCAACTATTTTCAAATTTGAAGGATGGAATTGAAATTCCAATGGTGCAACAGGTATGTTTTAAACCTATTTCTTTAACTGGTTTGCTGTTGTAACCTGCTCTATGTTGATTTCAGTTTCAATTGAATAAACAGTTATGTTCTCATGTCATGCACATTACAAGTGTTGTTATTGCTCTATAGTTACCCACACTTATGTTCTGTCTATTCTGCTTTGTCTTGAACAAATATTATTCGAACTGTGTCTCTATCTTGATTTGGCAACAAAAACTAGAATGATATAGACCATAAAGTGACCATGGTACATAGATATATGTTTGTTTCATGCTGTTATCCTGTCCACTTTACTACTGAACTCATTTACCAAAATGAGTTTCATATACAACATGGTAAACATGTGATGTGTGTGCTTGTTTCTCTTTTAGAATGTGGACAAAATATTGGAGAATAGTACCGCGTTATCCAATGGTAAAGAAGTAATGCAGATAAGGTTCAAGATAGTGAGACATCCCTGTTGGTCTCCAAGAAAGCTGATAAAAACTATCTTGACGACAGTGAGGGAACCCAAAAGTCCTGTCTTGATGTAGTGTTCGAGTTACTGGCCACTACTGCTGGCACAAGCTCTTCGAACTCGCTGCCTAAAGCAGTTCGTCTTCTTGAGTCTCAACTTCAAGTTGAAAGACATCGATCAGATGTGCTGCGACAGGAAGCTGAAGGACTGAGGAAGTCCCTGCAGAATTCAGATGCATATTTTCTGGTGCAACAACAAGAGCTGGAGGATTTAAGCGCCAAACAAGAGAAAGTTAATAAGCTTGCTAAGCATCTTGCCAGCATTATGGGTACCCAGGATATTGTTTCTTGAGATCTTCTGAAGTGGTTTCAGTTCTGGATTTGTTTTGCTGCGGCGTTTATTTGCGCTGGTCGCCAACTTTGACGACCAGCGTATATGATATGCTGCTTTGTTCCCTATATTTGCACTGGCGGCGAACTTTGATGCCCAGTGGATGTAATATGTGTAATAGCCGTGATAGCCTAGCGTTAGTTGCTTGCTTATTTATTTCCTTGTTGTCTTGTTTATTTGTTTGCTTGTAGTCATTGCAGTTCTTTTTCCGCGGTTAGCTAGTGGCTGCAATAACCTATTTTTTAAAACTAGGCCACAATAACCATGGGCTAATATTTACTGTAGTGACACTGGGCCTCCTACTGGCCGTAGAAACAGTGGGCCTTCTACGGGCCGTAGAAACAATGGGCCTTCTGCGGGCCATATCATCAATGGGCCTTGTACGGGCCGTATGATCGATTGGCCAAACAGACCGCATTATGGCCGTAAACGGGCTAGAGTTGGAATCGTCCGTTCATGGGTCGGCCATAACGGGCCATCGTTAATAGGCCGTATTTGATGATGCTATGAAAATGGCCCAACAGACTAACGGTCCACAAACGGGCTGACTGTAACGACGGGCTGAATTTGGCCCACAAGCAGAAAATGACAGTAACGGGTCGTAAGTAACCGAATGCTGCAAATGAGCCCAAGAATAAATGGGCCCTCAGAAGGCCGAAAGTTAACTTGAGCTGGAAACGGCCCAACGGAATAATGGGCCGTTAATGGGTATAAAGTGATACACTGTTCATTACGGGCCAGTTTCACCACGGGCCATTAATGGGTGTAAAGTAATACACCGTTCATTACGGGCCAGCTTTAGCACGGGCCGCTAATGGGCCAAGAGTTACGAAGGGCCTCATATGGGCCGAAAGACGTCGTGGGCTATACATGGGCCAGAAGTGAAAAAACGGGCTGGAATCATATTGGATGGCCCAGATGACGCTACTGGGCCTAATTCGGATAGGGCCTAACGAGCCTTGGGTTAGCGGGCTATAAATGGGCTATATGCGAACAGGCCGTTAACATGCTTTCCATGGGCCGGTCCGCCAGCTTTTGACCAAGTCAAACGGGTCGGCCTTTTCACAGGAATGGGCCACTGTTGGGCCGTGCCACGTGTCTATGTATCATACACGCCTTCTGTCCAGTGAGTGGATGACATCTGTCCCAACGATGAGCCGACACGTGTTTCCTCTAGGCAATGATGATTTTACATGTGGAAAATCCCCATTGGTCGGGGCTGCTAACGGGTTATCGGATCCAAAACCCGACCCGATATCTTAACGGCATTCCGTTACGGTGGATGCCACGTGTCGGTCACCCTTGACGAAAGCACTTCTGTGACGCGCGATTTATCGTCATGGAAGTGGACACTTCCGTGATGATAATTTTGGTAATGTCATGGAACACTTCTACGACAGCATAGGTATGACTATCTTGATTCTGTCATAAATTTGTCATGGATGTACATGCATGACAAAAAACGCGACCTACTGTGACAAACACGTATCATCACGGAAGTGTATTTTTTTGTAGTGTTGTCCAACAGTTCGTTCCCTGAAAACACAACCAGCACAACTATCTAGGAAGTCCCTAGAAGCATCGGTTAGTCCATTATAGAAGATATCAAGTATTTCATTTTTCTTAAGAGCATGATCAGGCAAAGCATTAAGTAACTGGCAAAGCCTCCCCCAAGCTTGTGGGAGACTCTCTTCTTTAGTTTGCACAAAGTTAAATATTTCCTGTAAGGCAGCTTGTTTCTTATGAGCAGGAAAATATTTTTTAGAGAAGTAATAAATCATATCCTGGGGACTACGCACACAACCAGGAGCAAGAGTATTGTACCAAGCTTTAGCATCACCCTTTAATGAGAAAGGAAATAATTTGAGAATAAAGTAGTAGCGAGTTTTCTCATCATGAGTAAAGAGGGTGGCTATGTCATTCAACTTAGTAAGATGTGCCACAACAATTTCAGTTTCATAACCATGGAAAGGATCAGATTCAACCAAAGTAATTAACTCTGGGTCGACAGAGAATTCATAATCCTTATCATCAATAAAGACAGGTGAAGTAGCAAACTTAGGATCATATTTCATTCTAGCATTCAGATATTTTTCTTTGTACTTGCATATTAATTTCTCTAGATCATCTCTATCCTTACAAGCAAGAATATCTCTAGTTGTCTCCTCATTCAAAACATAACCTTCCGGTACCTTAGGCAATTCATTTCTAGGAAGGCTAGTTCTAGCTGGTGTTTCAAGAGTTTTAATGTCAAGCTCATCATCAGACTCAACAACATCATGTTGTATTACTCTAGCAATTTGTTCATCAAGAAATTCACCAAGTGGCACATCATTATCACGAAGCAAGGTACTAGCATCATCATAATCATTATCCATAGTAGAAGTAGCATCATCAATAACTTGCGACATATTAGAATTGATAGCATGTGGTGGTGTTGCAAATTTACTCATAACAGAAGGTGAATCTAAAGCAGAACTGGATGGCAGTTCCTTACCTCCCCTAGTCTTTGAGGGAAAATCTTAGTCTTTGGATCCTTCAGACTCTTCATAGTGATAATTTGATAATAATCCCAAGTGACTCAACAAATATAGCTATGCTCCCCGGCAACGGCGCCAGAAAAAGGTCTTGATAACCCACAAGTATAGGGGATCACAACAGTTTTCGAGGGTAGAGTATTCAACCCAAATTTATAGATTCGACACAAGGGGAGCCAAAGAATATTTGAAGGTATTAGCAGCTGAGTTGTCAATTCAACCACACCTGGAGATTAATTATCTGCAGCAAGTAATCAGTAGCAAAGTAATATGATAGTTTTGATAGTAGTGACAGCAGTAACGGTAACAGTGATAGCAATAATTTTGTAGCAAGTGCAATAGTAACGATAGCAGTAGTAACTTAGCAAGAACAATATATGATAAATTCGTAGGCATTGGATCGGTGACTTGTTGGATGATATTCATCATGTGACAGTTATAACCTAGGGCGATACGGCACTGGCTCCAGTTCATCGATATAATGTAGGCATGTATTCCGTAAATAGTCATACGTGCTTTATTAAAAGAACTTGCATGACATCTTTTGTCCTACCCTCCCGTGGCAGCGGGGTCCATATTGGAAACTAAGGGATATTAAGGCCTCCTTTTAATAGAGAACCGGAACAAAGCATTAACACATAGTGAATACATGAACTCCTGAAACTACGGTCATCACCGGGAGTGGGCCCGGTTGTTGTCACTCCGGGGTTGCCGGATCATAACACGTAGTAGGTTACTATAACTTGCAAGATCGGATCTAGAACATGGATATAATGATGATAACATAAACGGTTCAGATCTGAGTTCATGGCACCCGGGCCCAAAGTGAAAAGCATTAAGCATAGCAAAGTCATAGCAACATCAATCTAAGAACATAGTGGATACTAGGGATCAAGCCCTAACAAAACTAACTCGATTACATGATGAATCTCATCCAACTCCTCACCGACCAGCGAGCCTACGAAGGAATTACTCACTCCCGGTGGGGAGCATCATGGAATTGATGATGGAGAAGGGTTGGTGATGACGAAGAACAAAGATCCCCCTCTCCGGAGCCCCAAACGGACTCCAGATCTGGCCTCCCGATGAAGAACAGGAGGTGACGGCGGCTCCGTCTCGTGGATCGCGATAATTCTTCCTCCCTGATTTTTTCTGGAAAAATAGGATTTTATAGCATCGGTTTCAGGGTCTGCGGGGCCACTAGGTGGGGACAACCCACCTGGGCGCACCAGGAGAGGGGGGTACGCCCTGATGGGTTGTGCCCACCTAGGGGCCCCTCTCCGGTAGGTCTTGGCTCCATAAATTCTTATATATTATATAAAAATTCCTCGCAAAGTTTTGTTCCATTCCGAGAACTTTTATTTCTGCACAAAAACAACACCATGGTAGTTCTGCTGAAAACAGCGTCAGTCCGGGGTTAGTTTCATTCAAATCGTGCAAATTAGAGTCCAAAACAAGAGGAAAAGTGTCGGGTGGTACGTGCGACATATGCCAACGGGTGGCTTATCATTGTGGGTGCCAATAAGACGTCGCTGGTGCCTGGAAACGGGATGAGGCGAAGACATGCACGCCGGCGGATCTTACCCAGGTTCGGGGCTCTCCGAGGAGATAACACCCCTAGTCCTGCTCTGCGGGGTCTCCGCATGATCACTAGATCAAGAAGGGTAGCTACAATCGCTCCTAGAGCTGTTGGGTTCAAGGGAGAAGAAGAACAAGGCTAGCTCTTGCTTCTCTCTCTCTATCGTGTGTGTGTAATGCTAAGAAGCCAACCCTTTGCATGGGTGCCCCGGGGGGTTTATATAGGCCTACCCCCCGGGGGTACAATTGTAATCCGGCTGGGCACTGGTCCCAGCCGTCGGTGTCTATGCTCGCCGGCTTCTCTGCCGGCTGTTGGGGCCCGCCGACTGGTGGGTCCCGCCGGCTGCCGGCCTCTTGGTCGACAGGCCGGCCCCACCGCCTAGGGTCTTGTCAGCAGCTGCTTACTGTAGCCTCGCCCCTGATGACGAGGGCTTCGTTGAGGTAAGCGTGGCTACAGTGGGCCGCCTCGAGGGCTCTCACTGTAGCCTTACCTCGTCTTGTCTCCTTAATGTGGCACATGCTTCGAGGGAGGGGGTGGCCGGCTTCTGGGGGCCGGCTGCGCCCTTGGCCGACTGGGGGAGGCCGGGCCGCCTTCGCGCCTCTCTCTGGCTGAGGGGGCCCGCCGCCCGTGGGCCGTACTGGCGTCTGCCGTGGGTGACGTCGAGGCTAGCATGGCTACAGTGCCGAGCCGGACGGGAGATGGCCGTCCTGTACGGCGTCCTGTGGCCATGCCTGCCTCGGGCTTCGGGGGTAGTGGGCCGCACTGTGGCCACACCCCGTCTTCTCACCGTTATGTGGCGTAGCTTTGGTGGTTGCGGTCTTGGCCGGCTTCTTGGAGTCGGCGTTCTTCGAGGCCGGCTTCTGGGAAGTCGGCATCCTTTACGGCCGGCTTCCTGGAGTCGGCCACCCCGTGGTTATCCTGGGGGGGGGGTTGCTGAGGCTGGGTCGCCTTCCGTGAGTCGGCTTCAGAGGTAGCCGGCCAGGGAAGGTGGTCCAATGCTTGGAGTGCTTGAAGGCCCAAAGGCCTGATAATTTTTTGGAAGAGCCAGGGGCAGTCGGTTAGGCTACCCGTGGCCATTTAATCCGACAGTAGTCCCCGAAGCTGATTGGGCTTCGAGGTTGGGTAGGAGTTGAGAAGCTCGATCAGCTTCCTATCTTGACAAGTCGGCAGCTGGGAGCCGGCTTTGGTTAGGCGCGCCGCCTTGGTCAAAAACTCTGGAGTCGGAGGGCGGGAGCTCGCCAGTGCGTGCACCGAGCCGCGGGCCGGCCACTTGCCGTCTGCGAACCACGTGGCCTCTCTCGGCCAAAAAGCCTGCCAGCCCACGCGCGCGACGGGACGTCGCCGCAGGGCGGGGGCCCGCCACGTCCACGCCCGGGCCCAGGCGCGGATTCTCTGCAGCCCGAAACCGCCCGCACGTCTCCTTGCGGCAGTTTCGGCGCGCCTTTAGGGCGTAATACTCGCGAGGCGTGGGGGGAGTGGGTGCAGTTAATCCCACGTCCCACCCCACGGCCGGCCTCCCCGGCTTCACCTCGCGAGGCTATAAGTAGGGGGAGAGGGAGAGCGGCAGGCTCTCGCACGCTCCTCCCCTTCCACCATCTTCTTTCTCTTGCCGTTTCTTGCAACAGCGTCTCGCCGCCGCGCTCTTCCACTACTCGTTCCTCCTCCGCCGCGCTCGTTTTCACCATGCCTCCCGCCACGGGCAATATGGCGGGGATTGGGACGGCTCCAACGTCCACGAAGATCACGTCGAATTCCTCCGTAAGACGCGGCGGCTGCCCAGCGCGGACAAGGTGGAGGTCCGTCTCGCGCCGGAGCCGCGGGAGGGCGAGCGGGTGGTATTCCGCTCGCATTTCTTGCGTGGAATCGGCCTGCTCGTGAGCGCCTTCTTCCGCTCTTGGCTCGAGTTCTACCAGCTCCAGCCGCACCACCTCACCCCGAATGCGGTGGTGTGGCTGTCTGCCTTCGTCACCCTATGTGAAGGCTACCTCGGCGTCCTCCCCACCCTTGAGCTCTGGGGGGAGTTCTTCCAGTCCAAGCTGGGCACGCGCTCACGGGGCGTGCCGGCTCAGACTGGCGCCTTCATCGCGGGGCGGAGGGTGGCTGCCGACAACCCCTTCCCCATCATCACGCTGATCCAGTCGGTGAAGCTATGGCAAAAGTCGTATTTCTACGTCAGGAGCATCGCCCCGCAGGGCGACTACGTCAACCTGCCGGCTTACGTAGCCGGCCCACCGGAGGGCAGGCGGCCCCAGTGGTCCTACCGGGCCGTGACTCTGACGCTGGCTGGATCCGCAGCCGTCGCCCGAGTGCGAGCGATGACCCAGTCGGAGGGCTTGACGGGGCCCGACCTGCAGGCCGCCTTCGTCACGTGCCAGGTACTTCCGCTCCAGAGCCGCCCTCATCTGATCTGTCAGATGAGCGGCCAGCTCGATCCGAGCCGGATGTGCAGCAAGGACATGCCGCACGCGGAGGTTGCCTATATGGTGAACTACCTCGCGAACTGCAAACTCTCCGAAGAGTGGCAGTTCGGCAAGGAGCCATATAGCCGAGCCAATCCGCCGCCCATGGTATGTTCTCCTTGTCTCTTCTTTTTTCTCTTAGCTTTGTCGCCGAGTTCCTTTGGCCGACTCTGACTAGTCGGCTTGTCTTCGACAGAGTCCTCTCCTTCTGCCTGCCAGCGGGTCAGATGCGGAGTGCCGATTCGTCCCCGACCGGATGCAGCACGACCTGGAGGACCCCGACATGCGGGCGGCCGCTATGGACGACAACACCGAGCCGGGTGGTGGCCAAGCCGGCGGCGAAGCAGGCGGCTCCGGGCATGGAGTCACCTTCGACGACTGGCCGGACGACGATGAGGCCGAAGTCGTCCCGCGCCGCCGGCCGGCATCTGGACGCGGCGCAGGTTCCTCCGCTGCACCGCCTGCTCGGGGCGGCGGGCAAAAGCGTCGCGCCGCCCAGGGTTTGTTTGGCAGTCGGACGAAGAAGCCCAGGGGCGGGGCAGCGGCGACCAGGCGAGAGGAGGCGGCCGCAAAGGCGGCTCGCTTCCGCAAGACGGTGAAGCAACCACAGACGGTGTCGGCGTAAGTTCGAACTCTTTTGTATACTCTTTTTTCTTTCTTTTCTCTGGTGGTTCCTGAATCCTTGTCTTTTTCTCCAAACAACCAGAGCTCCATTGTCGTTTGAGCGGGCGGCTGCCGCCTCCGTCGTCGAGTCGCCGAGGGGGTCTGGGAGCACCACTCGCCGCGTGGACCCCCCGTGCCGACCTTCAGGAGGCGACAGAACGGAACGCGCGGGAGGCGCGGGAGGAGCGGGAGGCGCGGGAGGCGGAGGCACAGAAGGCGGCCGCCGCCCAGGCGGCGCAGGAGGAGGAGGCGGCGAAGGCGCGCGCCGACGCCGCGGCCAAGGCCCAAGCGGAGGCTGCAGCTGCGGCGACGGTGGAGGGGACCTTGTTGGTCACCCCACTGCGCGTCGCAGCGCCTGGGGCCCCGGAGCCCTCGCCAGAACGAGCCGGCGGCGACCAGCCAGGGCTGGAGAGGGACGACGACGTCGTCATCCTGGAGAGGGCTCCGGTGCCGACCCCGCCGACTGGGGCGGCTCAAGGCGGCCGGCCTAATCTGCCGCCTGTGCAGTCGGCGGGGGGCGAGCCGGCCGCGAGGACTGAGCTGGCGGTCCGGATGCCGCCGAGCCGGCGCGCGGGGAAGGCTGCGTCAGAGCCACAGAAGGCCGCGTCGGAGCCGCAGCCGGCCGCGGGCTCCAGCTCGTCGGCCCAGGATGTGGAGGTGGCCAGTGTTGGAAATATGCCCTAGAGGCAATAATAAATGGTTATTATTATATTTCTTTGTTCATGGTAATTATCTATTGTTCATGCTATAATTGTATTGTCCGGAAATCATAATACATGTGTGAATGCATAGACCACAATGTGTCCCTAGTAAGCCTCTAGTTGACTAGCTCGTTGATCAACAGATAGTCATGGTTTCCTGACTATGGACATTGGATGTCATTGATAACGGGATCACATCATTAGGAGAATGATGTGATGGACAAGACCCAATCCTAAGCATAGCATAAAAGATCGTGTAGTTTCGTTTGCTAGAGCTTTTTCCAATGTCAAGTATCTTTTCCTTAGACCATGAGATCGTGCAACTCCCGGATACCGTAGGAGTGCTTTGGGTGTGCCAAACGTCACAACGTAACTGGGTGACTATAAAGGTGCACTACGGGTATCTCCGAAAGTGTCTGTTGGGTTGGCACGGATCGAGACTGGGATTTGTCACTCCGTGTGACGGAGAGGTATCTCTGGGCCCACTCGGTAATGCATCATCATAATGAGCTCAATGTGACTAAGGCGTTAGTCACGGGATCATGCATTGCGGTACGAGTAAAGAGACTTGCCGGTAACGAGATTGAATAAGGTATTGGGATACCGACGATCGAATCTCGGGCAAGTAACATACCGATTGACAAAGGGAATTGCATACGGGATTGATTGAATCCTCGACACCGTGGTTCATCCGATGAGATCATCGTGGAACATGTGGGAGCCAACATGGGTATCCAGATCCCGCTGTTGGTTATTGACCGGAGAGGCGTCTCAGTCATGTCTACATGTCTCCCGAACCCGTAGGGTCTACACACTTAAGGTTCGGTGACGCTAGGGTTGTAGAGATATATGTATGCGGAAACCCGAAAGTTGTTCGGAGTCCCGGATGAGATCCCGGACGTCACGAGAGGTTCCGGAATGGTCCGGAGGTGAAGAATTATATATAGGAAGTCAAGTTTCGGCCACCGGGAAAGTTTCGGGGGTTACCGGTATTGTACCGGGACCACCGGAAGGGTCCCGGGGGTCCACCGGGTGGGGCCACCTATCCCGGAGGGCCCCATGGGCTGAAGTGGGAAGGGAACCAGCCCCTAGTGGGCTGGGCGCCCCCCCCATGGGCCTCCCCCCATGCGCCTAGGGTTGGGAACCCTAGGGTGGGGGGGCTTCCCACTTGCCTTGGGGGGCAAGGCACCCCCTTCCCCCCTTTGGCCGCGGCCCCCCCTTGAGATCCCATCTCCAGGGCCGGCGCCCCCCCAGGGGGCCTATATAAAGGGGGGAGGGCAGCAACAACACAGCCTTGGGCGCCTCCCTCCTCCCCTGCTACACCTCTCCGTCTCGCAGAAGCTCGGCGAAGCCCTACCGAGACCCGCTACATCCACCACCACGCCGTCGTGCTGCTGGATCTCCATCAACCTCTCCTTCCCCCTTGCTGGATCAAGAAGGAGGAGACGTCGCTGCACCGTACGTGTGTTGAACGCGGAGGTGCCATCCGTTCGGCACTCGGTCATCGGTGATTTGGATCACGGCGAGTACGACTCCGTCATCCACGTTCATTGGAACGCTTCCGCTCGCGATCTACAAGGGTATGTAGATGCACTCCTTTCCCCTCGTTGCTAGTAGACTCCATAGATGCATCTTGGTGAGCGTAGGAAAATTTTAAAATTATGCTACGATTCCCAACAGTGGCATCATGAGCCAGGTCTATGCGTAGTTACTATGCACGAGTAGAACACAAAGCAGTTGTGGGCGTTGAGTTTGCCAATTCTTCTTGCCGCTACTAGTCTTTTCTTGTTTCGGCGGCATTGTAGGATGAAGCGGCCCGGACCGACCTTACACGTACGCTTACGTGAGACAGGTTCCACCGACTGACATGCGCTAGTTGCATAAGGTGGCTAGCGGGTGTCTGTCTCTCCTACTTTAGTCGGAACGGATTCGATGGAAAGGGTCCTTATGAAGGGTAAATAGAAATTGGCAAATCACGTTGTGGTCATACGTAGGTAAGAAAACGTTCTTGCTAGAAACCTACAAACCACGTAAAAACTTGCAACAACAATTAGAGGACGTCTAACTTGTTTTTGCAGCAAGTGCTATGTGATGTGATATGGCCAGAAGATGTGATGAATGATATATGTGATGTATGAGATTGATCATATTCTTGTAATAGGAATCACGACTTGCATGTCGATGAGTATGACAACCGGCAGGAGCCATAGGAGTTGTCTTTATTACTTTGCATGACCTGCGTGCCATTGAATAACGCCATGTAAATTACTTTACTTTGTTGCTAAACGCGTTAGCCATAGAAGTAGAAGTAATCGTTGGCGTGACGACTTCATGAAGACACAATGATGGAGATCATGATGATGGAGATCATGGTGTCATGCCGGTGACGAAGATGATCATGGTGCCCCGAAGATGGAGATCAAAGGAGCATGATGATATTGGCCATATCATGTCACTATTTGATTGCATGTGATGTTTATCATGTTTTTTCATCTTATTTGCTTAGAACGACGGTAGTAAGTAAGATGATCCCTTATAATAATTTCAAGAAAAGTGTTCACCCTAACTGTGCACCGTTGCGAAGGTTCGTTGTTTCGAAGCACCACGTGATGATCGGGTGTGATAGATTCTAACGTTCGAATACAACGGGTGTTGACGAGCCTAGCATGTACAGACATGGCCTCAGAACACACGCAATACACTTAGGTTGACTTGACGAGCCTAACATGTACAGACATGGCCTCGGAACATGGAGGACCGAAAGGTCGAGCATGAGTCGTATAGAAGATACGATCAACATGGAGATGTTCACCGATCTTGACTAGTCCGTCTCACGTGATGATCGGACACGGCCTAGTTGACTCGGATCATGTTTCACTTAGATGACTAGAGGGATGTCTATCTGAGTGGGAGTTCATTAAATAATTTGATTAGATGAACTTAATTATCATGAACTTAGTCTAAAATCTTTACACTATGTCGTGTAGATCAAATGGCCAACGTTGTCCTCAATTTCAACGCGTTCCTAGAGAAAACCAAGCTGAGAGATGATGGCAGCAACTATACGGACTGAGTCCGGAACCTGAGGATCATCCTCATAGTAGCCAAGAAAGATTATGTCTTAGAAGCACCGCTAGGTGATGCACCAATCCCAGAGAACCAAGACGTTATGAACGCTTGGCAGCAGCGTGCTGATGATTACTCCCTCGTTCAGTGCGGCATGCTTTACAGCTTAGAACCGGGTCTCCAAAAGCGTTTTGAGAAACATGGAGCATATGAGATGTTCGAGGAGCTGAAATTGGTTTTCCAAGCTCATGCCCGGGTCGAGAGATATGAAGTCTCCGACAAGTTCTTCAGCTGTAAAATGGAGGAGAATAGTTCTGTTAGTGAGCACATACTCAGAATGTCAGGGTTGCACAACCGCTTGACTCAGCTGGGAGTCAATCTCCCGGATGACGCGGTCATTGACAGAATCCTTCAGTCGCTTCCACCAAGCTTCAAGAGCTTTGTGATGAACTACAATATGCAGGGAGTGGAAAAGACCATTCCTGAGGTATATTCAATGCTGAAATCAGCGGAGGGGAGATCAGAAAAGAACATCAAGTGTTGATGGTGAATAAAACCACTAAGTTCAAGAAGGGCAAGGGTAAGAAGAACTTCAAGAAGGACGGCAAGGGAGTTGCCGCGCCCGGTAAGCCAGTTACTGGGAAGAAGCCAAGGAATGGACCCAAGCCCGAGACTGAGTGCTTTTATTGCAAGGGAAGTGGTCACTGGAAGCGGAACTGCCCCAAATACTTAGCGGACAAGAAGAAGGCCGGCAACACCAAAGGTATATGTGATATACATGTAATTGATGTGTACCTTACCAGTACTCGTAGTAGCTCCTGGGTATTTGATACCGGTGCGGTTGCTCATATTTGTAACTCAAAATAGGAACTACGGAATAAACGGAGACTGGCGAAGGACGAGGTGACGATGCGCGTCGGGAATGGTTCCAAGGTCGATGTGATCGCCGTCGGCACGCTACCTCTGCATCTACCCACGGGATTAGTTTTAAACCTCAATAATTGTTATTTAGTGCCAGCTTTGAGCATGAACATTGTATCTGGATCTCGTTTAATTCGAGATGACTACTCATTTAAATCCGAGAATAATGGTTGTTCTATTTATTTGAGAGATATGTTTTATGGTCATGCCCCGCTGGTCAATGGTTTATTTTTGATGAATCTTGAACGTGATGTTACACATGTTCATAGTATGAATACCAAAAGATGTAAAGTTGATAACGATAGTCCCACATACTTGTGGCACTGCCGCCTTGGTCACATTGGTGTCAAGCGCATGAAGAAGCTCCATGCAGATGGACTTTTGGAGTCTCTTGATTACGAATCATTTCACACATGCGAACCATGCCTCATGGGTAAGATGACCAAGACTCCGTTCTCCGGAACAATGGAGCGAGCAACCAACTTATTGGAAATCATACATACCGATGTGTGCGGTCCAATGAGTGTTGAGGCTCGCGGAGCATATCGTTATGTTCTCACTCTCACTGATGATTTAAGTAGATATGGGTATGTCTACCTAATGAAACACAAGTCTGAAACCTTTGAAAAGTTCAAGGAATTTCAGAGTGAGGTTGAGAATCAACGTGACAGGAGAATAAAATTCTTACGATCAGATCGTGGTGGAGAATATTTAAGTCACGAGTTTGGTGCACACTTAAGGAAATGTGGAATAGTTTCACAACTCACGCCGCCTGGAACACCTCAGAGAAATGGTGTGTCCGAACGTCGTAATCACACTCTATGGGATATGGTGCGATCTATGATGTCTCTTACCGATTTACCGCTCTCATTTTGGGGTTATGCTTTAGAGACTGCCGCATTCACTTTAAATAGGGCTCCGTCGAAACCCGTTGAGACGACACCGTATGAATTATGGTTTGGGAAGAAACCTAAGCTATCGTTTCTAAAAGTTTGGGGATGCGATGCTTATGTCAAGAAACTTCAACCTGAAAAGCTCGAACCCAAGTCGGAAAAATGCGTCTTCATAGGAAACCCTAAGGAAACTATTGGGTATACCTTCTACCTCAGATCCGAAGGCAAGATCTTCGTTGCCAAGAACGGGTCCTTTCTGGAGAAGGAGTTTCTCTCGAAAGAATTGAGTGGGAGGAAAGTGGAACTTGATGAGGTGATAGTCACCCCTTCCGAACCGGAAAGTAGCGCAGCGCGGGAAAATGTTCCTGTGGTGCCTACACCGACTGGGGAGGAAGTTAATGATGATGATCATGAAGCTTCGGATCAAGTTACTGAACTTCATAGGTCCACAAGGACACGTTCCGCACCAGAGTGGTACGGCAACCCTGTCCTGGAAATCATGTTGTTAGACAACGGTGAACCTTCGAACTATGAAGAAGCGATGGCGGGCCCGGATTCCGACAAATGGCTAGAAGCCATGAAATCCGAGATAGGATCCATGTATGAAAACGAAGTATGGACTTTGACTGACTTGCCCGATGATCGGCGAGCCATAGAAAACAAATGGATCTTTAAGAAGAAGACGGACGCGGATGGTAATGTGACCATCTACAAAGCTCGACTTGTCGCTAAGGGTTATCGACAAGTTCATGGGGTTGACTACGATGAGACTTTCTCACCCGTAGCGAAGCTGAAGTCCGTCCGAATCATGTTAGCAATTGCCGCATACTATGATTATGAGATATGGCAGATGGACGTCAAAACGGCATTCCTTAATGGCTTCCTTAAGGAAGAGTTGTATATGATGCAGCCAGAAGGTTTTGTCGATCCTAAGAATGCTAACAAAGTATGCAAGCTCCAGCGCTCAATCTATGGGCTGGTGCAAGCATCTCGGAGTTGGAATATTCGCTTTGATGAGATGATCAAAGCGTTTGGGTTTACACAGACTTATGGAGAAGCCTGTGTTTACAAGAAAGTGAGTGGGAGCTCTGTAGCATTTCTCATATTATATGTGGATGACATACTATTGATGGGAAATGATATAGAATTCTTGGAAAGTATAAAGGCCTATTTGAATAAGTGTTTTTCAATGAAGGACCTTGGAGAAGCTGCTTATATATTAGGCATCAAGATCTATAGAGATAGATCAAGACGCCTCATTGGTCTTTCACAGAGTACATACCTTGACAAGATATTGAAGAAGTTCAGTATGGATCAGTCCAAGAAGGGGTTCTTGCCTGTATTGCAAGGTGTGCAATTGAGCACGGCTCAATGCCCGACCACGGCAGAAGATATAGAAAAGATGAGTGTCATCCCCTATGCCTCGGCCATAGGGTCTATTATGTATGCCATGCTGTGTACCAGACTTGATGTAAACCTTGCCGTAAGTTTGGTAGGAAGGTACCAAAGTAATCCCGGCATGGAACACTGGACAGCGGTCAAGAATATCCTAAAGTACCTGAAAAGGACTAAGGATATGTTTCTCGTTTATGGAGGTGACGAAGAGCTCGTCGTAAAGGGTTACGTCGACGCTAGCTTCGACACAGATCTGGATGACTCGAAGTCACAGACCGGATACGTGTATATTTTGAATGGAGGAGCAGTAAGCTGGTGCAGTTGCAAGCAAAGCGTCGTGGCGGGATCTACATGTGAAGCGGAGTACATGGCAGCCTCTGAGGCAGCACAGGAAGCAGTCTGGATGAAGGAGTTCATTACCGACCTAGGGGTGATTCCCAATGCGTCGGGCCCGATGACTCTCTTCTGTGACAACACTGGAGCTATTGCACTTGCGAAGGAGCCCAGGTTTCACAGGAAGACCAGGCATATCAAGCGTCGCTTCAACTCCATTCGTGAAAGTGTTCAAAATGGAGACATAGATATTTGTAAAGTACATACGGACCTGAATGTAGCAGATCTGTTGACTAAACCTCTCCCTAGGGCAAAACATGATCAACACCAGGACGCAATGGGTGTTCGATTCATCACAATGTAACTAGATTATTGACTCTAGTGCAAGTGGGAGACTGTTGGAAATATGCCCTAGAGGCAATAATAAATGGTTATTATTATATTTCTTTGTTCATGGTAATTGTCTATTGTTCATGCTATAATTGTATTGTCCGGAAATCATAATACATGTGTGAATGCATAGACCACAATGTGTCCCTAGTAAGCCTCTAGTTGACTAGCTCGTTGATCAACAGATAGTCATGGTTTCCTGACTATGGACATTGGATGTCATTGATAACGGGATCACATCATTAGGAGAATGATGTGATGGACAAGACCCAATCCTAAGAATAGCATAAAAGATCGTGTAGTTTCGTTTGCTAGAGCTTTTTCCAAAGTCAAGTATCTTTTCCTTAGACCATGAGATCGTGCAACTCCCGGATACCGTAGGAGTGCTTTGGGTGTTCCAAACGTCACAACGTAACTGGGTGACTATAAAGGTGCACTACGGGTATCTCCGAAAGTGTCTGTTGGGTTGGCACGGATCGAGACTGGGATTTGTCACTCCGTGTGACGGAGAGGTATCTCTGGGCCCACTCGGTAATGCATCATCATAATGAGCTCAATGTGACTAAGGCATTAGTCACGGGATCATGCATTGCGATACGAGTAAAGAGACTTGCCGGTAACGAGATTGAACAAGGTATTGGGATACCGACGATCGAATCTCGGGCAAGTAACATACCGATTGACAAAGGGAATTACATACTGTATTGATTGAATCCTCGACACCGCGGTTCATCCGATGAGATCATCGTGGAACATGTGGGAGCCAACATGGGTATCCAGATCCCGCTGTTGGTTATTGACCGGAGAGGCGTCTCAGTCATGTCTACATGTCTCCCGAACCCGTAGGGTCTACACACTTAAGGTTCGGTGACGCTAGGGTTGTAGAGATATATGTATGCGGAAACCCGAAAGTTGTTCGGAGTCCCGGATGAGACCCAGACGTCACGAGAGGTTCCGGAATGGTCCGGAGGTGAAGAATTATATATAGGAAGTCAAGTTTCTACCACCGGGAAAGTTTCGGGGGTTACCGGTATTGTACCGGGACCACCGGAAGGGTCCCGGGGGTCCACCGGGTGGGGCCACCTATCCCGGAGGGCCCCATGGTCTGAAGTGGGAAGGGAACCAGCCCCTAGTGGGCTGGGCGCCCCCCCATGGGCCTCCCACCATGCGCCTAGGGTTGGGAACCCTAGGGTGGGGGGGGGGCTTCCCACTTGCCTTGGGGGGCAAGGCACCCCCTTCCCCCCTTTGGCCGCGGCCCCCCCTTGAGATCCCATCTCCAGGGCCGGCGCCCCCCCCAGGGGGCCTATATAAAGGGGGGGAGGGAGGGCAGCAACAACACAGCCTTGGGCGCCTCCCTCCTCCCCTGCTACACCTCTCCGTCTCGCAGAAGCTCGGCGAAGCCCTGCCGAGACCCGCTACATCCACCACCACGCCGTCGTGCTGCTGGATCTCCATCAACCTCTCCTTCCCCCTTGCTGGATCAAGAAGGAGGAGACATCGCTGCACCGTATGTGTGTTGAACGCGGAGGTGCCGTCCGTTCGGCACTCGGTCATCGGTGATTTGGATCACGGCGAGTACGACTCCGTCATCCACGTTCATTGGAACGCTTCCGCTCGCGATCTACAAGGGTATGTAGATGCACTCCTTTCCCCTCGTTGCTAGTAGACTCCATAGATGCATCTTGGTGAGCGTAGGAAAATTTTAAAATTATGCTACGATTCCCAACAGCCAGCGCTACCTCGGGGTGGACGCCGGGCGGAGGGACGGCCGTGATGAACGTGGCCGCGCAGGACGTCCGGACCCGGCTCCAGACCCAGGCTACGGCGCTGAGGCAATACACCGACGAGTTCCTTGCGACGCGGGCGGCCATCCGGGTTAGTCTTCTTATCTTGCTTCTTCTTGGTCTTGATTTCTTCCGTGGGGGCGCGTCAGCGCACCCACTGGGTGTAGTCCCCGAGTTCCGAGTCGGCTGCTGAGCAGGCGGCTTGGAACTTCTTAGTGGATTTGGCTTTGCTATTCTTGTTCTTACTTCGATCTTCTGTCTATCTTGCATGACTACCACAATCTTCGTGCGGCCGCCTTCAACTCCCAGGCTTGGGAGCTGACCCAGAAGACCGCCGACCTTACTGAGAGCCGGGGTACGTGCTTTGTTCTTTATCTCACGTGGGGGCGCGTCAGCGCACCCACTGGGTGTAGTCCCCGAGATTCGGGCCGACTGCTGAGCAGTCGGGTCGGATCTTCCTTGACGACTTCCTCTTACTGTTCTTTCTTTTTCTGCCATCTCTGCAGCGGCCAACGCCGGTCTGAGAGCACAGCTGGGAGAGTCTCAGACTGCCCTTCGTGCCAAGGATGCCGAGCTCGCCGCCTTGGTGCAGGAACGCGATCGCCTGGTCAAGAAGTTGGCTGAACAGGAGGATGGCCACAAGGCGGCTCTGAAGGCGGTGCAGGACCGCGAAGCCGCCCTCCAGGCCGAGTACGAGACGGAAGCGGCTGGCTGGGCTGAAGCAAGGCAAACTCTGATCACTGGCTATGGTCAGATCAAAGATCTGGTTGACGGTAAGCCGCCTACTTCTTCGTCCTTTCTTGCCGTCAGCCGTTTTTGGCTCGTTTTCTGACTTGGTGTTCTTCTCTTCTTTCTTTTTGTTTCTTGCACAGAGTACTTCCCTGGCTATTCTACCGCCGCCAACCAGATCATCGAGGCCCGCCGCCAAGCGCGAAGGCAGGCTGGCTTCGAGATTTCGCCAACCGCCGGCCGTTCGCTGGAGGAGCAGCTCTTGGCGATCCAGGCCCGTCTCCAGCCGGCTCACCGACTGCTCCGCCGGCTGCAGCGCGCCGGGGCACAAGTATTGGCCGCCCTCTGGCCCGGCCAAGTGGTTCCTCGCACCCCCAGTCGAACTGCCGACTGGCTGGAGGTGGCAGTCGGCCGCTTCGAAGCCTGGAAGGCCTCGGCGGCTCGGTCCGGCGCCAGGCGGGCGCTGGAGTTCGTCAAGGCCTGGTATCCCGGCCTGAGCCTGGATCAGCTGGCTACCTGGCGGCAGCAAGCCGACACGGAGCTGGAGCCGGCGCGGCCGGCTATCATCCGGCGGGCTTCGGCGATCGCCGACTACACCGACACCAGCGTCTTCGCCCCTGAGGTAGATGACAACGGTGTCGCCCAGCCAGAGGAGTGGTTCGGGCTGAACCCGGCGGACGGTGAAGACTCGGCGGAGGAGATCGACTCCAGCGACGAGGGCGAAGAGGAGGAGGAGGGTGAAGACGCTGAGCCGGCTGGTGGAACAGCCGACCAGCCTTAGCCTGACCGCGCCTCCAGCACCACGTCGCGCGCGAGTGCGTCTCCTGCCACTGGTGGTGACCAAGCCGAGACCCACTAGGCGGCCACTCCTTCAGCCGGCGACGCCGTCTCCACCGACCAGCTCGGCTCCCGCACCGCGCCCTAGTCTAGTCTGCCATCTTTTGTTTTCCTGTCTTGTCACTTTTGGAACAATATTCTGTTAAGTCTGCACAATTCTACCCACTGGGGGTGTATTCGAACTTATGTCCGTAGCCGGCCTGTTGGGGGCTTTATATGTATATATAACTTATGCATGCATTTGGCTTTTCCTCGTACTTTGCTTCTCATCCTTCTGCTGTTTCCTTTGCCGCCCTTCCTTGGTTGCCGCCTCCTGAGTCAAACAGTTGCTCTGCAGTCTGTAGCTGGAGGAGTGCTTGGCCAATTGGGGGGCAAGTACTCTAGCTTTGCTAGACTAGAGCTAAGTGTTTAGGAAGCCGGCCAGCCGGCTGTTCTGACAGCCGGCAAGCGTGGTTGGAGGCCGTCTTTTTGCTATATAAGTTCGTTGGTCCTTAGCCGTTTTTCGTGTGGGCATCCTTTCTGCCTTGCCTCTTGCTAGTCGGACAGTCGGTTCTTCGAGCTGCGACTTTCAACAAGAGAGGACTCGGGAGCCGGCACACTACTTGTCTGACTTCAGGTAGAACTTTTAATATAGCTCAAGGCGGCCAGTCCCCGGGCCGACTAGTCGAACCTGGTGCCCAACAAGAAATCAAATGAAATAATACATTCATGGATATGACACTCGTCATTCATAGATAAATAAAGGCAGTCCCCGAGTACTGTTCGGGGGGCCTGTTGGTTCGTACTTAATACAAAAGGGTGGCATGATACATACTGCTTTCAACTGTAAAATCTTCTCAGGAGGTTTGCGTTCCATGGTCGCTCCGACTCCTTGCCGGAGTCGTCTCTCTTGCGTGCTCTTGGTTTTTGCGCGTCGATCAGGTAGTAGGAGTCGTTGCCTAGTGCCTTGCTGATGACGAAGGGGCCTTCCCAAGGGGCCGCGAGCTTGTGCTGGCCGGCTGTTCGCTGGATCAGCCGGAGCACAAGGTCGCCCTCTTGGAAGGACCTTGGCTTGACCTTACGGTTGTGGTAGCGGCGCAACCCTTGCTGGTAGATGGCGGACCGGCTGAGTGCTAACAGCCGGCCTTCTTCCAGTAGGTCGACGCCGTCTTCTCTTGCTTCCTTGGCCTCCGCCTCCGTGTACATGGTGACCCGAGGCGAGTCGAACTCGATGTCTGTTGGGATGACAGCCTCGGCACCATATACAAGGAAGAATGGAGTAAAGCCGGTTGACTTGTTGGGTGTAGTGCGCAGGCTCCAGAGGACAGCCGGCAGCTCATCGAGCCAGCAGCCGGCCGATCGCTCCAGTGGTACAACCAGTCGGGGCTTGATGCCGGAGAGGATGAGTCCATTTGCTCGCTCGACTTGGCCGTTTGACTGCGGGTGGGCAATGGACGCTAAGTCCAGTCGGATGCCCTGCGTCGCGCAGAAACGTGCCAGTGCTCCTTTGGCGAAGTTCGTGCCGTTGTCGGTGATGATGCTGTGCGGCACGCCGTATCGAGTAGTGATGTCAGTGATGAATGTCACGGCAGTCGGCCCGTTCAGCTTCTTGATCGGCTTTGCTTCGATCCACTTTGTGAACTTGTCCACAGCGACAAGTAGATGCGTCAAGCCGCCGCGGGCTGTCTTGAAAGGGCCCACCATGTCCAGTCCCCAGACGGCAAAAGGCCAGGTGAGGGGAATGGTCTTGAGTGCAGAAGCTGGCAGGTGTTGCTTGGAACTAAAAACTTGGCATCCTCTGCAGTTCTTGACTATCTCTTTAGCATCTTCCAAGGCAGTCGGCCAAAAGAAACCATGGCGGAAAGCCTTGGCCACAAGTGATCTTGAGGCTGCGTGGTGGCCGCATTCGCCTTGGTGGATATCCTTGAGGATTGCCACTCCTTTTTCTGACTCGACACAAAGCTGGAAGACTCCAGTGACGCTGTGCTTCACAAGCTCTCTGTTGATTATTGCATATGCTGCGGCTCGTCGCTGCACTAGTCTTGCTGAGATCTCATCAGCCGGCAGCTCTCTGCTGACTAGGAACTTGAGGATGGGCTGGGCCCATGATGGAGCTGTGACTTCTTCTTCTGTTAGTGTGGCCATCATGACTCGGGTGGGTGGGTTGGGTGGCGTGGAATTGGAGTCGGGCACTGCTTCTTGTGTCGTTGCAGTCCCCGGGCCGACTGCTGCAGTCCCCGGGCCGGGTTCTAAAGTCCCCGGGCCGGGTGCGACTACGGCAGTTCCCGGGCCAGTTGTCGAAGTCCCCGCGCCGCCTGCGGGGTTCCTCCAGTTGGATTCGGCTGCATCTGGCGCAGGCGGTACGAAGATAGAGTCCGACTCTGGAGACGGCTTGATGGACGGCTTGAGGAGGCACTGGAGGGAGACGCCAGTCGGTATGGCTTGTCGGGTGGAGCCGATCCGTGCTAGGGAATCTGCTTGGTCGTTGTCGGCCCTTGGCACGTGAAGGAACTCGCACCCTTTGAAGTATCCGCTGATCTGCTGGACGAGGAATTGATAGCTCGCCATGTTCGCGTCCTTGGCGTCCCAGTCGCCAGACGATTGCTGGACCACCAAGTCTGAGTTGCCGTAACACAGGATCCAGCGTATGCCGAGCTCTTTGGCTAGCCGGAGCCCATGTACGAGCGCCTCGTACTCGGCCACGTTGTTGGAGGCGGCGAAGTGGATCTGCAGTGTGTACTTGAGCTTGTCGCCTTTGGGAGAGGTGAGGACGATGCCGGCTCCCAAGCCGATGCGCATCTTGGAACCGTCAAAGTGCATCCGCCAATGGGTAGAGTCGGGAGCCGGCGGTAGGTACTGGGTCTCGGCCCAGTCGACGAGGAAGTCGGCCAACGCTTGGGACTTGATGGCGGTGCGGGGTTGGTAGAAGATCGTGTAGGGCGCCAGTGCAATAGCCCATTTAGCCACCCGGCCGGATGCATCCCGGCTGCCTATGATCTCGGTGAGCGGGGCGGTGCACACGACCGTGATGGGGTGTTCTTGGAAGTAGGGCTTCAGTTTCTTGGCGGCGAAGTATACCCCATAGCACATCTTCTGGTAGTGCGGGTAGTTCTGCTTTGAGCTGGATAGCACTTCGCTTAGGTAGTACACCGGCCTCTGGACTAGCTGGGCTCGGCCTTCTTCCGGGCGCTGGACCACAACAACAGTACTGACTACTCGGCTAGTCGCGGCGATGTAGAGGAGCATGGTCTCCTTTTCAGTCGGCGCTGCCAGGACAGGCGGAGTGGTCAGCATTTTCTTCAACTCATGGAAGGCTTGGTCGGCTTGGTCATTCCACTCGAAGTGAGTGGACTTCTTCATGAGTCGGTACAGGGGGAGAGCCTTCTCTCCTAGTCGGCTGATAAAACGATTCAGGGAGGCCAAGCAGCCGGTGAACTTCTGCACATCTCGCATTTTGGTAGGAATCTCCATCCTCTCGATGGCCTTGATCTTGACGGGGTTGCACTCGATGCCGCGTTCGGAGACCAGGAAGCCTAGCAGCTGGCCGGCTGGTACTCCGAACACGCACTTCTCGGGGTTGAGCTTGATTTGGAATCGGCGCAAGTTGGCGAATGTTTCTTTGAGATCTTCCAGCTGGGTACCGCGCTTCTCTGTCTTCACCACAATGTCGTCTACATAGACGTGGGCATTTCTGCCGAGTTGTTTCAAGAGGCATTTCTGCATGCAACACTGAAAAGTGGCGCCGACATTTCTCAAGCCGAACGTCATAGTCAGGTAGCAGAAAGCTCCAAATGGTGTGATGAAGGCAGTCTTCAGGCGGTCTGCTAGGTCCAACTTGATCTGATGGTACCCTGAATAGGTGTCCAAAAAAATCAACAGCTCGCATCCGGCTGTGGAGTCTATCACTTGGTCAATCCGTGGCAGAGCAAACGGATCCTTTGGGCAGGCCTTGTTCAGGCTGGTGTAGTCTATACACATACGCCACTTGTTATTCTTCTTCAGAACCAGAACTGGGTTGGCAAGCCATTCTGGAAAGAACACTTCCATGATAAAGCCAGCGGCAAGGAGCCGGGCTATCTCTTCTCCCACGATTCTTCGCTTCTCTTCTGACAGTCGGCGGAGGGGTTGCTTGACCGGCTTCGCGTCGGCGCGGACATGTAATTTGTGCTCGGCGAAATCCTTCGGGACACCCGGCATGTCCTTTGGGGACCATGCAAAAATGTCTCGATTCTCACGGAGGAAGTCGACGAGCTCGCCTTCCTATTTACTGTCAAAGTTCGCACCAATGACAACGAACCTCTCCGGGTTCTCCGGGTCCAGAGGTATCTTCTTTGTCTCTTTGGCAGGCTGGAAGGAGCCCTGCACATCATAATCTTTGGGGTTGGGGGACAGGGCCAGCTGCTTGCCGGCCATGGCCACAACCCGCTCCAACATCTTCTTCTCTTCTGCCACCACGAGGGACTCGGCCAGCCGGCTACTGGCCATGGCACACTCGATGGACTTCTTGTAATCGCCGGCTACCGTGATGATCCCCTTCGAGCTCGGCATCTTCATCTTCAGGTAGGCGTAGTGGGGCACAGCCATGAACTTGGCCAGAGCAGGTCGGCCAAGCAGAGCATGACAGGGGCTCTCCAAATCCAATACCTCGAACCAGATCGCTTCTCGGCGAAAATGATCTTTGTCTCCGAAGAGAACATCCATTTTAATCTTGCCGATTGGGGAGCAAGACAAGCCGGGGACGATACCATGGAACACGGTCCGGCTCGGCATAAGCTGCTTCGCCTTGATGTTCAGCTTCTCCATGGTATCGCGGTACAGTATGTTGATACTGCTTCCGCCGTCTATCAGGACGCGGGAGAATCGGGCAACTTGCCTCTCCGTCGCGAGGGTGACATCCAAGACCATTGCATAGGAGCCAGGGGATGGCATCACCTCTGGGTGGTCGGCCTAGCTCCAGCAAATTGGCTTCTCTGACCAGTGCATGAACTCGGGAGCGCTGGAGGCAACTGCATTGACTTCTTGATGCTGACGGCGCCGACTATGCTTGTCGTCGGCTTGACTGGTGAAGACGACGTAAGCGGCGTGCTCTTCAGGGAATTCGTCTTAGATGGCTCCGACTGCCGGCCGAGCCGCCGGCTGCTGAGGGGCTGGAGGCGGCAGCCCGGGAGGCGGAGGCGGCAATAACCCTTCGCCCTTGGAGATGCGTGTAAGCCAGTGGCATTTTCGGGTCGTGTGGTTGGACGGCTTCGCGCCGCTGTGGAACTTGCAGGGGGCATCGAGAGTCTGCTCGTAGGAGAAAGCCGGCCTGCCACCCTTCTTCTTTGGAGCGGGCCGTTCTTCGGGCTGCTCATCTTCAACGGTGGCCACCTGCCGACTAGTGGAAGTCGGCATGGGGGCCTTGCGCTTGTGATCATTCTGGTAGGGGCGCCGATTGGGGTCACCAGCCGGCGTCTTGGGAGCCGGAGCAATCACCTTCCCCGAGGCGTCTACTCGAAGCTCGGTCTTCATCGAGGAGTCGGCCGTGGCGTACTTGTCCGCGATGACCAGCAACTCGTCGAGGGTAGCTGGCTCGTCGCAGAGGAGTCGGTGCTTGAGGAGGGTGCCCTCTCGGCACCCGGCGGTGAAGTACTCGATGGCCTGAACCTCGTGCACCCCCTCGCAGGAGTTGCGGAGCTCGGCCCACCGCATGAGGTAGTCGCGGGTCGACTCGTTGGGCCCTTGGACGCAGAGGGAAAGCTGGCGAGGCTTGGGAGGCCGCTTGTAGGTGCTGGTGAAGTTGCGGACGAAGACTTCCGTGAAGTCCAGCCAACTGTTGATGCTGTAGGGCTTGAGGCTGTTGAGCCATGTGCGTGCCGTGCCTTGCAGCATGAGGGGGACGTACTTCACGGCGACGCGCCGATTGCCGTTGGCTATGCTGACAGCCGTGGAGTAGTCGATGAGCCAATCTTCCGGCTTCACTGAGCCGTTGTACTTGGGCGTGTCTCTGGGGAGCGAGAACCCTTTGGGGAAGGGCTCGTCGCGGATGCGGGGGCCAAAGCATGGCGGGCCGACATCGTCTTCTTCTTCTAACGCCAAGGATCAAGCAAGGCGGTCGATCTGGTGGCGGGCGCCGTTCTCGCCGACTCCTTCTCGGCGGCCGAGTCGGTCGCCAAGAGACGGGTGTGTGATAGGCGGCGGGGTGAGACGTCTTTCTCTTCGAGGCGGGGGAGGAGGCAGATTTCCTTGGTGCTCCACCGCTCACGGGCGGCCTTCCGCGTCGCGCTCGATGGTGATGCGAGTCTGGCTGCGGCTGGTAGCCGGCTCCTTGTCTTTCTTCTGGCGTGCGCCGCTCGCAGTCGGCGAGCGGGACGTCGCGGCGTGCTCCCGGCGCGGGGGATGACTATCAGCACGGGCGCCGGCTTCGTGCCGTTCCGCAGCCGCGTCGATTAGCTGCTGGATCCGTCTTGTCATGTAAGGCAGCTCATCGGCTCCCAGCCCATTGAGCTCTTCTGCAGCCACCTGAGCGGCTCGCAAATTCTCGAGCGGGGTGGCGTAGACGGGGCGATCTGCCACCAGCATGCTAGCGACGGCCGCGCCGCGTTTCTGGATGAAGCCGGCTCGACTCGGGCCGCTAGGCGGCGGCGTACCGAAGGCGGCGCGGTCGACTTCGCGCTGGTGGGCCTCGGTGAGGCGTCTCATGGAGGCTATCTTCTGGCCTTCCGCGATGAGGGCGAGGCGGCGTGCCTCCAGGGTCTCGGTGTCGGCATCGGCCGGGATGGGGACGGAGAGGTCGTGCATCGCCGCTTGTAGGGCGTCGTGGGCATTCTCGCCCGAGTTGGCGACGTGGCTGATGACCAACACTTCGGTGACAGTGTTGCTGCCGCTGTCAGCTCGAGGGAGAGGATCGTCAAAGACCACCACGTCGGAGGGGTAAGCGTTGAGCGATGCCGTGTCGGAGTCGACGAGCATCGGGTCGGTGGAGCCGACCGACTCCACATCTGTAGCAGGCTCGCTGGAGACGTGAAGCTGGTCGAGGAGGCTGACGAGGCGGCTCTCGGGGTAGTCCGTGCCTGCGTCGGACGCAGGCTCGTCGGAGATGCGAGTCTCGCCGAGAAGATCGGCGAGGCAGCTCGCTGCGCAGGCGTCGTCGACGCCTTGAAGCGCGTCGAGGCAAACGCCATCGGGCGCAGCAGGCTGGCTGCGCTCGCGGGGGAGGAAGAGGTTCCCGTCCAGAACAGGTCTCCGGACGACGGTGCACCTGGCCCCACGGTGGGCGCCAAATGTCGGGTGGTAGGTGCGACATATGCCAACGGGTGGCTTATCATTGTGGGTGCCAATAAGACGTCGCCGGTGCCTGGAAACGGGATGAGGCGAAGACATGCACGCCGGCAGATCTTACCCAGGTTCGGGGCTCTCCGAGGAGATAACACCCCTAGTCCTGCTCTGCGGGGTCTCCGCATGATCACTAGATCAAGAAGGGTAGCTACAATCGCTCCTATTGCTGTTGGGTTCAAGGGAGAAGAAGAACAAGGCTAGCTCTTGCTTCTCTCTCTCTATCGTGTGTGTAATGCTAAGAAGCCAACCCTTTGCATGGGTGCCCCGGGGGGTTTATATAGGCCTACCCCCCGGGGGTACAATTGTAATCCGGCTGGGCACTGGTCCCAGCCGTCGGTGTCTATGCTCGCCAGCTTCTCCGCCGGCTGTTGGGGCCCGCCGACTGGTGGGTCCCGCCGGCTGCCGGCCTCTTGGTCGACAGGCCGGCCCCACCGCCTAGGGTCTTGTCGGCGGCTGCTTACTGTAGCCTCGCCCCTGATGATGAGGGCTTCGTTGAGGTAAGCGTGGCTACAGTGGGCCGCCTCGAGGGCTCTCACTGTAGCCTTACCTCGTCTTGTCTCCTTAATGTGGCACATGCTTCGAGGGAGGGGGTGGCCGGCTTCTGGGGGCCGGCTGCGCCCTTGGCCGACTGGGGGAGGCCGGGCCGCCTTCGCGCCTCTCTCTGGCTGAGGGGGCCCGCCGCCCGTGGGCCGTACTAGCGTCTGCCGTGGGTGACGTCGAGGCTAGCATGGCTACAGTGCCGAGCCGGACGGGAGATGGTCGTCCCGTACGGCGTCCTGTGGCCATGCCTGCCTCGGGCTTCGGGGGTAGTGGGCCGCACTGTGGCCACACCCCGTCTTGTCACCGTTATGTGGCGTAGCTTTGGTGGTTGCGGTCTTGGCGGGCTTCTTGGAGTCGGCGTTCTTCGAGGCCGGCTTCTGGGAAGTCGGCATCCTTTACGGCCAGCTTCCTGGAGTCGGCCACCCCGTGGTTATCCTGGGGGGGGGGAGGTTGCTGAGGCTGGGTCGCCTTCCGTGAGTCGGCTTCAGAGGTAGCCGGCCAGGGAAGGTGGTCCAATGCTTGGAGTGCTTGAAGGCCCAAAGGCCTGATAATTTTTTGGAAGAGCCAGGGGCAGTCGGTTAGGCTACCCGTGGCCATTTACTCCGACAAAAAGCGTGAGAAAAAGTAGATACGTTGGAGACGTATCAATCAACTTTCGTTGGGAGAACATTTTTTTGGGGGGGAGGCCATCATGGCTAGCTTTATTAAATCACAACATAATTACATCGTTTACTAATTCGCTGATAAGAAAACCCAGAGGTTCATCAGTCCAATTATCATCACTCTTATTTCAAAAATTGAATTTAGCTAGCTCATGATCTGCCGAATTAGCATCACGATAACAATGTAAAAAGATGACCTTCCCTATTGAAGTTGTTGTATCAATGCATTATGCAAATATTGCAGTTGCTGCATCCCACCATTGATTTTGCCCCTGGCAATAATTCACCACACTCAAAGAATCAGATTCCGCTTCAATTCTGTTAAATCCCAAATTGTTTGCCAAGTTTAAACCATCTCGCATTGCCATGGCCTCAACTGTCAATACATCAGCTGCCACCGGAATGAATCTACATTGAGCAGCAATAAAATGGCCTTTATCGCCCCGTAGGACAGCACCTGTCGCCCCGGATCCCTCCTCTGCATGGTAAGAAGCATCTACGTTTAATTTGATAAATTTCGGTTTCGGGGTCTTCCATTTATGCTCAGTCATATCCTTGTTCCGACTGACAGACTTCAAAAATTTTGCAATAATCGCCAGAATTGAACTAGTCAATCGAAAAGGAGGAGGACAAGAATCATGATGTGTATGTTGCCATCGCAACCACCACAGATACCAACATCCGGCGGCCAGTACCTCCTTGTAGTTCAAACTTGGCATAATATGCAAAGGTGAATCTGGTTCTAGAAATAAGAACTCCAAGATTGCCAGTCCTGACCGATCCACTTGTATTGCTTGATTCATGCGCTCGAGGAGTCCTAACCCCGCCCATAGCTTTTTTGCCATCTCACACTGAAACAACATATGTCTCATATCCTCTGGAGCATTGTCACAAATCGGACATATGTCATTGATAGGTATATGTCTATTTGCCAGTATAGAGTTTAGCGGGACAATACCACGGAGAGCGCGCCAACAAAAAATCTGAATCCTCGGCACCTGCATCTCCCATAGTTGCTTCCAAATCACTGCTTGCATGGCACTAGTAGACGTCAAATTTCCATTAGAATGACTCCTATATTTGTGTAGCCATTGTTCATGATATGCACTTCTAACTGAAAAAATACTGCTCTTCATGAGATTCCACGCAATAAAGTCATCAAATGCCTGAAAGTTAAGTGGTATCTGAAGGATTCTAGTTGCGTCAACTGGATAAAAAATGTCTCTAATTAACTGTTCATCCCAATGGTTTGTGATCGGGTCAATTAGTTCAACAACTTTAGAGATCACTATATGTCCACGAGGAGTGATAATTTTTCTATCCGGACTGGAGGGGGTCCACGGATAAGTCCAAATATTCAGGTTCTCCCCTGATCCAATACGCCATATGTACCCTCTTTTAAAAGTAGTTAATCCAGCAACAATACTCTGCCAGGTGAATGAGGAACCATTCTTTGGGCCTGCATGTAATAAATCAGTATTTGGAAAGTACTTTGCCTTCAATATGCGAGCACAAACAGATTCAGGGTTAGTTATCATTCTCCAACATTGTTTTGCAAGGAGTGCCAGATTAAAAGAACGGAGATCTCTAAAGCCCATGCCACCATCACACTTGGGAATACAGAGCTTCCACCATGAAACCAGTGCATCTTTCTATTTTCCTCATCATCACCCCACCAATACTGAGCAATAACATCTGTGATATCTTTACAAACACTCTTTGGCAAGCAGAAAACTGACATGGCAAAAACTAGAATAGATTGAGCAACCGCTTTCAGCAAGATTTCCTTACCCCCTGTTGACAATTGCTTCTCCATCCACCCTTTCAACAGTTTCTTAATTTTCTCACAGAAATGTTTAAAGCAATCACTTCTATCCACCCCCACCAATGCCGGTAACCCAAGATACTTATCTGAAAGAGCTTGATTGGTGATATTTAAGTGATGACAAATCTCATCCCTAGTTTGCATATTGGTCTGAAATAAATACTGGATTTCCCCAAACTTACCATCTGCCCTGAATTGTCACAATAGATCTCCAACACTTGTTGTAAGGAAGTTGCATTTAACATATCTGCTCTCATGAGAATCAGAGAATCGTCAGCAAATAAAAGGTGTGAAACTGACGGTGCATCCCTGCACACTCTTATCCCATCAATGCCACCAACTTCTTCTTCATACTGCAACATGCTAGAAAGACCCTCTGCACAGATCAAGAAAAGGTAAGGTGATAGTGGGTCACCCTGTCGAATCCCCCTTGAAGGTGTAAACATATCTGTTTCTTGGGAATTAAACCGAACTTTGTATCTTACTTAACTCACACAAGCCATTATAAGATCAAATCACTGTTCATCAAAGCCCAACTTATGCATCATATTTCTTAAAAAAATCCACTCAACTCTATCGTATGATTTATACATGTCCAACTTCACTGCACATAATCCCGACTGGCTGTTCTTTGTGTTCTTGATTTTATGGATGCACTCATAGGCTACAAGAATATTGTCAGTAATCATTCTACCAGGTACAAAGGCACTTTGGGTGGGTGATATTATATCTGGCAGAATACTTCTAAGCCGAACAGAGAGCATCTTTGAAATAATATTATACAGAACATTGCATCAGCTAATAGGGTGGTACTGCGTAATTAATTCAGGAGAGTTGAAAGCACAAGTGCTCCCTGGGTGATTTTGGTAATTAATGTCAACATATCTCTTGTTGGACTAATATTTTCATCTAGAATATGTCAGATAAGTTCAACATTGGAGTGGCAGGACAAGAGGACGTGGAACCCCTTCAAGATGCTAAGGACAAACATTGGCAAGAACTCAAGAGTCTACGTTTTCATTTTAGTGATCCAAGATCACATTGAGTCCATTGGAAAAGCCAATACTATTAAAAGGGGATGAGGTGTTGCTTAATGGCTTGCTTGCTCAAAATGCTTAGTGATATGCTCCAAAGCCCTCAACCGCTTTCTCACTTCCACATATGTCCTAAACCCAAAGTCAAACTCGGCCCCACCAATTTGATCTATCTGGCGCCACCGAGTTCATTTGACATAGCCACTGCCAGAAACCCTAATCAATTCGGTCTCACCGATATGGATCTCGGCTCACCGAGATGGGATGGCAAACTCTCTGTTTCCCTTCGTAACATTTTGGTCCAACCGAGATGAGCAATCAGTCCCGCCGAGTTTGCAATGCAAAATATTTGTTTCCTTTTTGTAACGCTTCGGTCTCACCGAAATGAGCGATTGGTCCCACTGAGTTTGCCTGGCCAACTCTCTATTTGCTTGTTACTAGAATCGGTCTCACCGAGTTGAAGTAATCGGTCAAACCGAGATCAAGTTATGCCCTAACCCTATCGCATCGGTCCCACCGAGTTGATCATGTCGGTCCCACCGAAAAGCCTAACGTTCACATTTTGAACCACATCGGTCTGACCGAGTTTCACTATTTGGTCCCACCGAGTTTAGTAAATCGTTTGTAACGGCTAGATTTTGTCTGGAGGCTATATATATACCCCTCCACCCATTCTCCATTCGAAGAGATAGCCATTAGAACGTGCCTACACTTCCATCATTCATTTTCTGAGAGAGAACCACCTACTCATGTGTTGAGACCAAGACATTCCAATCCAACCACAAGAATCTTGATCTCTAGCCTTCCCCAAGTTGCTTTCCACTCAAATCATCTTTCCACCATATCCAAATCTGTGAGAGAGAGTTGAGTATTGGGGAGGCTATCATTTGAAGCACAAGAGCAAGGAGTTCATCATCAACACACCATCTACTACCTTTTGGAGAGTGGTGTCTCCTAGATTGGCTAGGTGTCACTTGGGAGCCTCCGTCAAGATTGTGGAGTTGAACTAAGGAGTTTTTAAGGGCAAGGAGATCGCCTACTTCGTGAAGATCTACCAAAGTGAGGCAAGTCCTTCGTGGGCGATGGCCATGGTGGGATAGACAAGGTTGCTTCTTTGTGGACCCTTCATGGGTGGAGCCCTCCGTGGACTCACGCAACCGTTACCCTTCGTGGGTTGAAGTCTCCACCAACGTGGATGTACGATAGCACCACCTATCGGAACCACGCCAAAAATCTCCGTGTCTCCATTTGCGTTTGCACACTCCAATCCCATCCCTTTACTTTCTTGCAACTTGCATGCTTTACTTTCCGCTGCTCATGTACCCTTGCCATGCTTACTTGAAATGTATTGTGAATGTTTAAACTTGTGCTAAAACTCCACCTTAACTTAAAGAACTCAAAAACTTCTACTTTTCTTTCTTGAGGGTCTAATCACCCCCCTCTAGACACCTCTTCTCGATCCTTTCAATTGGTATCAGAGTATTGGTCTCCATTGCTTTGGTTTAATCACCATTGGAGGAATATGGATGAGTCTACGTTGGGGAGTCTTAGACATAGAGTGCCTATACTTGATGGAGAGTTCTTTAACGCTTGGAAAAATGAGATGCTTGAGATTTTCAATGAATATCATTTGAACAAGTACATTACTACCCCTTGTGCGCCCCTTGTTGACCCCTTGCATTCTACCCCTGACGAGGCTCTTGACATGATCCGCAACCTTAGAACTGTCAATCTTATTACTAGAGGTTTGCCTAGAAATTTGATTGTTTGCTTGCCTACTCTTGATTGTGCTTGCACCATATGGAGATTTCTTGAGGAAAGATTTCCAAAGTATTCCTTGCAAAACTTAGATGAGATTCTTCACAAGTCTATTGCTTTGAATAAGATGAGTCCTAATGATCCTAAGTTTGGCGATTATCTATTTGAGCTTCGTGACCTTATGCGTGCCAAAGGAGATGTTGGAATCATTAGTAACATCATTTCTAAAGTCATTAGAATTCATAAAGATGAACATTGTCATGATCATATATCTAATGAATCACTCTCTCTAGGAAATGATCAATCACAAGATGATGTTGAACATGGATACTATGATGAGGATGATGATAGTGACTTTGATCTCGATGAGTCTATGAGACACTTTGGTATTATGGCTAATCTTCGCGGCTACATGGCTGGAGGAAAGCAATGGGTTCTTGATAGTGGATGTACCAATCACATGACCGGAGACAAGGATATGTTCCGTGAGCTTGCTGAAAATGACGGCCCTCTAAAGTATGTCACTTTTGGTGATAACTCAAAGGGTAATGTCGTTGGCCTCGGTAAGGTGGCCATCTCACATGATAGCTCCATACAAAATTTCATGCTTGTTGAATCTCTTGGCTATAATTTACTTTATGTATCTAGACTAGCCGATTTCGGTTTCCATGTCCTATTTACTGAAGTAGATTGCCAAGTGTTTCAAAGATATAATCATAAAATGGTCTTTACTCGCATACATAGAGGTGATCTATACATTGTTGATTTCACTAAAAAGGCTCAACCTAGAACTTGCTTAATTGCTAAATCTTCTAAAGGTTGGTTGTGGCATATAAGGTTAGGTCATGTGGGCATGCGAAATCTTGATAAGCTTATTAAAGGTGATCATATCCATGGAGTGAAAGATGTTGTATTTGACAACGATAGATTGTGCAGTGCTTGTCAAGCAGGAAAACAAGTTGGAGGGAGCCACCCCGTGAAGAACATCATGATCACGAGAAGACCGCTCGAGCTACTTCATATGGATCTCTTTGGTCCAAACGCCTATAAAAGTCTCGGTGGAAACTCGTTTTGTTTAGTCATAGTCGATGATTTTTCAAGATTTACGTGGGTGTTCTTTCTTGATGATAAATCGTAGGTCCAAAAGATCTTCAAGAACTTCGCTAGGAAGGCCCAAAATCAATTTGAAGTGAAGATCAAGAAGGTTCACAGTGACAATGGAACGGAGTTCAAGAATGCAAATGTGGACACCTTTCTTGATGAAGAAGGGATTTCACATGAGTTCTCGGCTACGTAGATGCCTCAACAAAATGGAGTTGTTGAGAGGAAGAACCATACTCTTATTGAGATGGCGAGAACGTTGCATGATGAGTACAAGACGCCAAAACACTTTTGGGTGGAAGTGGTTGAGACAGCTTGCCATGCAACAAATCGTCTATATCTTCAAAAGCTACTCGGCAAGACGGCATATGAGCTTCTCACCTGTAACAAACCCCAAGTTGGATACTTTCGAGTATTTGACTCAAAGTGCTATATTCTTGATAAGCATCGTCGTTCAAAATTTGCTCCTAAATCTCATGAAGGTTTCCTACTCGGTTATGGCTCAAACTCTCACAGTTACCGTGTCTACAACAATTTCACCCGAAAGGTTGAAGAGACGGTAGATGTGAAGTTTGATGAATCTAACGGCTCGCAAGTAGAGCAATTGCCAAGTGATGTAGGAGACAAAGATCCTTCGGAAGCAATCCAAGACTTGCCTATTGGCAAGATTCGTCCAACAGAGGTGAAGGAGAGTACCTCGTTCGTCCAAGTGGATGCCTCTACCTCACGACAAGGTGAACCAAGAGTTGACTCTGAGGCATCCACAAGTGGGACACGCCAAGATGAAGAAAACGAGGATGTACACCAAGATGAACCTCATCTACCCCCTTCTCCACCTCCACAAGAGAACAACAACACCAACAACGAAGAAGGCCAAGAGGAAGAACAAGATGATGAAGAAGATGTTCCACCCCGACCAAAACAAAAGCTCTCACGAGTTAGAGCAAGAGTTTCAAGAGACCATCCCATCGAACAAATCTTCAACGATATTCAAACCGAAGAATCACTCGCTCTAAAACTCGTTTGGATAATTTTTCTGAACATTATTCATTCATCTCTAGCATTGAACCTATGAAGGTTGAAGAAGCACTAGAAGATCAGGATTGGATAAATGACATGCACGAAGAACTACACATTTCAAGAGGAACCAAGTGTGGACATTGGTTGAGAAGCCCGACAACAACCACAACATCATTGGTACCAAATGGGTGTTTCGGAATAAGCAAGATGAAGATGGACAAGTTGTATGCAGCAAGGCCCGTCTCGTCGCTCAAGGCTACACTCAAGTCGAAGGTATGGACTATGGTGAGACATACGCCCCCGTTGCTAGACTTGAGTCCATACGCATCTTACTTGCTTATGCCAATCATCATGATATCACATTATATCAAATGGACATTAAAAGTGCTTTTCTAAATGGTGAAATTGAGGAGGAAGTCTATGTTACACAACCTCCCGGCTTTGTTAATCCTAAGAAACCCGACCATGTTTACAAACTTCACAAAGCTCTTTATGGTCTTAAACAAGCTCCTAGAGCATGGTATAAATGCTTGACCAAGTTCCTTATTGAAAAAGGCTTTGAGATTGGAAAAATTGATTCCACTCTTTTTACTAAAAGGGTTAATGGTGAATTATCTGTGTACCAAATTTATGTGTATGATATCATATTTGGTTCGACTAACCCTCATTTTAGTGAAAAGTTTGGAAGGCTAATGTCGGAGAAGGTTGAGATGTCTATGATGAGTGAGCTCAAGTTCTTTATTGGTTTGCAAATCAAGCAAACTAAGGAGGGTACCTTTGTCTCTCAAACAAAGTACACCAAGGACTTATTTAAGAAGTTCAACATGCAAGAAAGCAAAGGTATGAAAACACCCATGCCTACTAGTGGACATCTTGACTTGACCAAGGATAGCAAACCAGTTGACCAAAAGGTTTACCGCTGTATGATTGGTTCATTGTTATATCTATGTGCCTCCCGTCCTGATATTATGCTAAGTGTGTGCATGTGTGCAAGATATCAAGCGGCCCCCAAAGAATGTCATCTTAAGGCTGTGAAAAGGATAGTGAGATACTTAATTCATACACCAAATTTTGGCATTTGGTATCCTAAGAGGTCTTCTTTTGATCTTGTTGGCTACTTCGATTCGGACTATGCCGGAGACAAGGTTGATAGAAAGTCCACTTCGGGTACTTGTCAATTTCTTGGTAGATCTCTTGTGTCTTGGTCCTCCAAGAAACAAAACTCGGTATCCTTATCCACCGCCGAAGCGGAATACATTGCCGCCAGTTCATGTTGTGCTCAATTACTTTGGATGACCCAAACTCTTAAAGATTATGGGATCTATGTGAAACATGTTCCATTGCTTTGTGATAATGAAAGTGATATTAAGATTGCTCATAATCCCGTGCAACATTCTCGAACTAAGCATATTGAAGTTTGTCATCATTTCATTCGAGAGCATGTTGCCAAAGGGGACATTGATCTTAAGCATGTTCGTGCCGATAAGCAATTGGCGGATATATTCACCAAACCGCTTGATGAGAAATTATTTTTCCGTTTGAGAGGTGAATTGAACATCATTGATGCCTCAAACTTGGAATAGAAACTCCATATGGATGCATGCAAGGCATGAGCCTTTGACTAATCCTTGATATTTCTCTTATGATGATGATCATATGTCTTGGATCTATACTAACACCCTTGCATGTTATCTAACCCTTGTAGGTACTTGGATAAGCCCAATTCTATGAGATTGCACCTCACTCACATCTTGAGAAATCTCTACATCACCAAGTCTCTACAGTATGGTGGCTTGATACGTCTCCAACGTATCTATAATTTTTTTATTGTTCCATGCTATATTATATTCTGTTTTGGATGTTTAATGGGCTTTACTATACACTTTTATATTATTTTTGGGACTAACCTATTAACCGGAGGCCCAGCCCGAATTGTTGTTTTTTTGCCTATTTCACTGTTTCGAAGGAAAAGGATATCAAACGGAGTCCAAACGGAATGAAACCTTCGGGAACGTGATTTTCAGAACAAACGTGATCCAGAGGACTTAGAATCTACGTAAAGCAGTCAACGAGGAGAGCACGAGGCAGGGGGCGCGCCTACCCCCCCCCCCCCCCCCCCCCCAGGCGCGCCCTCCACCCTCATGGGGCCCACATTGCTCCACCGACGTACTTCTTCCTCCTATATATACCCATATACCCTGGAGACATCAGATACGGAGCAAAAACCCTATTTCCACCGCCGCAACCTTCTGTACCCGTGAGATCCCATCTTGGGGCCTTTTCCGGTGCTCCGCCGGAGGGGGCACTGATCATGGAGGGCTTCTACATCAACACCATAGCCTCTCTGATGATGTGTGAGTAGTTTACCTCAGACCTTCGGGTACATAGTTATTAGATAGATGGTTTCTTCTCTCTCTTTGGATCTCAATACAAAGTTCTCCTCGATCTTCTTAGAGATCTATTCGATGTAATCTTCTTTTGCGGTATGTTTGTCGAGATCCGATGAATTGTGGGTTTATGATCAAGATTATCTATGAACAATATTTGAATCTCCTCTGAATTCTTTTATGTATGATTGGTTATCTTTGCAAGTCTCTTCGAATTATCAGTTTGGTTTGGCCTACTAGATTGATCTTTCTTGCAATGGGAGAAGCGCTTAGCTTTGGGTTCAATCTTGCGGTGTCCTTTCCCAGTGACAGCAGGGGCAGCAAGGCACGTATTGTATTGTTGCCATCGAGGATAAAAAGATGGGGTTTATATCATATTGCATGAGTTTATCCCTCTACATCATGTCATCTTACTTAAAGCATTACTCTGTTCTTATGAACTTAATACTCTAGATGCATGCTGGATAACGGTCGATGTGTGGAGTAATAGTAGTAGATGCAGAATCGTTTTGATCTACTTGTCGCAGACGTGATGCTTATATACATGATCATACCTAGATATTCTCGTAACTATGCTCAATTCTATCAATTGCTCGACAGTAATTCGTTTACCCACTGTAATACTTATGCTCTTGAGAGAAGCCACTAGTGAAACCTATGGCCCCCTGGGTCTATTTTCCATCATATTAATCTTCCAACACTTAGCTATTTTTATTGTTGTTTATTTTACTTTGCATCTTTATCATAAAAGTACCAAAAATATTATCTTATCATATCTATCAGATCTCACTCTCGTAAGTGACCGTGAAGGGATTGACAACCCCTTTATCGCGTTGGTTGCGAGGTTCTTATTTGTTTGTGTAGGTGCGTGGGACTTGTGCGTGATATCCTACTGGATTGATACCTTGGTTCTCAAAAACTGAGGGAAATACTTACGCTACTTTACTGCATCACCCTTTCCTCTTCAAGGGAAAACCAACGTAGTGCTCAAGAGGTAGCATGGCTGGAGACAAGGAAGCATGAAACCTTTCAACATATCCTTTGACAATTTTTATATATCAAATTTCATTTGGTATCAAACTTCATGATTGTCATTTTGGATACACAAGTGCTCTTCCTTGCAAGACTAACCCATGTAGGTAGATGAACTCAAACTACAAGTGGTGCTCCCAACTCTTGATGAGCTACATCAACCTTGAGCATCCCACACAAGTTCAACTACATGATCAAGATCAACACCACCATCCAAGGTATGTTATTCCATCTTAGAGAATCTTTTACCCCAAGTCATGGCTCAAAGCAGCTCAACAAGATATGAATACATCAAAATGCTTAAACAAAAAATGGCAACCCCATTTTGAGCTTAAACGATGAGTATGACATACGATCAAGTGTTCTCACTTGACTCCTCAGTCAATATACTCTAACACAGGTGACTTTGTTGCCGACCAATTCTAGATGAAGTTCTCTAGTGTCTTTCTGTATTCTTGCATTTGTCTCTTTCATGTTTGTTTCCCTTTTTCAAAAAAAAACTTCATCTAGACTTCTTTTATTTTTATGTTCTGCATTCCCTGCATCCAATTCATTGCAAATCTTTCAGTTAATTCCTTGCAAATGTTTGTGAGATCTTATTTGCCTAGTGAGCTGAGATGACAATTGTTTTCTCTCTGTGTTGAATTCGGCCTCACCAGTTTGTTTCTTTCGGCTAAACCGAAACAACTCGGTGCCACCGAAGAAAAAGACTCGGTGTTACCGATTTCAATGCAGAGAAAACACTTTGCCATTTGCATCCTGCATATTTGTTCCAGCTCCACTCAATGATTCTTGTCCTCTACCAGCATCTTATATTACATGTTGCTTTGTAATGTGACTCAAGGACCAAACCTACTTGACTCATGCTCCAGAAGGTCCCTTCTTGGAAATTGATGTCAAAGGGGGAGAGAGAGCACATCAAAGCTTATCACATGAGAGAGAATGCACACCTTAAGCTTCTCCAGATGCTTATTACCCATAGAGGATAGAAGTCACATGTCTTTAAGAGGGGAAAGACATGTATATGTTATGATTGTTTTGCTCTGATTTTCTTTTTCCCTATCTTCTCCCATTATCCAATATAAGATTCAGGGGGAGAGAGACATTTAAGGGAAGGCAATCTTCAAATTCATTGCATATCTTTACTCTTTGGGGACATGTCTATATCCAATAGAGTACTAAGTACTCACTCTCTACATGTCATCCCAATCTTGGTACTCTTGTGGTTTTCTCAACTTGCTTTGTCTAGTAGGTGTTCGTGTGTTATCTAACCTTGTTTACTCAGGTTCATCTCTTCCAAAGCCATCTCAAGACCACAAGGTAAGTATATGCATCACATTGATACGTCTCTAACGTATCTATAATTTATGAAGTATCCATGCTAATATATTATCATTCTTGGATGTTTTACAGTCATTTTATAGCAACTTTATATCATTTTTGGGACTAACCTATTAACCCAATGCCCAGTGCCAGTTGCTGTTTTTTGCTTGTTTTTTACATCGCAGGAAATCAATATCAAACGGAGTCCAAACACCGCGAAACTTGCTGGAGCTTTTTTATGGACCAGAACACCCAAGATGGGCCAGAGCAGCACCGGGGGTGCCCCGAGGGGGGCACAACCCACCAGGGCGCGCCTGGGGGCCCAGGCGAGCCCATGTGGGTTGTGCCCACCTCGGTGGCCTCCCGCACCCCCTCTTTACCCTATAAATTCACAAATATTCCAAAACCCATTGGGGTTAACCTAGATCAGAAGTTCCGCCGCCGCAAGGCTCTGTAGCCAACGAAAACCAATCTAGACCCGTTCCGGCACCCTGCCGTAGGGGGGAATCATCTCCGGTGGCCATCTTCATCATCCCGGCAGCCACCACGATGAGGAGGGAGTAGTCCACCCTCGGGGCTGAGGGTTTGTACCAGTAGCTATGTGTTTAATCTCTCTCTCTCTCGTGATCTATATCATGGGCTTTGTTACTATAGATGGATCATATGATGTTTCTCCCCTCTATACTCATGTTGTGATGAATTGAATCTTTACCCTTTGAAGTTTTGTCTTGTCGGATTGAATATTCAGATATGAGAACACATGATGTATGTTATGGCACTCAACTTGCGGATTCCCGAGGTGACATTGGGGTAACCTATGCATAGGGGTTGATGCACGTTTTTATTATCTTTTCTCCGATAGAAACTTTGGGGTCTCTTTGTAGTTCTTTGTGTGGATTGAATATTATGATCATAAAGTTGTTTGATGCATATCGTAGAATTAACTCACGGATACTCGTGGTGACATTGGAGTATCTAGGTGACATTAGAGTTGGTTGATGTGTGTCATATGGTGTTAATTTAGTACGAACTCTAGGATAGATTGATCGGAAAGAATAGCTTTGAGGTGGTTTCGTACCCTACAAACAATTTCTATCTTTTGTTCTCCGCTAATAGGAACTCGAGAGTGATTCTTATTGCACTTTGAGGGATAATATATGATCCAGCTATGTTAGCATTGTTCAGAGGTTGCACTAGTGAAAGTACGGACCCTAGGCCTTGTTTTCAAGCATTGCAATACCATTTTTTGCCCGTTTATTATTTGCTACATTGCTGTTTTTATTTATTCAGATTATAAAAATATATTTCTACCATCAATATTACACTTTTATCACCATCTCTTCGCCGAACTAGTGCACCTATACAATTTTCCATTGTATTGGGTGTGTTGGGGACACAAGAGATTTCTTGTATTTGGTTGCAGGGTCGTTTGAGAGAGACCATCTTCATCCTACACCTTAATAATCCCCAAGTGCAGGGAATCATCGTAGCAATTCCCAAAGGTGGAAGTGATAAGTATGGAGTGTCGAACACACAAGGAGCTAAAGGTAAGATCAATATTCTCTCAAGTCCTATCTGCCACTGATACAACTCTACGTACACCGAACGTTTGCTTCCAACTAGAAACGAGAAATAAAACTACGTTGTGGGTATAAAGAGGATAACTTTGCATGGTGTCGGAGAGCTAAAATATAAAAGTAGGTGCTATTATCATAAAGTTAGAATATATTACTAAATATTATAAATAGCGAGTGTGAATAATGATGGGTCGGTGTGCGGAATTATCCTAGGCAATTGTTAACAAGACCGGTAGTCGTCATTGCAATTTCATATGAGGGAGAGGCATAAGCTAACATACTTTCTCTTCTTGGATCATATGCACTTATGATTGGAACTCTAGCAAGCATCCGCAACTACTAAAGATCATTAAGGTAAAACCCAACCATAGCATTAAAGCATCAAGTCCCCTTTATCCCATACGCAACAACCCCCTTACTCGGGTTTATGCTTCTGTCACTCAAGCAACCCACTATAAACGAATCATAAATGTATTGCAACACCCTACAATGGGAATCCCTCACGCTTGCGCGACACGGAGGGCATAATAGGACAGCACCAAAATAAAACATACAACTCATACCAATCTATATCATCAATCAACCCAAAGACAAAGGATATCTGCTACCTCTTGAGCACTGCGTTGGTTTTCCCTTGAAGAGGAAAGGGTGATGTAGTAAAGTAGCGTAAGTATTTCCCTCAGTTTTTGAGAACCAAGGTATCAATCCAGTAGGAGACCACACACGAGTACCACGCACCTACACAAACAAATAAGAACCTCGCAACCAACGCGATAAAAGGGGTTGTCAATCCCTTCACGGTCACTTACGAGAGTGAGATCTGATAGATATGATAAGATAATATTTTTGGTATTTTTATGATAAAGAGAAATAAAGATGCAAAGTAAAATAAACGGCAATAGAAATAGCTAAGTGTTGGAAGATTAATATGATGGAAGATAGACCCGGGGGCCATAGGTTTCACTAGTGGCTTCTCTCAAGATAGCATAAGTATTACGGTGGGTAAACGAATTACTGTCGAGCAATTGATAGAATTGAGCATAGTTATGAGAATATCTAGGTATGATCATGTATATAGGCATCACGTCTGTGACAAGTAGACCGAAACGATTTTGCATCTACTACTATTACTCCACACATCGACCGCTATCCAGCATGCATCTAGAGAATTAAGTTCATAAGAACATAGTAATGCTTTAAGTAAGATGACATGATGTAGAGGGATAAACTCATGCAATATGATATAAACCCCATCTTTTTATCCTCGATGGCAACAATACAATACGTGTCGTTTCCCCTTCTGTCACTAGGATCGAGCACCGCAAGATTGAACCCAAAGCTAAGCACTTCTCCCATTGCAAGAAAGATCAATCTAGTAGGCCAAACCAAACTGATAATTCGAAGAGACTTGCAAAGATAACCAATCATACATAAAAGAATTCAGAGGAGATTCAAATATTGTTCATAGATAAACTTGATCATAGACCCACAATTCATCGGATCTTGACAAACACACCGCAAAAGAAGATTACATCGAATAGATCTCCAAGAAGATCAAGGAGAACTTTGTATTGAGATCCAAAGACAGAGAAGAAGCCATCTAGCTAATAACTATGGACCCGGAGGTCTGAGGTAAACTACTCACACATCATCGAAGAGGCTATGGTATTGATGTAGAAGCCCTCCGTGATCAATGCCCCCTCCGGCGGAGGCCGGAAAAGGCCCCAAGATGGGATCTCACGGGTACAGAAGGTTACGGCGGTGGAAATAGGGTTTTGGCTCCGTATCTGATGGTTTGGGGGTACGTAGGTATATATAGGAGGAAGAAGTACGTCGGTGGAGCAACGAGGGGCCCACGAGGGTGGAGGGCGCGCCTGGGGGAGGTGGGCGCGCCCCCCTACCTCGTGCCTTCCTCGTTGATTGCTTTATGTAGACTCCAAGTCCTCTGGATCACGTTTGTTGCAAAAATCACGTTCCCGAAGGTTTCATTCCGTTTGGACTCCGTTTGATATTCTTTTTCTGCGAAACACTGAAATAGGCAAAAAACAGCAATTTGGCTGGGCCTTCAGTTAATAGGTTAGTCCCGAAAATAATATAAAAGTGTATAATAAATCCCATTAAACATCCAAAACAGAAAATAATATAGCATGGAATAATCAAAAATTATAGATACGTTGGAGACGTATCAATATCTCAAAACATCGTAGGATGGCAACACATCATTGGATCATAATATGTGGCATAAAACACCATGTTCAAGTAGGGATTACAGCGGGGTGGGGGAGAGTGGACCGCGTAAAATAGATGAGGATGGTGATGATGATGGTGATGTTGATGAAGACGATCACCGCGGCGATGATTCCCCTCCCGATGGCACTCCGGCGCCACCGAGAGAGAGGAGGAGAGGTTCTCCCCTTTGTGCTTCCTCCTCCATGGCCTCCCCCTAGATGGGGAGAGGTTCTCCCTCTGGTCCTTGGCCTTCATGGCGATGATGGCCCCTCCGAGATCCTCCTCCATGGCCTCCGGTGATGATGGCCCTCTCCGGCAGGGTGCCAGAGAGGGCCTAGATTGATTTATCGTGGTTACAGAGGCTTGCGGCGGCAGAACTTCAGATCTAGGTTATTTTCTAGGGGTTTCTGTATTTATAGGAATTTTTGGCGTCGTTTTCACGTCCGGGGGGTCTCCGAGTTGTCCACGAGATAGGGGCCCACGCCGAGGGGGGTAGGGCGCGCCCCCACCCTCGTGGACAGCTCGGGACTCTTCTGGCCCAACTCTTTTACTTCGGGGGCTTCTTTTGGTCCATAAAAAATCGTCAAAAATGGCACGTCAATTGGACTCCGTTTGGTATTCCTTTTCTGTAAAACTCAAAAACAAGGAAAAAACAGAAACTGGCACTGGGCTCTAGGTTAATAGGTTAGTCCCAAAAATCATATAAAATAGCATATAAATGCATATAAAACATCTAAGATGGATAATATAATAGCATGAATACTTCATAAATTATAGATACGTTGGAGACGTATCAGCATCCCCAAGCTTAATTCCTGCTCGTCCTCGAGTAGGTAAATGATAAAAGAAATAATTTATGAAGTGTGAATGCTAGCAGGTGCACAAGTTTGATCAATGATAGTTTCAAACACTTTTTCTAGCATCATTATATATCATAACAGTAGCTCAACTCATAAAACTTCTCATGATCAAGTAACAAGCTATTCACATGTTAAAGTATAGATCATAAACTTTCTTGAAACTAACAAACCATGCTCTTAGTCATCAAACAATTGCAATTCATCTTATTTCGGGAAGGGTCTACATAAGAGCTTTGATTCAGCAAACTCCACATACTCAACTATCATTTAATCTTTCACAATTGCTAACACTCACGTGATATTTATGGGTTCAAAGTTTTAATCGGACACAGAGAAAGATAGGGGCTTATAGTTTCGTCTCCCAACCTTTTACCTCAAGGGTAATGTCAACAATAATAATTTATGAAAACCTACATCCAAGTGGATATATATATATCCGGATCGCTCCAACACAAAGTGCTTACCAAAGGAAAAAGTGTAAAAAGGAAAGGTGATGATCACCATGACTATTGTATAAGGGTAGAAGATAAAAGTAAAAGATAGGCCCTTCGCAGAGGGAAGCAGAGGTTGTCATGCGCTTTTATGGTTGGATGCACAAAATCTTAATGCAAAAGAACGTCACTTTATATTGCCGCTTGTGATAAAGATCTTTATTATGCAGTCCGTCGCTTTTATTTCTTCCCTATCACAAGTTCGTATAATGCTTATTTTCTTCGCACAAATAGATCATACATATTTAGAGAGCCATTTTTATTGCATGCACCGATGACAACTTACTTGAAGGATCTTACTCAATCCTTAGGTAGGTATGGTGGACTCTCATGGCAAAACTGGTTTACGGGATGTTTGTAAGCACAAGTAGTATTTCTACTTGGTGCAAAGAATTTGGCTAGCATGAGAGGGAAAGGCAAGCCCAACATGTTGGATGATCCAAGACAATATATCGTTTCGGATATAGGAAAACATAACCCATTAAGTTGTCTTCCTTGTCCAACATCAACCTTTTAGCATGTCAGATTTTAATGAGTGCTTACAATTACAAAAGATGTCCAAGATAGTATATTTATATGTGAAATCTCTCTTCCTTCAATATTCTTTCATGAATTGTTCAAGTGACCAATTCTCCGTTTGCTAACTTTCAATAAGTTTACTACCTATACTTATTCTGTGTGAAGTCATTACCCCCCATGGTATAAACATATGAAACATATATAAATTCAGATTTATGATATTCAATTCATTCAACCATTTACTCATAGGATATATGTGAAGCACGTGAGTAAATGAAAAACTACTCCAAAAAGATATAAGTGAAGAACACTGAGTAGTCAAATAATTAACTAGCCATGGGAGGATTCTTTTTCATTCAAGATTTCAGATCCAATGATTTTATTCAAACAGCAAGTAAAATTGAAAACACGCTCCAAGCAAAACATATATCATGTGACGAATAAAAATATAGCTCCGAGTAAGGTATACCGATAGTTTTGAAGACGAAAGAGGGGATGCCTTCCGGGGCATCCCCAAGCTTAGGCGCTTGAGTCTTCCTTGAATATTACCTTGTGGTGCCTTGGGCATCCCCAAGCTTAGGGTCTTTCCACTCCTTATTCTCCTCATATCGATATCTCACCCAAAGCTTGAAAACTTCAATCACACAAAACTTAACGGAACTTCGTGAGATAGGTTAGTATGATAAAGAGTAAACCATTCACTTTGGTACTGTCAAAGACAAGGTTCATAATTTTTCTCACACAATGCCTACTGTACCATACCATTTCTACAATTTATATTGAGAAATATAAGCCATAAAACTAGAAAACAAGCAAACTATGCAATGAAAACAGAATCTGTCAGAAACAGAATAGTCTGTAATGATCTGAACAGCAACCATACTTCTGCTACTCCAAAAATTATAAGATAAATTGGTGGACGTGAGGAATTATTCTATTAATCTTCTGCAAAAATAATCAAATCAAAAGCAATCTTCTGTAAAAAAATGGTAGCTAATCCCGTGAGCGCAAAGTTTCTGTTTTTTACAGCAAGATCACATTAACTCTCACCCAAGTCTTCCCAAAGGTCTTACTTTGCACTTTATTGAAACAAAAAGCTATAAAGCGATGATTCCCCTCCCGATGGCACTCCGGCGCCACCGAGAGAGAGGAGGAGAGGTTCTCCCCCTTGTGCTTCCTCCTCCATGGCCTCCCCCTAGATGGGGAGAGGTTCTCCCTCTGGTCCTTGGCCTTCATGGCGATGATGGCCCCTCCGAGATCCTCCTCCATGGCCTCCGGTGATGATGGCCCTCTCCGGCAGGGTCCAAGAGAGGGCCTAGATTGATTTCTCGTGGCTACAAAGGCTTGCGGCGGCGGAACTTCCGATCTAGGTTATTTTCTAGGGGTTTCTGTATTTATTGGAATTTTTGGCGTCGGTTTCATGTTCGGGGGGTCTCCGAGTTGTCCACGAGATAGGGGCCCACACCCAGGGGGTAGGGCGCGCCCCCCACCCTCATGGACAGCTCGAGACTTTTCTGGCCCAACTCTTTTACTTCGGGGGCTTCTTTCGGTCCATATAAAATCGTCAAAAATTGGCACGTCAATTGGAGTCCGTTTGGTATTCCTTTTCTGTAAAACTCAAAAACAAGGAAAAAACAGAAACTGGCACTGGGCTCTAGGTTAATAGGTTAGTCCCAAAAATCATATAAAATAGCATATAAATGCATATAAAACAACATCTAAGATGGATAATATAATAGCATGAATATTTCATAAATTATAGATATGTTGGAGACGTATCAGCATCCCCAAGCTTAATTCCTGCTCGTCCTCGAGTAGGTAAATGATAAAAGAAATAATTTATGAAGTGTGAATTCTAGCAGGTGCACAAGTTTGATCAATGATAGTTTCAATCTGGACCCATTCCGGCACCCTGCCGAGGGGGGGGATCAGCTCCGGTGGCCATCTTCATCATCCCGGCGGCCACCATGATGAGGAAGGAGTAGTCCACCCTCGGGGCTGAGGGTTTGTACCAGTAGCTATGTGTTTAATCTCTCTCTCTCTCTCTCTCTCTCTCTCTCTCTCTCGTGATCTATATCATGGGCTTTGTTAATATAGATGGATCATATGATGTTTCTCCCCTGTATACTCATGTTGTGATGAATTGAATCTTTACCCTTTGAAGTTTTGTCTTGTCGGATTGAATATTCAGATATGAGAGCATATGATGTATGTTATGGCACTCAACTTGCGGATTCCCGAGGTGACGTTGGGGTAATCTATGCATAGGGGTTGATGCACGCTTTTATTATCTTTTCTCCGATAGAAACTTTGGGTCTCTTTGTAGTTCTTTGTGTGGATTGAATATTATGATCATAAAGTTGTTTGATGCATATCGTAGAATTAACTCACGGATACTCGTGGTGACATTGGAGTATCTAGGTGACATTAGAGTTGGTTTATGTGTGTCATATGGTGTCATTTTAGTACTAACTCTAGGATAGATTGATCGGAAAGAATAGCTTTGAGGTGGTTTCGTACCCTACAAATAATTTCTATCTATTGTTCTCCACTAATAGGAACTCGGGAGTGATTCTTTATTGCACTTTGAGGGATAATCATATGATCCAACTATGTTAGCATTGTTGAGAGGTTGCACTAGCGAAAGTGCGGACCCTAGGCCTTGTTTTCAAGCATTGCAATACCGTTCTTGTGCCCGTTTACTATTTGCTACCTTGCTTTTTTTATTTATTAAGATTATAAAAATATATTTCTACCATCAATATTACACTTTTATCACCATCTCTTCGCCGAACTAGTGCACCTATACAATTTTCCATTGTATTGGGTGTGTTGGGGACACAAGAGATTTCTTGTATTTGATTGCAGGGTCGTTTGAGAGAGAGCATCTTCATCCTACACCTCTCACGGATTAATAAACCTTAGGTCATCCACTTGAGGGAAAATTGCTACTGTCCTACAAAACTCTGCGCTTGGAGGCCCAACACGTGTCTACAAGAATAAAGTTGTATAGTAGACATCACCCATTCATGTGCATGATGATTTCTTGCTACTGTACATATTGTTTGCAAGAAGGAATCATGGACATGGAGGTACATTTCCTATAGTTACATCATTTGCTTTGATGCATATAGCCGAGATACATGTAACTCATTGCTTGCTCTGACATGCTTATGCATTCACATGCTCTTATATTCTATATTTACATGATTGCATACATGTAGGGGGAGCATATGCATGTTACATGCCTTTCCAAAGCTTTACTTACTAATCTTCTTATCTTTATCTAAAGCTTTGATGTATGTTGTCATCAATTACCAAAAAGGGGGAGATTGAAAGCACAAGTGCTCCCTGGATGATTTTGGTAATTAATGTCAACATATCTCTTGTTGGACTAATATTTTCATCTAGAATATTTCAGATAAGTTCAACATTGGAGTGGCAGGACAAGAGGACATAGAACCCCTTCAAGATGTTAAGGACAAACATTGGCAAGAACTCAAGACTCTACATTTTCATTTTAGTGATCCAAGATCACATTGAGTCCATAGGAAAAGCCAATACTATTAAAAGGGGATGAGGTGTTGCTTAATGGCTTGCTTGCTCAAAGTGCTTAGTGATATGCTCCAAAGCCCTCAACCACTTTCTCACTTCCACATATGTCCTAAACCCAAAGTCAAACTCGGCCCCACCGATTTTATCTATCCGGCACCACCGAGTTCATTTGACATAGCCACTGCCATAAACCCTAATCAATTCTGTCTCACCGATAGGGATCTCGGTCTCATCGAGATGGGATTGCAAACTCTCTGTTTCCCATCGTAACGTTCGGTCCAACCGAGATGAGCGATCGGTCCCACCGAGTTTGCAATGCAAACTCCCTGTTTCCTTTTCGTAACGTTTCGGTCTCATCGAAATGAGCGATCGGTCCCACCGAGTTTGCCTGGCCAACTCTCTATTTGCTTGCTACTGGAATCGGTCTCACCGAGTTGAAGTAATCGGTCAAACCGAGATCAAGTTATGCCCTAACCCTAACGCATCGGTTCCACCGAGTTGATCATGTCGGTCCCATCGAAAAGCCTAACGTTCACATTTTGAACCATATCGGTCTGACCGGGTTTCACTATTCGGTCCCACCGAGTTTGGTAAATTATGCGTAATGGCTAGATTTTGTGTGGAGGCTATATATACCCCTCCACCCATTCTCCATTCGAAGAGAGAGCCATCAGAACGTGCCTACACTTCCAGTATTCATTTTCTGAGAGAGAACCACCTACTCATGTGTTGAGACCGAGACATTACAATCCAACCACAAGAATCTTGATCTCTAGCCTTTCCCAAGTTGCTTTCCACTCAAATCATCTTTCCACCATATCCAAATCTGTGAGAGAGAGTTGAGTGTTGGGGAGACTATCATTTGAAGCACAAGAACAAGGAGTTCATCATCAACACACCATCTATTACCTTTTGGAGAGTGGTGTCTCCTTGATTAGTTAGGTGTCAGTTGGGAGCCTCCGTCAAGATTGTGGAGTTGAACCAAGGAGTTTGTAAGGGCAAGGAGATCACCTACTTCATGAAGATCTATCAAGTGAGGCAAGTCCTTCGTGGGCGATGGCCATGGTGGGATAGACAAGGTTGCTTCTTCGTGGACCCTTCGTGGGTGGAGCCCTCCGTGGACTCGCGCAACCGTTACCCTTCGTGGGTTGAAGTCTCCACCAACGTGGATGTATGATAGCACCACCTATCGGAACCACGCCAAAAATCTTCGTGTCTCCAATTGCGTTTGCACGCTCCTATCCTATCCCTTTACTTTCTTGCAACTTGCATGCTTTACTTTCCGCTGCTCATATACTCTTGCCATGCTTGCTTGAAATGTATTGTGAATGTTTAAATTTGTGCTAAAACTCCACCTTAACTTAAAGAACTTAAAAACTGCTACTTTTCTTTGTTGAGGGTCTAATCACCCCCCTCTAGACACCTCTTCTCGATCCTTTCAAGAGTCCACCTTAGGAATCAGTACGATTGAAGTGTCTTTAATTCAGCTGGAATTTGTTTTGAATTTATAGCATTCAACACTGCAACAGTAATTTCCTCTCCCAAGATATGCCAATATTTCTTAAAAAAAACTGCATGTAGGCCATCCGAACCAGGGGCCTTAAGATCGCCTATACTGAAAACTGCTTTGCTGACATCATCAACAGAAAAGGGAGCCAACAAAAATTGATTCATTTGATCACTTACCTTCCGGTGTACCTTTTGCATCATTAATGGGTCAGTTTGTTGGACTTCTGAAGTGAATAAATTCTCAAAATAATTCTGGATATGTGGGTTTAACTCCGCCATACCATCCATCAAATCACCATTTTCATCTTTCAATTTTTTCATATAATTTTTCTTCCTGCGTGCTGCTGCAAAAGCCTGGAAAAACGCTGTGTTTCGAACCCCAAATCTGAGCCAATCTACTCGTGATCGTTGCATGCACTGAATATCTTCAAGTTCAAGTAAGTATTCTACCAGCTTCGCTAGTTCTTTCCTTTTCTCTTCGTTCTCATCGGTCATGGGACCTGACATAGCTTTCTCTAACTCTCGCTGAGGTTTCTTTAGCCTTTTCTTTGGTTTTTTCAGGACGCGTTGGTCCTAGTCATGGAACGCCGAGTGCATGCGTGAAAGCTTTTGGAAAACTCCTGGAACAGCAGGATCATCCCGGAATTTGTCCCAAGTTTGCTTAACCAAATCTGAAAACTGCTCTTCTCGCAACCACCTCGCTTCAAATCTCTTTGGTCCAGTCTGGCTCGGTCTAGAACCCGAGTAGAAATCAGTATCGACCAATAGAGGCCTGCGGTCCGAATGGTTGAAGTTAAGGTGCTCAAGACTAGCATTAGGAAACAAGCTGGCCCACTCCTCATTAACGAGACCTCTATCTAGCCTCTCTCTTATTCTTCCTCTTCTCCACGTAAACATATTTCCAACATATCCCATATCATGCATCTCACAGTCCTCAATTGCATGTTGAAAAGCTGTCATATATTGTTGTTGTCTTGGGTTTCCGCCTTCTTTTTCATGCAAGAACTGAATCTCATTCATATCACCTATCAGCAACCATGGCAGTGTATTATTCTGATGTAGTTGTCGCATACGATCCCAAGTCTTATGCTTATGTTCCCATTTGAATTCGCCGTACATACCGGTTAACCTCCACGAATTATTATTCTCATCTTCCACTCTTACATCAATAAACATGGGATTCAAGTCCAATCTATGAATCTTTATTTCCTTCTTCCAGAAAAGCACCAGGCCACCCTTTCTCCCATCACCAACACAAACCAGCTTCTAATCCATCCTCATTCTTTTTCTCAAACACTCTGCCGGATGGCTCTTCAAGTGTGTCTCCGACAAGAACATCACATCGGGGTTACATGCTCGCTGCACATCCAACAAAGCTCGGACCGTCAGGGCGTTCCCGAGTCCATGACAGTTCCATGCTAGTATCTTCATGACAGTAGAACAACGAAAAACTCTCGGTCGGCGGCGCCGCCGGAGGACAGAAAACCCTAGCTTAAAATTGATAGGGGACTACGATTATGGAGACGGGACTCCCTCTGAGGAGGCTAAGAAGCACAGTCTCAGAACATCAAAACTCCCATGCAAACCCGCTGATCCGATCTAGACTGTTCGAGGGGAAAACCTGATGCTACACCGAGCGAACTCCTCAGCCATCCAGCTCGATGTGGGGACACAAAGACCAACGCCGCCGCCCTGGGACAGAAAGACGCCGGCCACCGCGCCGCCGCCGAAGAGGCGGCCGGCGGCGGACCAGCCCAAACCCTAGTCGCCTGGAGAAAGAAACGACGTCGGTCCTAAAAAGATAACGCCTCAAAAAGTTCGTCGGGAGGACCTAATCGTATCGTATGCTTACAAGTGATGTGGTGGTGATGGGACCAATTAGCTTATTCCATCCACCAAACAGAAACAGTGGTCTAGTTCGGAGCTCAACTGATCTGACGGCCATTCGGCGTCCGGTTCCTTGTTTGTTTATCATATGCCAGTATGCCACAGTAGTGAAAGCCCTTTCGATCTCAACTTCTCAAGCCACGTTGCATGCATCATGCACGGACATGTATTGTATCGTGTTGATGCTCCCCCAGTCAGTCAGGCTCCCTTTCTCGCTTTCTTGTACTAGTAATCACTCGTTCGGAGTGGAGGATCCATCGGAGAAACGGCCATTCTACACGTGGGGATACGTAGTGGCGGCGGGCGTACGGAAGGAAGGAAGGAATTAACCTGATGGAGCGGCCGGCCATTGACGCCGACGACTAACCGGTAACCGCGCCCACCGCCGTCCGGGTCGCTCCAACGAGCAGCTTCAAGTCAAGCTTGGAAAGCGCCGGTGGTGATCTCGACGGGAATTGAAGCCATGTGGTTGGACCTCTCTTTCTCCGTTCCCTGGCGCACGTTACCTCACGCCCATGGATCGCTCGCTCGTCCCAGTGGATCAGCCGGACAGCTCGCAACTGTTTTGTAGGCCCCGTGCACCGTGGTACGCACGGGCTGGCTATGAGATTTTCAGCTACCACTGAAAAGACGTCAGTCCACACGGAATCTTCAGATATGTCAAAAAGTTTTCCGAGGCACTGTTCAGGACGCACCACCGTGCGAGCGCGAGACGATGAGCGAAACCTCATCGTCAAGTAGTACCTACCGTGATGGTCGGTAACAAGGTGAGACATCACCGGAGTCGCCGATCTTATATCCCCTTTTTAGTGGCCGGATGCTGTGGTAGCCGGGCGGCGGCACGGCTGGTCTGGCCGTCCAGGTCCGGGGACGGCGATTACGCTGAAAATCACTGGTACCGACGCCCCAAACCGCCCAATTAAGTGGCGCCTTTTCAGCGGCGTTCACCTCGCTCATTCGTGTGGACGACGGCGCACTAGCCTTTCGAATTTGCCGGCTCTGTTGCTGCAGCTACAGTTCAGTTAGTTGACTGCTCTACTGGCTGACCTCGCGTAGCCGGGGGACCCTGCTGTTGTGTCTCGCTGGCCTGGGGGCTGGTCCTCAGACTTCCCACAATGGGAGTAACATAGGTAATAGTAACATCACACATATTTAGGTTAAATAGATGATGTGACATGTAATAAATGAAGAAAGAGATAAAAGTGGTAACATAGCTAGTTACTACTAGTATGAGTAACATCACACATATCAATGCAAGATGTGTCTATTGGCTAATAAATGAAGTGTTGCATGTTACTACACATATGTTACTCACCACTATAGAGGTAATAACATAGACTAGTAACATGGGCATGTTACTAGTCTATGTTACTACCCATTGTGGCTAGTCTGACGCAAGCGTGGCCTCCGCTCGACTCGAGCTTCTTGGGCCACTTCCAAACTAGCATCTGTATATTCCAATGTTTTACTTTCTGGGATAGTAAATTCTAGCTAGTGCTTGTGAATTGTGATTGATTATTCTGAGCTTTTCAGAGAATCTTCAATAGCATCTGTATATTCCAATGTCTAGATGTTCATATAGATGATGGTCTATAAAGCTTCGCTGATATACACGTTCAAATTTGCAGCAGAACGTCTATATATACAGAAGTTCTATATCCTCTCTTCTATATTTTATAATATTATTTTGTAACTACCAATTCAACTGCCATTTTAACAGAATTCAAACATAGTTGCAGTGCTAACGTCCATTTTTCAAACCACTATATTTTCAATGGCTATATTTTCAACAATTCAACCTCTTGACGGCGTCCACGCGATGGGTGGCGTGCCTCTTCCTGGTCTCAGCGGGAAGGAGAAACCTGGCCTTCGGTTGGGCTTTGGACGACACCTTCACATCGTCCACCCCGTGGACGTGGTCGAGGCCGATTTGGACAATGTGTAAATTTGCATGTCTGTTTAGACGAGCTGTTGGACGCCAGTTTCTAGGTCTTATCGTGCAAAATGGCCATACAGTCCGTTTAGACGTGCTATTGTAGATGCTCTCACCGGCAAAAATTTCGCCTCCATTTTGAAAATAAAATGAATATGTGTGACATTTTTTGTAGATGCGTACTTCAGAATATTGTCTGGGTACCAAAATAGCTATACTATTAATTTCATTGGATGAGGCTAAAGGTCGACATTCCTTGGGTGGCAAATTTGTCCCGCTAGGACGGTGCGATTATCAGCTCAGTCAATGCATCCCGAAGGGTGCTAGTCCGACTATGTCATGGCGAAGGCCCCGACGTGTTGGCGCGACGACAACATGAGCAGCCTGCTAACTATATGAGGGTGCATTATGTAATGAGGGGGTTGCTGCCATAAATTCATCGTGGCGATAATATGATCAGCCTGATAACTACAAAAATTAAAATAGTTTGTAGCTAAAAATTGAACTACAGTTACGTACATGCTCAATAATAACTACAAAATTCAAAATAGTTTTTAACCACTATTTTCGCAGGACGAACACCCATTACATACATGCATTAAAATTTTGGCACCATCACTCATTATATACATGCATTAAACGTTCTCCTCAATTAAAAAAATTCAAAATAGTTTGGAGCTCAAATTGTTGATCCAACTAAAATCCCATTTTCATCATTAATTTCGTCACGACAAGATCTTGAAAAGTAGATCCATGCTGCTATGTTCCGGCGACTTGTTTTAGGTTAAAAGTTATCAAGCTGTAGTATGTAAGTTATCGACACGTATACACCGAAGTTACCAGGCATGAAAACAAAAACGTGTTCACAATGTTTCAATGTATTTTTAGCTTAGAAGTTATGACCCGGTACTATAAGAGTTACCCATAATATTCACATATTGGTATCACACAATATTATGTGGGTTGTTATCTATTCTAAAACTAATTCATGCCGCATTCACCCATGTCACTACGTCGCTACTATGATGGCGACTGTGACCTAGCACGCTGGACAATTGTAACATCGACATCTCATAAATATAGTTGTCTCATGTTGGTAACTATAACATGAAGAGTTTGATAACTACTACCCCGTCCCATAATATAAGAGTGTTTTTTTTACACTGCACTAGTATAAAAAACGCTTTTATATTATGGGACAGAGGGAGTACATAGTACTTCCTCCATAAACTAATATAAGAGCGTTTAGAATACTAATGTAGTGATCTAAACGTTTTTATATTAGTTTACAGAGGGAGTAGTTGACATGTTGGTAACGGTAACATGAACACCCTGGTAACTTTAGCTTAGCGTGAATAGTTGGTAATTAGAGCATATACAGCTCGGTAACCATGCATGCTCTTGTCCAAAGTGTGTAGGCGGAGAGCGTGTGCATTGTCCTGGAACACGATCCGGGACCATGTTCTCGTGTGCCAACATTAAGAACCGATCCCGCTGCTAGGCACCTATTGGACCGATCGACCAGAAGCCAGATGGTCCTGATCCTAGACAAAAAGTGAAGATGATAAAGGAATTTCATAGTAGGCAACTAACTGTCCATGTCCGAGACAAAAAGGCTACAAGTGTACTGCTCCGTCACAAGCAAGGCTAGTAGTAGAGTAGACAAAAAGGGTAGTAGTACGTAATCATGTTGAGGAAACCGTAGGGCGCCGTCCTGTTGCAGCCTCGCGCTGTCTGCCGCGTAACACGCAAGAAGACAGAGGCCTCAGAGCGAAACAGCAACGGCGACAGAGCATGGGGCCGAGCGCACGGCACGCTCTCGGCGTGGGCTGGGCATAGACGGAGAACCTGCGCACGTCCAAGAGTTTGGCCCCGGCACGGTGGATCGGCGGGCCGCGGGTCGGGCGCGATCCTGTCGGCGCCGGTGCGCGTCGCCGTCGCGGGACGAGGCCGGTCGATGTTTTGCCCCGGCCGGCCGGGAGGTTTCGTGCGGATCCATCTCGATGGCGTCGCGCGCTGATTCGTTTGCGCGTCGACGCACGCGCGCGCGCGCGTTTGCTGTATCCGGTGGTAGTTGCAACTGCATCGGAGCCATGACCGGACCGACCGTGGCGATTTGGCACGCGGTGATGCAGGAGCGTGGCCGATGGAATGGCACACGGCAACGTACATTACAGGTTGCGTACGCGGTCGGTGGCAACCACGCGTGAGCCGTGCACCCACTAATAAAAGATGTCCGGCGAATATACCTCCGTGTATTTAGCCGGAGTGTAGATAAACTCTATTATTATTCACAGGTCGAAACACACCTGCCACTTTCAACCCGATTCTTTCTTCAAGCTGCTGCTATGTGAACCGACCGAAGCTCATCTGGTCAGTTTCTTTGTGGTGACTTTTACCCAGTAGAGTTAAGTCCTAAACTTCACACTGCTCGCGTTTTTCTAGATTCTTAATTCACACGCATGTTCAATCTCGAATGTGCTTGTAGGGGTCGGATGTGCCTACATGTCCTCATAGAGAGTGAGTGTATGTGTATACATGAACATCTGAGTTTATTATTAAAAAAAGTCAGCTGCTGCCATGTTGGACATGTCCTAGTTTTCTTTTTCGAAAAACATCTGATCTATTCATCTTAAAGCATGAAAATACAACGAACATCAGAAATAATAAAAATTACACCCAGATTTATAGACCACCTAGCGACTACTGTAATCACTGAAGCGAGCCGAAGGCGCGCCGTCGTCATCACACCTCCCTCACGGGAGCCGGATAAAACTTTGTTTTACTTTTTTTTTTCGAAAAAACTTTCAAGCTATCCATCTTCAATCATGGCAGTATAACAAACACTAGAAATAATAAAAATTACATCCAAATCCGTATACCACCTAACGACGACTACAAGCACTGAAGCGAGACGAAGGCGCGCCGCCGTCATCGCCCCTCCCTCGTCGGAGCCGGGCAAAACTTGTTTTAGTTATATTTTGTTGCGAAAAACGTTCGAGCTATTCATCTTCAATCCTGGCAGTATACCGAACACCAAAAATAATAAAAATTACATCTAAATCCGTATACCACCTAACGACTACAAGCACTGAAGCGAGCCGAAGGCGCGCCGCCGTCATTGCCCCTCCCTCCTCGGAGCCGGGCAAAACTTGTTTTAGTTATTTTTTTTGCAAAAAAACTTTCGAGCTATTCATCTTCAATCATGGCAGTATACCGAACACTAGAAATAATAAAAATTACATCCAAATCCGTATACTACCTAGCGACGACTACAAGCACTGAAGCGAGCCGAAGGCGCGCCGTCATCATCGCCCCTCCCTCGCCGGAGCCAGGCAAAACTTGTTTTAGTTTGTTTTTTTTGCGAAAAAACTTTCGAGCTATTCATCTTCAATCATAGCAGTATAACGAACACTAGAAATAATAAAAAATACATCCAAATTCGTATACCACTTAGTGACGACTACAAGCACTAAAGCGAGCCGAAGGCGCGCCGCCGTCATGGCCCCTCCCTCGCCGGAGCCGAGCAAAACTTGTTTTAGTTTTTCTTTTTGCGAAAAAACTTGAGCTATTCATCTTCAATCATGGCAGTATAACGAACACTAAAAATAATAAAAATTACATCCAAATCCGTATACCACCTAGCGACGACTACAAGCACTGAAGCGAGCCAAAAGCGCTCCGCCGTCATCCTTGCCGGAGCCGGGCAAAACTGCTTGTTTTAGTTTTCTTTTGGCAAAAAAGCTTTCGAGCTATTCATCTTCATTCATGGCAGTATAACGAACACTAGAAATAATAAAAATTACATCCAAATCTGTATATCACCTAGCGACGACTACAAACACTGGAGCGAGCCGAAGACGCGCCGCCGTCATCCTTGCCGGAGCCGGGCAAAACTTGTTTTAGTTTTTTTTGGCGAAAAACTTTCGAGCTATCCATCTTCAATCATGGCAGTATAACGAACACTAGAAATAATAAAAAATTACCCAAATCCGTATTCCACCTAGCGACGATTACAAGCACTGAAGCGAGCCGAAGGCGCGCCGCGCGCCGTCATCCTTGCTGGAGCCAGGCAAAACTTGTTTTAGTTTTTTTTGGCGAAAAAACTTTCGAGCTATTCATCTTCAATCATGGCAGTATAACGAACACTAGAAATAATAAAAATTACATCCAAATCCGTATACCACGTAGCGACGACTACAAGCACTGAAGCGAGCCGAAGGCGTGCCGCCGTCATCGCCCCTCCCTTGCCGGAGCTGGGCAAAACTTGTTTTAGTTTTTTTGGCAACAAAACTTTATTCCATCTTCAGGGAGCCACTACCATCTCATCTTCCCGAGCAGGACAGGAACCCTAACGAAACTCAAAAACACATACTTTCTCCGTCCGAAAAAGTTTGTCCCTCAAATGGATGTATCTAGACTAGATACATCCATTTAAGGGATAAGCTTTTCCGGAATGAGGGAGTATAAGGACAGAGCTCTCCCACCGACAAGGGCCGAGATCCACCGCACCCATGACCCTAAGGCCAGCGGAGACGAGGCGGGCCGGCGACGGCGACGACGGGAGGCCAAGGAACCCTAATTTTTTAGGGGAGGAGGCTGCTGTGTCTTTTGATAGGAAGCTAGCGGTTAGGCGGCATGTTACCAAGCTTGACTTCTGATCAAGGAGAGAATGTTACATTGCCCTTACTTGTGGGGTTATCACGTATGAACCACTTCAAGTGCTAACACGTGGTTTTTTTTTTTTTGCGAGAAAGTGCTAACACGTGGTTGAAAGGGTAAAGTAGGTGCTTTTCAAAATCTTGTTCAAAGCCCGTGCAGAAAATAATTCACGTTTCAGCATGTACTGCATCACAGGTGTCGAGCATACCTGGTTCAAATCGATTTTTCTTAAAAAGGAAATCGAAATTTATACTCTAATCTGTGCTTACATGGAGCCTTAGCTTCTAGCCATGCAGGTGTTACGTTAGACGCCGAGAGAAGCTTGACAGCAGAAGCACCCGAGCGAGCACGCCCCGATTGACCCCATGCAATGCATGCGTGGACCGCGGTGGCGCCTCCGGAGTCAGTCACCTCAACCGCGACTAGTAGCAGCACCCAAATCTGCCGACGGATTATTGGCCTGATGGACTGGAGGTCGAGCGTCGTTCGTCCACGTACGAAGCAGCGCGGATCCCGGCGGCACATACGTCTCTCCTTCGAGGGTGGCCCGTGGACATCACGCAGCTGCATTCCAGCGTACCCCGGAGACCGGGCTACAGCGACTCGATCGGGCCAAGTGGGAGACAGGCACGGCTAGCAAGTAGCAACCAACCAACCAACCTCCCCAACTAGACTCATCGGCCGTGCCGCGCGTGGCGGCAGCAACGACGGCCCGCCCCGCCCGCCCCGCATTGAGGGCTGGTTGGACCGTCGTTGGTCTGCACGCTGTAGCTAAACTGATCGACGTACGTCAGTGAAGACGCGCGGTTAATCAAATCGACGGCACCGCGCGACGGCGACGGCCGCCGGCCGCGGCGAGCCGGGCGGGCCGGGCGGGTTGACCGTCGGGAGTGGGTGATGCGTGGTTAAAAATATACTCCGATGTAGCACGCGCGGTGTGTGGGGTGGGGACATAGGCGGCGATTTTATCTCAACTCTGAAGTCAAGGGGAGGGAGTCATATGCTAAACTGCTGCTAATATCTGGTTTGTTGTTGGTTGTTGCGAGTGATTAGGTAAGATCGTTTCGTTTGTACGTATGTTGCGTGAACTACTTCATCACGTACTCGTCTCACGTAAAAAGGCAAAACGAGAAGCCACATTGCCCATTGCCTCCTGCAGATTCTTATAACTCAGTTACTGCCAAAAAAAAGGGATTCTTATAAGTCAGACTGAGAGGGCCGAGCGACAGAGACAAGCGAAGGTGGAGGAAGTTTACTCAGGAAGCCCAACTCAATAATCACGTCCCCCGGGAAAAAGAAGAAAAAAAAACTCAATAATCACGACACTTGCACATTCGTGGGCTAAAACAACAAATCTTGCACATTCGCGGGCTCAAAGCGATGGCTTCCAAGGCCCAGCAACCAGCATTTTGCCCACGCCGCACCCACGCGTGCCGGCGTGCTGCGGAGGCACCCTTCACCTTCACCGGCGTCTCCTTCGTCCCCACCGCGCCCAGAAGCGCAAAACCCCCAAATCCTCGAACCCTACCACGGACCCCACCACCCAGGCCCTCCACCAAGCCTCCGCTCCGCCACCGCCGCCCTCCGGCCTCTGCACCGCCTCGCTCCGACGGCACCGAGGTGAGCTCTCCGAGAAACCCGCATTGCGCACCCACGCGCCGTTTTTCCTCGCCGAGCAGTTCGTTCGCACGGCGTGCTAGAACAACCCTAGCTAACTCTCCCTTCCGCCATGGACTGGTCTCACCTTTCGGCGCGTGCGTGTGCCTGGTGTCTGCAGCAGCGCGATGGAGCTCACGAAGCAGGGGCGGGCGCCACAGCCGCAATTGCCTTCGGCTGCGCACCGGTCCGCGCAGGTCCCGTACCCCGCTGGCAACTGGGGCGCGCGGGCGCCGGCCAGCTCCTACTTGATCGTGCCCATGAGCCAGCACCCTGCGCAGGTTGGCGTGCCCAGGCCCAGCGCGGACCTCACCGGGGCGAGGCCTTTGAGCAGGGTGTCGTTGAGTCCGCCACAACATGTGCTGCGTGTTCAAGCGGGTCATCCGGGGATGGTTGCGCCGCCGCCGCCCTCGGTGGTCAAGAAGATGGCGATGTCGCCGAAGGTCCAGATGCTCAAGTCGCCACCATCGCAGTTGTCTGCTGGCAAGCGTTCTGTTCAGAAGGAACTGCCGCCGAAGGCTCATCCGCAGTTGTCTGAGTCTGTGAGATCGAAATTCAGGGAGGCTCTGGCTGCTGCCTTGAGTACAGATTCTGACCAGCAATCTTCTGGAAATGTGTCACTTGTGGGATCAGCTGGTGACAACAGGCAGGCAGACGGTGGTACAATGCAAGGAATCACAGCCGTATTCCAGGTTGCAGGTAAAGATGATGATGATAATGTCACAAAGGTTGCTGCTATCAGAAGTGAACACGGTGGCATGTTATGTATGCAGCTACAAACAGAACATGTTCCCTTGGGAAACAAAGTATTGGGCAATAGTGCTGTTTCTTTAGATGATCTTTTGCAAGGTGATGGGGTTTGCTGGACTCCCCACATTGTTCTTGGAGCTTCTGAATCCATGTCACAACCAAATCCAAAAAGGGCCAGGATGTCTGATGTTCAAACTGGAGTTAATTTATCTCAAATTGGCCCGGAGTCTAAAAGAGGAACTACCATGGATGAGGTAATAGAAGAAAAGAAGGTCAGGATTCACAAGGCCCAAAGGTTAGCATTCATAAATCATAATTGAAGAGGAGCTGTTCAAATTATTTGAGGGAGTTAATAAGAAATACAAGGAGAAAGGTAGATCACTTGTGTTTAATCTGAAAGATAAAAACAATCCTGGGCTGAGGAAACGAGTCTTGTCTGGAGAAATAACACCTAAATGCCTATGTGCGATGACCATTGAAGAACTTGCTTCAAAGGAGCTTTCAGAGTGGCGGATGGCTAAAGCTGAAGAGCTTGCAAAAATGGTTGTTCTTCCTGGTAGAGAAGTGGACGTTAGACGCTTGGTGAGGAAAACACACAAGGGAGAATTTCAAGTTGAGGTGGAAGAAACTGATGTTTTTCCGGTAGAAGTTGGGCTTGGTGGTGATTCACTTTCTTATGTTCCATCAGAACCTGTTGCAGTTAAGACCAAATCTGACGATAAAGCAAGTGTACCCTGGGTGACCAAGGAATCGGACAACAGTGTGCAAGATGTAGTTGGGACATGGAACAGCAACACATCAAGCAATTTAGAATATCCAGCAAATGAGAAAAATGATCTCATGCTAGAACCAATGGTTGATGACTTGAAGGTTATGGAGAATCTTCCGCTGATCATTTCACTGGATGAATTCATGCAGGTCCTTGATTCAGGACCACATTCTAAAGATCAGTCCATTGGAGCCCTGCAAGATGATCCTAATACTAACAAAGCTGACAAAGCTAAGTCAGCAAATGTTCCCATAACCATAGACAAGGCCGCCGTATCAGAATTCCAATTTCATTCTGATGTGCCGTCTCAAAGAGGTTATTGTGAATCCAAGTTAGAATCACCCATAAACAAATCAGTTCCAGTTTTGGATCCAGTTGAAGAACCAAAGGGAGGTGTGTTAGTCAAATCCCCCCCTGAAGTGGTGGATGCTGAAAAATCAGATACTGTTAACGTCTCGATTCCTGAATCTACTATGCAGTGTAAGATAACTCCTGATGCTGTGCTGACACATGACATCATATGGGAGGGAACAATTGAGCTTAGTTTGTCTTCACTCACAAATATTGTTGCTATCTTCAAAAGGTTTGTTTCATCTACCTTGCTTATGATACTCATGCATGATTAACCTTTCTTTGAGATGCCCAGTTAACTACAAGAAGTACTTTCATTTGTAATTTCAACAATTTTAACGAATTTTAACGAACAACAGACAATTTCATTATGTAGATCATCACATGTCCTAGCGTGCATCTCAATGTTTTGGCGGCATCCTTATTTCACTGTCATGTTGCTTCTCTTTTGCAGTGGTAAAAAGCCATCTACAAATGAGTGGCGCCGCTTTCTTGAAATCAAGGGAAGAGTGAGCCTCAGTGCTTTTGAAGAATTTCTTGAACAGCTTCCTAAATCCAGGAGCCGTACCATAACGGTAACTATTATTTCTGTGTGTGGTTTCATATATGCTATTGTTGGTTTGATGACTAAGTTGTTAATTAAAATTGGCAATTGGATTATACCCTTTCTGTTACTGGCATATACACATTCTTGCACTTGTTGCCTTGCAAACAGGTGTGTTTGTCGCTTTGACAGGATAATAATTGATTGTAAGGACCCAGCGAAAACATGTGCTCTTGAGTGTGTTTCGTTGTGGTTACATCATAGCTGCATAAACTGAATTTTCTGTATCATGTGAACTCACAGTGTACCCGTTCACAGTCTAGGCCCTGGGATGCCATAAAATGGAAGATTAAATGCCACCGTTAGTTAGTGCATTTGAAGCTAACGTGGCAGACCGTGATATGAGCCTGTGGTCTAGTGGTGGGAGCGAGATTGTTCGTTCCAACCCACCTGGGTTCAGACCTTAGAATTGACAGGGTGTGCCATATTTATTCAGGGTGCATCCTCATGTTATATCGGATAGCGCATGCCAGCATGTGTGGGAGACCCACACTTGTGCGTAGGTGTGGTGGTGTGAAACTGTGAATGTTTGTGTGCGTATATCTTGTACCCTCACAAAAAAAATATCATATACTACTAGGAAGCGCTTTCATGATCCATGTAGGGATTTTTTTTCTCAACATATGTTGCAGTTGCAGTATTGTCTGGTACTGCGAATTTCATAATCTTTTCATATGATAAGCCGTGGACTTCATAGTGTACACAACTGAGTTTCCTGCAACAGATCAATAGAAGCAAGCCATGGATAGACCTAGTCACCTAGTCATCGTATAGTTAGTTAATAGTTTGATACTTCTACATTGTGACATTTGGTACATTTACTGTTAGATCAGTGCTATATTGAACCATTTACTTTACCTGTGTACGGTTAACAAAGGTGCAGATAGATTTTTATATAGTAAAACAAATAGATTTCTTTGAGCTTTGACATACTGAACTTAAGCATCTTCTTACGATACTGTTAGGGTGCTCTTACCAACAGTATGATATTGCAAAGCGACCGGGAGAATAAACATTGGACAAGAAAAGAAAGGAAAGGGAAGGCCCTGATAAGAATATTTATGCATGTTTAGCATTACTCTTGAAGTGTATCGTGGTGCATGCAATGTGATCTTGCGCTCTTCCAATATGATAGTTTATCATGGCAACTGCAACTGCACGCAGGACCGCGTATTTGAATTATAATTCTATTGCGTGAGGCAAACTCGTGCTTTCACAGGCTTTTCTGTGATCGCTCCCAAATCCCGTCAGATTTGATATTTGTGTTAGTTTACACCACATGCAACATAATTATTCATCATAATATCATGATTTTCTCTTAGTGAACAACTGAACATACTTAAGCACTAAATTGAAAATCTCACTGAACCTTGTTGAGGCTGTTACCACCCTCCTGGAATCTGTATGCTCATATTATCATCCATATTTTGTGTGAATTTGAATAACAAATAAACTACTGGTACTATTTAGACTTTTGGCAGACTGCCCTGTTCACATTGTACTGAATTCAAATATCGAATATTTCGGGTAACCTGTACCTATTTCACACCTTTCTGGCTACTCTTGAGTTTTGCTCCTGACAATATTGTTTTTTCTTACATTGAGTATCTGTCACTTGTTTTACAGATAACTGAGTTACGTTGGAAGGCTGGGCATCTCGAACCTCGAGTACCACGGCGCGGTGCTGCGCACTCGCTGGCTCTGGCAGCAGGCCAAGTTTCCAGACAAGCCATGGACAGGGCTGCCTTTCCCATCGGATAAGCTATCCTACAGCATCTTCATTGCGAGCACGGTGATCACCATTGGATCGGGAGCCACCATCTCATTCTGGCATAGTCATTGGTGGCAGGGTACACCGCTGAGAGAACTTTTCCCCCAGCTGTACTCACATAGCAGAGGGCACAATCTATCGCTGATGACGGCGCTTGCTGACCGGAAGTGGATCACATGCATCAAGGAAAATCCGACCGCTCAAGTCTTGGCTGACTATGTGCGCGTCTGGAATATCACGGCACAAGTAAACCTCTCCCCAACTCAACCTGACGACA